>NC_086160.1:62292502-62596581 GCF_035149785.1 Candoia aspera
CCATCAAGAGGGATCGGGGCATTGAGGGGTGGGGAAGCCCGGGGCAATACAGGAGGGTATAAAAGGGGCACCCCCACACTACCTACCCCGTTCCCGTTTTTCGATCTGTCAGCTATCATTCCAATAAACCAGAAATCCTTAATACCCATTAAGTGAGTCTGTGTCTTATTGCGAAGAGAGGCTGGCCCTGACATGTGAAAATAACCTTGAGAGACAGGAGGAAGAGCTGTAGCCTAGACAATGGTCTGATAAAAGAAAACTGAGTCCACAGCAGGAATGGGGGTGGAGTAAGCATCTCAGAATTAATTCTCCCTAGTTCTCTGGGAGATCCAGTTTGGTGTAGTGGTTAAGGCTGGAAACTGGGAGACTGTGAATTCTAATCCTGCCTTAGGCACAAAGCCAGCTGGGTGACCTTGGGCCAGTCACTTTCTTTCAACCCTAGGAAGGAGGCAATGGAAAACCACTTCTGAAAAAACCTTGCCAAGAAAACTGCAGGGACTTGTCCAGGCAGCTTCCAAGAATTGGACCCAATTGAACAAATTAAAAAAAAAAGTTCTCTGGAATATAAAGTAGGGGAGGAGGGAAGCGCTTTCAGACTTGCAAGATTCTGTTACTACAACCTTACAATAAAAGTAGTATTAGTATTCTTAGTTTTGGTTTTCTGGTCTGGGCTACCTTGAAGGGCTGACAGGTGTTCAGTCTGGAGAAAAAAAATTGAGGGGAGATATGATATTAATGTTCAGTTACATAAAAAGGTGCTATTGCAAAGATGTTCAAGAACTATTTTCCATTGCCATAGAAACTGGGACCAGAAATGATGGCTACAAATTACAAATAATGGATACAAAAAACTTAATCACAGTATGATCGGTACAACACTGAAAGAGTCTACTTATGGAGACTGTGGGTTCTCAGCCTCTGGAGGATTTTAAGAAGAATCTGGTCATCCACCTTTCAAAGATGGTTTATTTTTTCCTACAAATAGCAGAAGTGTGAACTTTGTGGTTACTTCCAACTCACAATTATATGATTCTGTAAAAATAAATGTGTGTTTGGAAGGTGGATTTGATTTGTAAGATTCATTTGCATGTACATTTTAAAGGAAGCTGCATAGGATAAAAGCTAGGAAGCTTAGTGCCAATTTATATATAGATTCCCTTGTTCATATCTTCAGAAGTAACTAGACAACCCGTGACCCATAATCGTTTCAGAGATATTTCCTTATCTAAACAGAGAAACAGAATGACCACAGGTGGGCAAA
This sequence comes from Candoia aspera, assembly GCF_035149785.1. NCBI lineage: Eukaryota > Metazoa > Chordata > Lepidosauria > Squamata > Candoiidae > Candoia > Candoia aspera. The sequence goes on from NC_086160.1 coordinate 62,293,764, forward strand.
AGAGCAGTGGGAGCGGGAGCGACTTCCAACTTCCTGTCAGCTTCCCCATTGACTTTCCTTGTGGGAAGCTGGCAGGGAGTGTTAGAAATGACTTTGCCAAATTTCAATCCCTGAGGTACGTGCTGCTGTCATCACCTCATAAGAGTTCACACTTCCAGCTGGCTTCCCCATTGACTTGTGGGAAGCTGGCAGGGAGCATTCTTCTTTCCACATATAATATGGGCTGGCACCATTTCCCTTCCCCTCACGACCCTCAGCAGAGCCTGGTGAAGCCTCCTCCTCCTCCTCCTCCTCCTCCTCCTCCTCCTCTACCCATGTAACTGCCCTCTACTTTGCTGTGGGAGGGGGAACCAAAGGAATTGCAGATCATGAGGAAAATTGCACCCCACTCCCTATTCTAGTGTGTCCTCAAGGGCCACCCCCCTCCAGAGAGAAAGAGGGCTCACCTGTCGACTGCAAGTGCCCCCCAGCCAGCTCTACTTCACCAGCAGGCATCCGAGTCAGTCCTTCATCCTTTCCTCACTGCCCACCGCTGTGAAGAGATTTCAGATGTCAGCCTTGGTTCCAAAGCAGACAATTGCTGCTCGCTCATTGGGCCTTGGGCACAGGGGCCAGAGCGGGGTGGGAAAGATGTCCAGGATAGGCCCATGATGATCACGTGACCTTGGCTGATCGCAGCAGTGCTGAAGCAGCCACTCTTTTTTAAATTTATTTTTTATTATTTTTAATGATTTTTTAGATAACAGAAAAAGAAAAAAAAAATACACAGAGATACATATTGAAAAAAAAAGATGCTTTAAAAAGTGAGAAAAATAGAAAAGTAAAATAAAAATATGACATAAATATATCATTACAACAATAAACAGCTGCAGTTCTATATATATTTATCTAATGCAAATATGCAAGTATGTGTGTGTGTGTATATACAGTATATATGTATGTGTGTATGTGTGTGTGTGTGTGTGTGTGTGTATGTGTATATAAACAATTAAATAACCATCATGCTTTCTCTAAACTGCTGTATGTTGTATAAAACAGTCCCATATTTCATTATTTCTGTATAACACGATTTATTAGTGGAGATTCCAGATGCACTCTACTCCCCCTTCAGTGAACACATAAATCGCACATACTGAAGTTTTATCTATACAAAGTCTACTTCTAAAGGCAATCCTCTCATAGGTGGGTTCCAATATTCCAGTGCTGCAATATCAGTCTTTCAGGTATAGCAAGGGCACGGAGAATCCATTTACGTTGTCCAGTTGCCAAGTATGTAATTCAAGAGAATATTGTCTTCTGAAAAATTTAGCTTTTGTCACAGAGTCACATTTATATGATCCACCACTTTCCCCCAAAACTTAGTAAGTATAGGATATTGTAAGAACATAAGTTTTAAACAGGCATTGCCCTTATTACATCTTTTCTATACAAACTTAATGGAGTCCAATAAATTCTTTAAATTATTTTTTGTTGTAAAAGTCGTAATTTAAGTTCCATTGATGCTCTTGCTATAGAAGTTGAGATACTCTCCCACTGGCTAGGCAATATAGAAACCTCTAATTCTTTATTCTGCTCATCTCTTAACATCTGCATGTCAAATTGATTTATTGATAACCAATATCTATAAAAGCTAATGGTAGGTTTTTTAGTTTTAAAGGATTTAACAAGTTGTTCTAATATCTCAGGGGTCTCAGAAGCTGAAAATCCTGCTGGTCCAAACAATGTTGTTAACAAATGTTGAACAGTAAATATTGTAATTGGGATACATTCAATAGTTCATAGAAGTGGCCACAACTTTGCCAAATTTCAATCCCACAGAAGTCATGGGTCCCAGATTTTGGATGCATTCTGTAAGTTAGCCCACCTTGGTTCAAAAATTGTTCCCTTTGATGCACCGTTTCACCCAATTGAAGGTTACAAATAGAGAAACAGAGGTAAGAGTTTTAGTAGTATATAGATAAAGGAGAAATACACCAATTTAGGATTTCAGTCCCAGAAAAAAATAAGGTTGGATACATACATCCTAGGAAGAGTTCAAAGTGCTACAGATTACTGTTAAAGCCTTGACCAGTTTAAGAGCTGGGTCTAAAGAAATTCTCTTTCCCACCAAAACTTGTTTGTATCCTATGATTTTCATTGGAGACTTTCTCCCAAATCCCTTTTCTCCCTGCATTTAGCTTGATGATGATTGGATAAGAGGTTTCTTCACAACTTAATTATGGAATAGTTTCATAAGAAATTTACCTGGCTCCCTTATTTGATGTCTTTCTTCTGGCTGGCATTTATGTTTGCAGAGGACTACCACTTTGTCCCTGCATTTGCTTTTAATTAATTGATCTTTCTTTCTCAAAAAAATTGTTCTGCTATGCTTTGCTGCTTTCTATAACTTTAATATAATGTTAATATTATATTAATATCAAGTCTTATTGTATTGTTTTTATTGTTGCTTCATCATTTGATTTAAGACATCATGAGAATGGTTTGGGTATATGGCAAAGAAGTATTTTGAAGAAACAAGCAAGTCTGGATCCATACCTTGCTGAGGTGATTTTGCTGATAAACTAAATGAGCAACTGAGGCCTTTCTGTATAACACGATTTATTAGTGGAGATTCCAGATGCACTCTACTCCCCCTTCAGTGAACACATAAATCGCACATACTGAAGTTGCACCCACCACACATTTCTTCTACTGCTGCACCCACTGGTTACATCTTTGTGTCTTTTCATTTGCCTTTTGCGAGAAGAGATGGTTGTGCATATGCAGATGTAAATGCATAGGCTTCTTTTATGTGGCAAGAAATTCTGATTGGCCCTACTCACTTAGAGAATGCTTATGAACTAGAACCGATCAGAGTGCTAGACTGAAAGGGCAAAATGTGATTTGGAGCACATGTCTCAGCAACATCTTACAGCAGCTGCATTTTTTCCTGGGCTTGCATGACATCTGTGTCCTGTTCTCACTATGAGGCTGCCAGGCAGGTTACTATCAAAGCCGCTCTTTATTAAATAACTATTTGCAAGTTATTTGTATAAATATATAAGTAGATCCTTATGGTCAAGAGTTAGGCTGGTTCTGATCAAGACCACCTGGGTAACAATGGGTGGACAGGCAAAGTTTCAGGAGGAGACCATGGTAAAACAGCTGGGCGGAATTCACTAATGGGAGCTGTAGAACTGGAAGAAGCTAGGGCACGTGGCACAACTGGAATGGGAGACAATTGTCCGCAATCTGAAACACCACTCAAACTAGGCTGGCACCAGGCAGCTGGGTGAGACCGAACTGGAACCACTGGGCAAGGCTTGGCTCTAGAGGCAGGACTGGACTGAACTAGGTAACTCAGGCTGGACTGGGTACACTGGGCTGGAGACTCAGAACAAGTCTGATAACTTGAAGCAAGGTTGGACATGGCTGAAGATTCTGGGCTGGGCTGGAAGCTTGGTACAAGACTAGGCTGGACTGGAGGTTCTTGACTAGGCAGAGAGCTTGAAACACAACTGGACTGGACCACAGGTTATAGACAAGGTTGAGAACCCAGTTCACAACAAGTTCCTGAAGTTTCTGAACAACATTGGGCAACCAGGACATGAATATATGGGACTGGAGATCCTAGGCAAGACTGGAGGTTGAAAGCATGACGAAACTATACTGGAGACTCTGGACAAGGCTGAGAGCTGGAAGCACGATAAAGCTGAACTGGAGATCCTGGGCAAGGCTGAGGACTTGGAGCACAACGAAGCTGGGCTGAAGATTCTGGACACAGCTGGAAGCTCAAAGCAAGGCTGGAAGCATGCCTGGAATGCGCAGAATGACAACAATGAGGTCCGAAGCTGGACACAAGGCTGAAGTTGCTTGGTTTGGTAGGGAGAAGATCTCTGTGGCAGCAGTTGCAGGATACAAGTCCTCTCTGATAGGAAACATTGGCGATTCCCCTTTGGCTACAGATGAGGTTTCCAATGCGGATAAGGACTCTTCGCCTGGAATGCGAGCTCGAAGGATCGGTTGTCTCTGGCAGCTTGTTCTTCATGCATCTGCCTTTTATGCTGATCCCTTATGCACCTATTCCCTTCTGCAGCCAATTGGGCTGCCTTCGCCTTCATGTGCTTTTCTGCATGCTGATTGGAGGATTCAAATCCTCCTCCAAAGACTGGCCAATCAGCATCTGTGACTTTTCCCACACTGCTGACTCATCTCTGGGTTTCACTTTCCTGGTTTCAGTCCAGTAAGTTTCTGTTTCCCCTTCTCACTCAGAAAGAGTTTTGTTTTCTAAGTCAGAGGTTGGCGGAAACCTCACACTCTGTACTATCTCAGGAAAAAACAATAATGATGAACATAGATCCCTATTGCATTTCTGCCAGAGAAGTGGCCACTAAGGAGTACAGCTAGTTGGTATAGTTGTTTTTTCAAGATGTATGCTAGCCCCTTTAAGTTAGGAGTGGGGCAGAGATATATTTTTTTTGGATTTAGAAAAAAAAATCCAATTAAATTCAGCTTGTTTATTTTTGGTGGACTATTTGTGATTTATTTTGTGGATTATTTTGTATGGATTAAGTCAATGATAAGGATGAGATAAGACAAGGAAAACAGATAATAGAAAGTGTGGGCAGAATGCTGGAAATTGAAAGTGAAAGAATGAAAGTATCAAAATAAAAATGAAAGTTGTGGTTGATGCCTACCTGCCTAGACCATGGACGGTGGTCCTGGGTCCATCAGAAACTATTTGACAGTGGTACAGGTTAGGGAGACTTAGATCCAAGCTGGCAGTGAGGAGTTTATTAGCGGGGCTCCATTCCTGAGCTTATATGAGGGGTATGTGGATTTCATCAACAGAAGACTTCAAGATTCCACCTAAGGCACCATTAAAAAGATTGCTTCAGTGTCCTGAGAAAGACAAGGACCTGAAAGGCCAGCAGAAGGATTGCTGCAGGTCAAGAGCCCAGCTAGGAATATCCTAGGACATTGGTTTTAGTAAGCCCTGTCTGGAAGACTACCAGATGACCAGAATGAACTCAGGGCTGGAGATTGTTGCTTAACTTTGACTTGAAATAGGATCCATATAAGGTCTGCTGGAGCTGCTGGATGCCTGATAGAAAATTTGGATGAGTACAGCTGGCATGACTTCAGCCTTGGACAGTTTTTGTGGTCTCAGAAAAGAAACAAATGTAAAACATCACCCCCAGTGAGAAACGAAGATGATTGGAAAAGAATGTTGGAGAGCCATCCCAAGGAAAAAAAAGAGGCTTTTTCATTGTGAGCCCAAGTAACCTGTTATTACTATAGGGCAAGCAGAAATCAGAAGAATGAATGGGAAACTGACCAGAAAATTCACTGGGAAATTCTCCAAGCACTCCCTGGAAATCATCTTGATGCATCAGATATTTGGAGCAGATCCTCCTAAAAGGTCCTGCTCTACAGAGTTCCTGGGTGGTGGTTAATCTTAAATAGACCAGGAAGTGATCTGAACATGGCAACTGGCTAGATATAAAGCCCTCCATATTCAAATTACTGGACAACTGCTCTGAGGCAAACATAAGGTCTGATGTAGACTTGCCAACATGTATCAGGCCAAAGATTACTTGGGAGAAGATCATGGTTGCCCTGGAGGCCATGAACTCCTTGGCTTTACCTGATCTGACTCACAAAGCATGGAGGTTGAAGTCACCCAATACTATATGATGAGGAGACTCCAAAACCAACCCAAGGATCTTAGGGAGGGATACAACTTGTCAGCATAGCAGCCAGGACACAAGAAGTATATCCCCACAGTCCTACCTAACATGTAGGTACTCATGCCCCACCACCTGAGGAACAGTGCCCTGGTCACAAACAAGGTATGCTTTGTGCTGTCCCCTCCCAGCTTTGAACTTACAGTTTCTGCAAGACCCCAAATTGAGAAGAGGCAAAACTATGAGCGAAATTTCGATACCATCAACCATGATTTCCTTCTGGCCCTGTGGGGGTTGGGAGCATTATGTTGCAGTGATACCTTTCCTATCTTGGTGGGTAGTTCTAGTCAGTATTAGTGGTGGTGGTGTGGGGAGAGGTTGGCTCAAAGGCTATTCCCTTTTAAGTCAGTCCTCTCCTTACTTGCTGTTTAGTATCTATATGAAGCTACTGGGAGAGTTATCTAGGGATCACAGTGTGATGCCATCAGTATACTAATGATACTTTGCTCTGTATTGTTACTCCAGGTTTGGCTGGAGATGCCATTAAAGTCTTGTTCCAGTGTCTGGAAGCTGTTAGGCTATGGATGGGATTAAACAGGCTAAAGCTGACCCAACCAAGATAAACCTGCTGTTTGTTCATTGTGGTTCTCTGTCAGCTCCATTGTTGTCTCTCTAAGGAGTGGCACTCCTTTGGAGGTCCTCCTTGATTCACAATAATGCAGGTGGCACCTTTTTCCAGGAAATTTATTTTTACTCAAATATGTTTGAGATTGATCTCCCAAGATTTTCTGACCAAGGATAATAAATCCCCCATAGTAATCCTCCGTATGAAGAATAGACTGTTCTGTTTTGAAGCATTAGTAAATGAAAAGAAAAACCATAGATTTTTAAATCTTATTCAGAATATTACATAAATAAATACATGAAGATATAAACAGGGTATATTAAATGAATCACACAAACATTAAAACTAACAAAAAGCATGCATTACAAGAGTCTAAACATTATTTTTTCTTTATCTTAAGTGGGATGAGAGAGCTAATTTATCTTTGTACAGTTAAACAGAATTTCTTATCAGCCTACATATCTCCACTTAGTCACTGTTAAGTCAAAAGGTTGTCAGCTGAACAAAGTTTCTATTCCTCAAACAAAGGAAAATTATAGCAACAATGACCTTTATTCCCATTCTCTCCATTGTTCTAGAGGCACAAAAGAAGATGCTCTTCGCTTTTAGAAATATTTCTCCATGGCTTTCTGTCTCTTGACTCAAAGATCAAGCTATTTTTGCTTCTGTAAACTTAAGTATTTAAAACTGAAAATACATATCTGGCTGTATTGTTGTTCTCATTACACCAAGTTAGAAACTGATGGCCCAAAAATATTCCTGAAATTGGGGGTCTTGAAGGATGGGAATCTCTTGCTTCTCCTTCATTTCCAGTCACAACCACTACAACTGGATGGGCAGGTGGAGATTGTAGCACAGAGGACCATTTTCCAGCTTTAGCTGGTCACCACTTGAGGCTTTTCCTGGAGCAGGAAATTCTGTCTACAACTGATTCATGCAGATAACATTTAGCTATAAGGCCACCTTTTTAAAACCATTCAGAAATTGTCCAAAATGCAGCAAGCTACTTGTTGACTGATGCTTCTCTGTATGATCATAATACCACCGATCTTTTGGGCCCTGCATTGATTACCAGTAGGTTTCCAGGTCCAATTCAAAGCTAAAGTTGCTCAATAATGCCCTAGTCTGGTACCTAGACACGTGCTGGATCACAAATTTCAACCAGATATTTGAGGAGGACCTGCCAGGAGAAGCAATTCTGTTGCTCCAACTTTATGAGGTGCAGGGGACTGAGATCAGAAAGTGCTGCTTTCCATCATTGTGTCAATGCTCTGTTACAGACTCTCCACTGAGGCCCACTCAATAACAGTCTTCTAGAAGTTTAAACAGTTTGGTGTAGTGGTTAAGGCATCAGGCTTGAAACCAGGAGATCCTGAGTGCTAGTCCTGCCTCAGGCACAAAGCCAGCTGGATGACCTTGGGCTATTCACTCTCTCCTCTCAGCCTAGGAAGGAGGTAATGGCAAACCATTTCTGATACCTTGCCAAGAAAACTGCAGGGACTTGTCAAAACCTGACTCGAAGGCACCCAAAAAAAAAACAGCTTAGATAAGACCAAACTTTTTATAAGGCCTTTGGGAAATGATAGTTTGCTATCAATCATTTGCACTGCAATTGATTTTTTTTTTCTTTTGTTTTGCTGATATATTTTGTATAAATATAAATTTGTATGAATATTTTGTATTTGTGGTTTGGGGCTATTTTTTACCATAAATGCAAAATTGAAAGATATAATTGTAATTAATACGTAATTAATCACCATCTTTGTACCCCCTCACGTGTTTATTGAGGGTATGAGAAATGTCTTGAAGAAGGTTCTCTTTAGGTAAGGCTTCATACTTTTTAATGGGTAGTTACATCTTAGTTTCAGAATCACTTCTCAAAAGCTTATCAGGCAATTAGGCTATGCAAATGTTTTCTCCTGAGTTCAGTTCACTGGAGGAGCTGAGTGCATTGCTGATCTATGGATTAATCTACAAAAAGGGAAGCGTGCCTTGGATTCTCCATGCCCTTATGTGTCTAAAAGACTGATATTGCAGCATTGGAAAGATAAACGTATGTCCCCATTTACCCAATGGATTGAAGACCTCATTGCACTTGCCACCTATGAGAGGATTGCCTATAGATGTAGACTTTGTATGGATACGTCCAATGAAATATGGAACTCATTTATACAAATGAGTGAAGTAGTTTAGGCAAAGCATGATAGTTATTTAATTGTATTAGAAATAAATATAGATATATATTTTTATCATATTTGCATTAGATAAATATATAGAGTTTTAACTGTTAATTGTTGTAATGATACATTATATTTTATATATTATATTTCATATTTTACTTTTTCTATTATACTTTTCTCACTTTTTAAGCACCTGTTATGCTTTTTATAATGTATGTATCTTCATGGTTTTTTGTTTTTTCTTTTCTTGTTATTATCTAAAAAAGCAATAAAAATATTTTAAAAAAGGAAAGAGTCTCTCCCACCCCTTTTTTCTGTGATATGAAGAAAGTAAAAAGTGTGACATGATGTCTCCACTCTTATTCCAACCAAGTTTTCTCCATTGTTTTTTTACGTATTAAAAAATCTATCTATCTATCTATCTATCTATCTATCTATCTATCTATCTATCTATCTATCTATCTATCTATCGATGTCATGAGTAAGGATGGCGAGCAGGGGGCTCCCATCCAGACTGTCAAGCGCATGCGTAGCACTGAGGAATTGGTCAGCCATTCAAAGAGACACAGATCGGGACCGCCTTAACCTTTGGGGTTTATATGTCTGGGTTTTCCCACGCTTCTTCTGTTTGTTAGGATTCCTGTTAAGTACTAGCAATAAATATTAGAGACCAGTTCCTTGTCCCAGCATGTTTCCTGGCTGTTAGGACAATCTATCTATCTATCTATCCACTTTACACTGAGCATTTATCTTGTAAACATGGGGGGAAATATTGGACAATTATCTCACAATCAACATTCCACATAAATATGGGCGAATATGTTAATTTCATTTTCTCCCAGCTTCATTTAAAAGGAAAAGTTCTTCCCATCTCACTAATGAAGAAATGTTTGGGTATAGATAGTGTTGATCAAAAGGAAGCAAAACAAAATTCTTACCAATCTACACTAGCCAGATTCAGTAGAAATACTTATTCTAGCACAGGGAAGACTTATATTACCTGACATACAGCTCCTGCCAACCTAGCAGTTCAAAAACATGCAAATATGAGTAGATTAATAGGTACCGCTTCAGCAGGCAGGTAATGATGTTCCATGTAGTCATGCCAGCCACATGACTATGGAAGCGTCTACGGACAAATGCCGGCTCTTCGGCTTTGAAGCGGAGATGTGCACCGCCCCCTAGAGTTGGACACGACTGGACTTAATGTCAAAGGAAACCTTTACCTTTACCTTTACAGCTGTTTAACACAAGGAGCCTGTCAATAAAGAAGAAAGGTGCCATCAAATATATCACACACTGTCCAGATTCCCAAGATTCAAAACCAGATTTTTAAAAGTGAATTTTTAATCTTACAATTTCAGATTATTTCAAGTGTATTTATGACTTTTGCTGAGTATTTTTGAAATGTTAAACTAAATTCTCACAACTCACTAATAATACATGGATCTCTTCACAGTTTGAGTAACACTGAAGATAAAATTTACCTCTCAAGCTAGAGTACTGGGAAAGGATGTTGATTTCCATTCCCTGGGAATTACAAGGGATATGGTTTCATTGGGCTAATATATTAAGCACAAGAGATTGAAGAAGTTGTGAAATGTAGATCAAACCTCAGAACAAAGCCTGATTTTATTTCATCTTAACAATGCTCATGTCCTGATCTGTAACTAAAAAGTCATTATCTGATCCTCAGCTTAATTCTCAAGGTTCTAGAAATGAGAAGTTTATTTATTTACTATCCACCTTTATTATTTTTATAAATAACTCAAGGCGGTGAACGTACCTAGTACTTCTTCCTCCTCCTATTTTCCCCACAACAGCAACCCTGTGAGGTGAGTTGGGCTGACTGGCCCAAAGTCACCCAGCCAGCTTTCGTGCCTAAGGCAGGACTAGAACTCTCAGTCTCCTGGTTTCTAGCCCATTGCCTTCACCACTAGACCAGATTGGCTCTCCTTTCTACAAGGCCAACTTTTAGTTCTGAAGTTCCTCCATGTGAAACTGAGACATTGCTGGGATCCCATCAGAAGCCACTAAGAGTCACCATGTAGGCTAAATATTCTGCTTGAAGGCAGAAGAGTTTGAGGTTTTGTGTGCTACAGTGTTTGCTTTAGCATGAGCAACTTTGCTTTCTGTAGTTACATAGAAAATATAGCAGTAAAACACTCATTTATAACCTTCTGTCAGCTCTTATGTTAGGAGGTAATTAGCACACTGGAACATTACTGTGTAACTCAGAACTTTTAGTGTAAACATTAACATTTCCATAATTGAGGGTTAATTTAAACATATGTTATTGTTCCAGTAGGATAAGGAATTTTTTACTGTGGAAGTGCTTATCTCTAAAGTACAACTGTACAGAGAACACAGTACAAAAACACAGCATGTCTCTGATTCTCAGAGCTGAAGATGAACAAGTGGGAGAAACTGTCTTTGTTGTACCCTTTTTGCTGACAGCCTCACACAGGTGGCCTATCCATAGACAACATAAGCCTGTCTCCTTAGATGAAATATGGTGAGCTTGGCAGCAAGATGTTGGTTGGAAGAACTGCTTGGCAAGTGACCTATCCTGTGCCCCCAAGCTAGCCTTTATAAGTCCCATAAGCTTCTTGGTTTAGCCCTCTAATAGTGGAATCATTATTCAAGAAAAGCTTAGAGTGAAAATATTGATGCATTGCTTAATAATTATGGGTTTTTATTGACTCAGGTAAGGCTTCTGGCTTCAAACTGCAAATCTTCTCTTATCAGCTACTTAAAGCAATAGACAAGGAAGGATTTTTTGTTTGAATGATTGGCTTAATTTAGATCATGCATGTTTAATTTTATATTTTAGAAGCACTGGTGACTAGCTGTGAAATAGAGAGATATCTTTAGGAGAAAGACTATGACAAATCTAGCTGAATTTTAAGGTACAGGTACATCACACTGACAACAAACCTATGGGTGTGAAATTTGGAGCCTCAGAAAGGCTGAATGAAGAAAAATGATGCCTTTGTATTGTGGTGATGGGATAATGTTGTTGAGAATATTTTGGACCAGTAAGAAGAACAAATCATTCAATGCTATGTGAAGGAAATCCAGTCTGTTCACTGGAAGAGATAATAATAAATCCAAAGTTGGACAAAGATTGCAGTTTCAGATACAAAAGGGGATCTTCTTTATAACCAATGCTGAAAAAAGAATTCAGTGACCAGCCCAGATAACACCTTATGCTTTACCTTAAGCATCATAATATAGTGAACCAGACTTGCTCAAGTTTAAGCCTTGTCAGGTATGTAGAACAATCAGACGTTTTTTTCTGAGCCATGGGTTTCCTTCATCAATTAGCTTCTAATAGAGGTGGCTGATTTTTTTAAAAATATGACATTCCAAAATTTTGAAGTTACTTCATAAACAGGGCAGAAGATTCGAAGATTTAATTATGGGAGAAGCCAAACTGGCAGATAATCCTTCCAGATGGAGGTTTTTGCATGCATAACTCCATCAGGTCTGGATTTGAACATGTACAGCATGTGTATAGCTAAGGTTGGGATGCTGAACTAGGCTTAACATATTTTTTTTCTTTCCCTGGTTTCCCATCTTTAATTGCTGTATGGTAGGCAAATGCAAGATGATTCCCTATATGCTGGGACTAGCTGTAACTACTGTATTTAATTGCTAGAGATGAGCAATATTTTTTTAAAAATTGGCTCATTTTTGTAAGAATTCACAAGCTAAAGTTTTCAATCTCTTCATAAGCTGGAAAGACATGGATATTTTTTTAAAAAATTGAAAGTGGGAGAAAACGAAACTAATCCAGCTTCTTTCAACCTCACTTTGTATTGGAGTTAATGAAGCAGCTGTATGGGATTAGCTCTTATAAAATGAAGGCAAGCATAACATTCTAGTAGGAAATGTTCTCTCTCAAAGGGGTTCATTTGAATCAGAGACTAAAATGCATGCTGAAGCATGCACTGATTTATTGACAATTATGGATAACTGGAGGCAGCAATCACATAAAAAAGGGGTGGGATTACAAGCCCTCTTTATAGACATATGCAGATCAGGCATCTCATTTGATTGGGTACATTATAAGTACATTGAATCAGCAGAAATGTATTGGTCTATTCCCTTTAGCAACTTGCATACCATTATTATTGATTGGATTTGATAAGTGGCCTATAGAATATGGATTAATTGAAGTCAGTTCCTCTTAAACAATAGGACTTTGCTTAAAACAAAGGTCTTTAAAACCTGTCTCCAACTTAATATTTTCTTCTTCCCTTATCTAAAAGACCTTGGTTCCCAGTGCTAGCCAGTAATAAACTCCCTGCAATCAGTTTATGTTCTTGTGGTTCACATTTTCGCACTTGTTAGCACCTTGATACTTAAGCAAGGCTCCAGAATTTGGGTGCCTGCAGGCTTTGCTGACTGCACAATAAAGCCTTCTAAAAATATTTCTATTCCTGGCTCAGCAATTACTACTACTACTACTACTACTACTATTATTATTATTATTATTATTATTATTATTATTATTATTATCTATTACTATTATGGGATTCCATATAAAGTCCTCCCCCAAAAAACGTATTCCTTTAATGTACAAGGGGAATTTTCAGTGTCCCTCACTGTGGAATGAACAGAGAAGTGCCGTATTAACAAATAACATGCTGACTTTTTCAGAAAGAAGAGCTGTATACTGTACAAATAAATAAACAAATGCATAATCCCTCTCTGCTGGGAGTGAGATGCTGGGAGATCTAACAAAATGCCCTCCATTTTCTGATACAGTTCCTGATATCAGAAGCACCTTGCCACTTTTTCTTTTCTGTTAAAACTCCAACAGGAGTGTTCCTCAACCACCCTCCAGCCTTGTGCACTTCAGCTTCCAGAATTCTAAGTAACTATCATACTAGCTTAGGAATTCTGGGAGTTGAAGTTCACACATTTGGATGTTACCCAAATTAGGGCAGACAGCCTCATCAACTGAAACCTGATGTTTGTTCATTTATTCAATGGATATATAGTGCTGCCCAACTCAAACAAAGTGACTCTGGGTGGTGTACAACAAAAAACAAGCAATAACCCCCCCACCCCAATAACCATATATGATTACAAACCTACCCAATATGTACAATAGCAACTGAAGATGATAATTAAACCACCAAAAGGGGACTCCTCACAACTAGACTCAAACACCTGGGGAAAAGGGGGTTGCTTGTGCCTCTCTTGTTTGAACTATACATGAACTCTCCAACTTGGGTTTGCCATGCCATGTCCAGTCTGCTGCATATGTAAGAGGAAAAATATAAAATTTTCATTTCTGCACTGGGCTGTAAAGGAAGAGGTGCAGCATGATCCAGTTTTAGGAGACTAGCTATCTGTGTTCCCTATTTAGATGATGAGGGTTCAAGGAATACAGAAGTCTCGAGAATCAAGGCTCCTTGCTGAACTGGCATTCTGGTGGCTAATAGGTACGTCTGCCTTTTCAGTTGTGAAACAAGATTTTACAGTGCAATTGAAGAAGCACACCTGAGTCATCTTCTTAGCTTATGCCTGACTTCATGTTTTGTAATATGATAGCTGGGCCCATTTCATAAAAGACTGGATGTTTCAAATCTCCTCCCCCAGAAGTCCACTGGGTCTACACACCTACTGGGTCTACACACCCTAGCCCCACGTCTTTCTCTGGTGTAGTTTCTAGATAGTTCCTGCAGCTGTCTGTAGACTAGACTAGGGGAGGCATAACAGATGAGGCACCCCCTGGAAGACAATCTTTGTGGAAGGAGTAAGGCATCCACATCTTGTACTGCTGTTCCAGTAAATGAAAGTTAAAAATAGAAAACAAAATAATTTCTGTAAAGTAACGTCCTGGTGTTATAGTGACTAATTGTTTTAGCCTTTCCTTTCCCCTTTGGGAGATAAATAAATCTCACAAGAGATAAACAAACTCAAGCTCTATTTAAAAAACAACAACAAAAGATGTGACCTATGAAGCCCAACTTCCCTAAATACATGCAGTGCTCTTGGCCAACCACAAGAGGGTGGTGGTCTGTTATAATTAGTGATCTTAAGAGAGACATGGTTTTGAAGTGATATATCAGCTCCCAAGAAATTAACAAAGAGAACAGTAAATCTCCTGAAGTTACACAGAATAACCTACTTATGCAAAGAAACAGAGTAATAAAACTTCTGACGCACACTGAAAAAGAAAAGTTAACACAATATCTGAACAGTTACCTATTTCTTGGGGATAATCTGAATTGCAAAACAGAGACTTCTGCTTTTTTGCCCCTGGACCTCCCCTGGCCTTTAAAAATATTTTAGTAATTTATCAGTATTATTATGGAGATGGCAGACCCCTTGTTTTCCCAGCTCAAGCACAGAAACTGCTTGCTCTGTGACTCTTGAGTTCTGACTTTCTCTTTTAAAAGAACAAAACTATCCATCTATCTATGAGGGGAAGAGTTGAGGGAATCTTCTGGGCATACGTGTTAAAGTCCATGCCTGAGACAAAGTGTTTATTTGAACTCCGATAGTGTCTGGCAGTTAGACTGGCAGAGACTGTACAGTATTGTGAATGGTGGCTGACTACAAAACTTATCCATCCTGTTGCTAGTAAGATCAGAAGCATTTTGAGCAGAGCTTTTATTATCCCAGTTCAAACTGATTTCTACACTTCCTTCTTCTGTAAGTGACATGGAAGACAGGGAACTCTCTCTTGGCAGTCTTTGCTCTCCCAATATTACATTGGACAAAGGTCACAGCTTCACCCAGTTTTAGAAAAATCTTACTGAGATTACTGAAGAAATAGCAGGATTTTTTTTTTTTTTAATAGCTCAATATCCTTGTACTGGAGGTTGGAATCACAATGAATCCATCAGACCTAAAAGTGGAGAACCTATCCATCATTAACACTGAACAATCAGATTAAAACTGTTATTGATGCTGTCTAAATTTGGCAGAACTGCCAGAATGACCAACCTATGATTGCCAGATATTGACTCTTTTAATGTGTCTTGTTTTCATTTTTCTTCATAACTGTTTCTGCTTGGAGTCCTTGCACTATCTTTAACTAGTTAGGTATCATAAAGAGAAATCAGTGGTAATGTTGCAAATCTCTGTCTTAATTTTTGATGGCCACAATAGAAAAACAAGCGTATTTCCCTATATAGTCTATCAACTGTGAAGCAACTACTTAGGCTATAATGTTAAAATAATGATGAGCCTTTACACATAATGCCATAGAAATTAGTGAAACCGATTACCCTTTCACTCCTTGAACTCCTCATACTGAAACTGGAAAAAGAGTGTATCAGTGAAACAGCTATAGACATACTGTGAGTAGCATTAAACATGGAGAAATATGGATTCCCCATCAAGTTAAAATGTCAGCATTTGGTTGCATTTGTGGGAAGGTAGCCTCACAGAGTACAAAAAATAATAGAAAGGAAACAGAGTAACAGATAACAGAGATAAGACAGAATTACTTGCTCCTATTTTGGCTCAGTTACTCTGAGAAAAGATGTGCTTTCTACCCAGGAATTGGAAAGGGCTATTTGAATGATCAGAATTCCAGCTTGAAGTTATTAGAAACATAGTCAGAGTATATCTATTCACTCTGAATTAATTCAAATGAGTTATATCCTGGAGTACCAACCCAGCCAAGGGCAAGATGGATGGATGATATCCTAGAGGTGACGGACCTGACCTTAGGGGAGTTGGGTGTGGTGACGACTGACAGGAAGCTCTAGTGTGGGCTGGTCCATTAAGTCACGAAGAGGTGGAAGCAACTAGACGAATAAACAACTGAAGGAATGTGTTGATGGTCTGGCTGAAATTTTATTATCTTTAAAAATCTCATTGAAGAGATGAAGTAATAGATGATTGGAGGAAGGCTAATATCCCCATCTTCAAGCAAGGAAGACCCAGAGAACTACAGATTGTCAGTCTGACACTAGTACTTGGAAAGTTTTTAGAGCAGATACCAGATAAGTCTGTAAGAAGCTTGGAAACAGAGTTGTGATTACTAGATGTCAGCATGTATTTGTCAACAGCAAGTCTTGTCATATTAATCTTATTTCATTTTTTGATAGGTAACTTTCTTACTAAATTTTGGGGTATCTTAATTTCAGCAAACCATTTTATAAAGTATGTCATGATATTCTGAATAGCAAACTTGTTAGGCATGGGCTGGATGGCATATATAATCTAGAGACCTAAATCTGGTTTTACAATGATATTCAGAGAATAGTCACTGTCAATTGACAGAGAGGTATCAAGTAGGGTGCCACAAGATTCAGTCTTGAGGTTTGGAGGCCTTCCAAATGGTAGAGAACAAGTTCATGCAGACAACCTCAACCTCTACTATGCCAGTCCAGGAGGAATACTGTATTTCATTTGAACATGTCATCTAAAACTCTGCTTTACTGAGGTCTGGATCCACACACAGAATTATAACTTGAGCTCTAAAAAAACAAATACCACTCTTTCAAGTCATAGATGAAATGCTTGAAAGTTACGGGAAATTGAGGAGGAGGTGGGATATCTCTTCTCTAGCCAACTTGAAGGTTTCCACACATTTATTCAAGGGTGTCTGCAAGGTGTGGTTAAAATGTATGTAAAATACAGACAGAGCTTCAAGCCTTGCATTTATTTGTACATTTGAAGAGAGTTTTATTTGTTGCATTTTGTGATAAGTATGTGGTGAAACAGACTCATGATCAAATGATAATAATTGTGCAAGGTTATATTTCTAGGAATTTTGAATGTGCAAACCAGGTGCTCTAAAACTAGAGGCTTCTCTTCACCAGGTCTTGCAGGGGGATAAATCTAGTACCGACACCAGACTGAGGTATGACCTTGGACAGTTTGCTTTCCCAGGTTATAAATGCTTGTGAAAACAAATTTCATCCATGTTAGTAGCCTCTGCCAACTTCTGGGGTCCTTGGGCCTCAGCCAAACAAGACATTTAAAGAAAGAATTATGCTTCTGTGTAGGTCTAAGATTATCTTCCCTGAGGGTTAAAGCAGCTAAAGGTGGCTTTAAATTTATATTGTGTAGAACAGGGAGGAGAACATTCAATTATTTCTTCTGAACATTTGTAGCTCTTAACAACACCCTACACCCATTACTGCTTTTCTCCTTGTGACACAGAATGGGTCTTCTACTGAAGACTGACACTGGGAAATTTCTAACTAAACCCAGTGTCCTGACAAGCTTTTTTTTTTTTTAACTAAAATTAAGAAAATTGTTTGAAGGGTAGTCATACAAAAAATGGAGTAGACTTTCCTCATTCCTCCAAAGGGCAGTGCTATAGCAAAACAATCCAAGTGACAGGGTACAAGATTTCCGTTAAACACTAAGAGATGCTTGCTAAGAATAAGAATTGTTTGAAGGTGGAATAGACTGCAATGGGAGATACTCTATTTGTCAGTGTTCCTGCCAGAACTAATATTCGGTGATTCCATGAACATTCTATAACATTTGCAGACCTGGTTGAAATTAGTAGGTCGAGGAAATAATTGTACACTGAGACAGTGTAGTACTATGCCAGTCCAGGAGGAATACTGTATTTCATTTGAACATGTCATCTAAAACTCTGCTTTACTGGGGTCTGGATCCACACACAGAATTATAATTATAATTCTGTTAAAACTGAATAGCAAAGCTGTAGATCTGCTTTAGCTGTAGAAATAAACATACCAAAACAGAGGAAAAGGCAAATGAAGGGCATAGAATTAGATGCAGCAGAAAACTAGAAGGCTGAAAAGAGACAAAAAGAATACTGTGTACAATTGAAAAGCAATAGTGACATTTTAATTTTAAATATTTGAGGATATCAAGAAGTGATTTTTCTGTATTTATGTACCAGCACCCATCTTTGCAATGAGTGGTCATTCAGCCACTGGTACAGGAAAGATGGCATCCTTTTAATATGAGGTTGATGACTAGTGCACATTAAGAGGTGTATGTAGTCCAATGTGGAAACAAGACTACATATAAGTGCATCTCCCCAACAGAACTCCATGAATACTATATTAGAATATTGTGAAGGTATGCAAAAATTGGGACTCCCATATAGTTTCTGCATGTGTGCATATAATCACTTTGCAGATTACAAATAAGAAAAGCTAAAAAAAAGAGCTATTTAAGATCAGTACAGGTTCAGTCAAACCATTTTAGAAATGATAGATTGATGATGATAGATAGATAGATACTGTAGATAAAGAATAGGAAACCTATTTCCAATAGATAGATAGATACTGTAGAAATAATTTTCCAATACTATCTATTGTACCTATTGATAGAAATATAAATGTAGATAGATAACAGGAAACCTATTTCCAATACAATAGATAGATAGATAGATAGATAGATAGATAGATAGATAGATAGATAGATAGATAGATGATAGATATAGATAATAGGAAAACTATTTCCAATAGATAGATAGATAGATAGATAGATAGATAGATAGATAGATAGATAGATAGATAAGAAACCTGTTAATTTGGGATAGATTTTAATGGCTTTGTGGAATGTTTAATGTTATATACTTGCTATCAAAGACTACTGCTTTTTATTATTTCATTGGTGATGCACTTATTTGTGCATACATTAATTTAAGCATGGCTACTTGTAGCAAGTCCTTCAGCAAACTTCCAAACAAAGCAGTTGGTTGCAACCACTCACCATTTTAAAGAAAGTCTATAAGGCCTATCTTCCTTTTTTAAAATTTTGCATGAAAGAATCTCAATAAAAAATAAAAGTTAGATGGGGCAGGAAGTTGGGTGGGTCCCTAGGCAATTGCCCATAGATATACATTTAACACCCTATGAGTGTTAAAATAGGAACTCTAGTAATGATGAGTGTTACATTGATCGATTGACTATGTTCCACCTAGTTGGTGTTGACTCTTAGTGACCACATAGATGGACCTTCTCCAGGATACAGTATTACCCTAGATGGCCAAATAATCTGATCTGAGATAAAGCTGCTCATTGCTCCTTTCTGGGAACACTTTGAGTGTCCAGTCATGATATACTATAGCACTTCCCAGAGGAGTTATCAACTCATGCAACACCTTCTTCCTCATCATGAGAATCATTGAGGACTGATCAGAAAAAAATAAAGAAATATTTTCTTCAAGGATGCAAGCTAGAAAATGCAGCAAGATGGAAAATACCAAGTATCCCTTTTTGTTATCATATTTGTGCTTTATCTATTCCCCAGCCTACTAACATATGAGAGATAGCTGCTCATTCCCTGATGTTCTTGAAAACAAATTCAAATCTAGAATCACAGCGAAGAGATTTGCTTTCAAACTGGAATGCAACTGAGAATCTAAAATGTTATCTCTCTCTGTCTCTCTCTCACAGACACACACACAGACACACACACAAAGGTGGTAGATAAACTAAGCTACTACTTGAAGATATTTGCCTCTCCTTCTGTCAAAACATGTCTGCAGAACAGGAGGAACTATAGTCAAGAATTTATGGCTTCTCCTTTAGCTTTACTAACTAGAAGTTGGGGAAGGGTTGGGAAAAGCATCTGTGCTTAAAGCTATTGGTGTTATCACAATAAATTAGCACAATGATTATTGTGATGAATTTTACTTTCTTTCAAATTCCAATATTAGAGCTGTCTCCAGAGCTGGGCGCTGTCCAGCATTTGAGATGCCGCAGCATTCTGTTGGCTTAGTGGCAATGCAATCTCTTCAGAAGAACCAAACGGCAACTTTGCAACACAGTTGAAAATAAATGTTGTATTGTTTCAGCTCTCCTATATATGTAATCTTGTATGTCAGGAATAGGCAAACCATGGCCTATGCTAAAACATCCTTTTGTCATCCTTAACCCATTTCCCAAATCACAAAACAAAATTTGATTTTTTTTCAACTCTACCTCCTCCAATACAATTGCTTTTTCATGGAAGATCTCCGATGATCTGTTAGGCAGTCAGGAAGTTGCGCTCAGCCCCTGACCTGGAGAGGTTTGCCTGCTTTATTATATGTGTTTATTCACTTGGAATTACAACTTACTATGTTTTAAGTTCATTTAAATATAGGAAATTAAAATTATCTTTGAATTATGAATTCATGGATGCATCCATATAGGGTATGTTTGTTTGTTTGTTTACTTACTGTAGTAATACAGAAATGTTTTGCCACTGCCTTATTCAGAGATGTCTTTTTGATTTTTCAATCTAATCTATCTGGAGATTTCGCATCCAGATATCTGAGCCCAGGCAAGGTCAATCAGAACAAAACACTATACATTAAAAAAGAGATAAAAAAGTAAAAAGCAGAAAAAATGCAAAATTGTAATTTGGAAATACACATATATGCAATTGCAATCTTAAGAAAATACAAAATTATAACCTTCTATATTCAGTGTTTCTATCCCCCCCAAATATTTATATAAATATAATATATTAAGAATTATATCATTGTTATAACTAAAAATGAAATGAAAAAGAAGCAGTTTTTAAATGATTTTCAGAGATTCTTTATTGTTGTGTTAATTTTTCTGCCAATTCTTAAATATCTTTGATCCAAAGGAAGATGTTTTCCATTAGAATAACCACAGTAAATCTAGTAGCTTACAACAACATTAATTTCTGGAAATGCATCATTTTATATGTCCTGGAAGAAATGAAAAATACTATATTAGTTACTAAAGACTATTGTATACTTTTCCCAATTTTCTCAAAATCTTATAAAATCAAAACTGGGCATTTTCACTGGAGATGAACTAATTTTATTAGCACTCTCCAGTAAAAGTTTAAAAAATTAACATACTGAAGTTTTAAGGAGATATACTTTCACTGTTCCATTATTTTCATAATCAGATTGATTTGAAGAAATGTTATACCATGAAGAATTCCATTTCTATTCTTCAAGTTCAAATCCCCTTTTAAAACAGCCTTTTGTATTTTTGTTTCTTTAAATAATATTGAACAGTTTCCTTTGGTTTTAAATACATAGTTTTTACAACATGGCTAATGTCTCTGACTGTTAAAAAGTCTCATGAGTTTCAAAAGTACTTACCTCATCTCAAAGCAACTTGGAACTTATCACCAATTCTCCTGTAGAATATCTGTTCCTAGATTTAGGAATAGTTCCTAGTTTTATAAAGTCTTCTCTCTTTCCATTTGAACTTATTTGATCTTATATACCTGTAATATTCAAAACTTGAGAAAAGAAGGGAAGGATTGTGGGCAACACTTGCTTCCACCTTCTAAAGTTAATTTTAAATATGGAGTACTGATAGTAAATAGGATAGGTATTATCCTAACAGATTGAGTGTCTAGTGCTAACCCTCATCCATATTTTTGAATTCCAAATAATAGGAGTCATAATAACTTGTTTATACTGGTTGATTCTAGTCTTTTCTACAATTTATTTGTCATGGATTTGTATTACCATGGTAAATAATTACTATATTGTCAAGTAATATATAAGGGTACTAGAAGTATTTAAAACAGGAGTAAAATCTAAAGAAGAATAGTAATTTAAACTTTTGTCATGATTTAATTTCTGGCTTTATTTTTTACAAGATAGATTTACTATTATGTTTTAAAAAATCATGTTATTTCTTAGCAATAATTGTTTCTGAATAGCTAAATCTATCTGGGTAAATATGAAGCACAGTAGATTCCTGAAGGCCTCTAGGAAATAAAATGGTCCCATTTCATCCTGCATTGGTCCTCCAAAGCCAACATCTTTTAAACAAATAAAAAAAATGTTCATCTTCTCCAGTAACATCAATATGTACTGAAAAGTCTTTTGTGGGCTGCTGGCTAGCCATTCACTGAGTTTTGGCCTTTGATCTCAAAAAGGTTTTCTGCCTTATTATGTATATTTACTCACTTGGAAGTAAACCCCACTATGGTCAGTAGGATTTACTGTCTAGTAAGCATGGTTTGGAAGCCAAAAGTAAAAGGTCAGCTCCTCACTTTTAATAGTATTGTAGAAGATAGGATTTCACATGCTAAAATACTCTTTTCAGCATCAGTGTTAAAAGTGTAGGAACTCTATCTTGTTTTTGGCCTGACTGCTCTAAAGACTATAGTTTCCCAGTTATAAAATATGGCTGTGAAGGTTTCTGAATGAAGAAAAATGGTTGAATTGTGGTGCTGGAGAATTTTTTTTAGAATACTTCAGTACTAGGTGAGGTAAAGCCAGATTCAATGCTAGAAGCACAAATAATGAATCTAAAACTTAAATATTTTGGACACGTAATGCAAAGGCAAGAGTCATTGGAGCTGATGCTTGGAAAAATAAAAAGCAACTGGAAAAGTGGACAACAGAAAGCAAGACTGGTAGATACTATTATTGATGACACAAGCAATACACTAAAAGAACTAAGAAGCAGTACTAAAATTAAATACTGATGAAATTATGTTCATCTGGTCACAGAGAGTCAGAAGTGACTAAAGAGCAACAACTTCCATTGTAGAGACATGTGTAAGGCCAGGCAATCACTAGGCAAACTCAGATAGGTGCCTTAGGCTTCAAATTCTATGGAGTAAATGGGCATAAGCAATGAGAAAGTGCTTGGAGACAAAGCTCTGCATCTTCCTAAGCTGTCTTGCTAAACCATCACCATAGACATTTGCAGCAGGAGCAGGAGGTTGCAACTGAAGACAAATGCATGATAATATCATCACATAAATGCCATCACCTATATTCTTGCATCAGGCATTGGGATGTTCATAATGGTGGTGCCTTGTGTTAGAAGTGGGATATGGTATGGTATCCAGACATACTGTAGAGAACAAAATGCTTGCATGAAAAAGAGAAAGGGTGATCCTGCTCCTGAGGGAAATGAGACTGGGAGACAAAAGGTTAGAATTTTGGAGGCAAGTAGGAGTATTTGTTTGTTTGTTTGTTTGTTTGTTCAATTTGTCCCTGCCCATCTCCTCCCATCAGGGAGCTCTGGGTGGTTTACAATAATCAATTAAAAAAACAATCACACAGTATAAAATTATAGTAAAAAATAATATAAATAAGAGTAAAAAATAAAAAGTCCAAGTGGCTAAAGAATCTAAAACAGTCCAAGTGTGGGAGGAGTGGTCTATAGCAGCCATCCCCATGTAGATCTATTCCCCTCTCCACCACAAGTGAGGCAGCAGAACCAGGTCTTCAGACTCTTCCAAAAGGCCAGAAGAGATGGAGCCAATCTCACCTCCGGGGGCAGCATGTTCCACAGGGCAGGAGCTACTGCAGAGAAGGCCCGCTTCCTGGTCTCCACCAAACAAAGTTGTCTTAGAAACAGGGTCCGCTGCATGCCCTCTCTGCATGTCCGGGTGGGACGGGCTGATGTAATGGGGAAGAGGTGGTCCCTCAGGTAACCTGGCCCCATGCCATGTAGGGCTTTAAAGGTGATAACCAACACCTTGAATTGGACCCAGAAGCAAACTGGTACCCAATGCAGCTCGCACAGCAGCGGTGTTACATGTGCCCTTCTAGGGGTACCAAAAACAGCTTGTGTGGCTGCATTCTGGACCAGCTGAAGCTTCTGGATAGTTTTCAAGGGTAGCCCCATGTAGAGCGCATTGCAATAGTCTATATGAGAGATAACAAGGACATGAGTGACTGTTCAAAGGGCCTCCCAATCCAGGAAGGGGCATAATTGGTGCACAGCACATAGCTGCACAAAGGCTCTCCTGGCCATGGCTGCAACCTGCTCTTTGAGCAGGAGCCATGAGTCCAGGAGGACCCCCAGGTTATGCACCGGGTCTGTCTGGGGCCATGCAACTCCATCCAGAACCAGAGATGATAATGTCCCAGATACGGGAGAACCATTAACCCACAGCCACTCTGTCTTACCAGGGTTCAGTTGAAGCCTGTTGTTCCCCATCCAGACCCCTACAGCCCCCAGACACCATGAGAGGGCAGTCACAGCATCAGTTACCTCACCTGGGACGGAGATGTACAATTGAGTATCATCAGCATATTGAGTATACTGGCGCAGGACTCAAATCCACATACTAGAGCTTATATAAAACAGCTTGAAATGAAGAAAGAGGGTGAGCCAGAATCTGTGGAGGAAGCGGCCAACCCTGAAAGTAAACCAGAGCCATCTAAAGCCCTGATAAGTATAATGAGGAAGATGCTGAGGCTACAAGACGAGAAGAGACAAATAATGTCTAAAAGAGAGGGGGAAGAGGAAAAGAAAGCTCTCTGAAAAGAGGAGGAAGATACTTTATGGAGGGAAACTGAGCAAAGACACTGCTTAGAGAAAGAAAGCTTGAAATGGGAGATCCAGGAGAGGAGTTGAAGAAGCTTTTAGTGCTTCTTAAAGGAACACAGCCATGTGGTGGAGAAACAGGAGTATCTCCAAATCCAGTTTCCAAAACTCACAGGGGAGGAAGATATTGAATCATTTTTTGTTAAGTTTGAGAGAGTTACTGTAGCTTGTAAATGGCCAGAAGAAAAGTGGGTAGCTAGGTTAGCACCTTGCCTAACTGGAAAAGCACTTAGGGCTTATACCTAAGTTTACCAGCACAGGAAGTAACAGACTGCAAAAGGATAAAAGAAGTTATTTTGTATCGGTATTAAGTAACACAATATACATACCGGCAACATTTCCTTTGATGATGACATTATAATTTTGTCTTCATTCTGACTTGATATGGATGTTTCTGCTCATTGCCTTTATTAATAAAATATTAAACTGCCAGTAACAACAGTTTCTGAGTCTGGAATTGCATAATAGTCCCATATTATATTTTGCTTTGGGCAGCAAAATATTTTCAGCCGATCCTTGGCTGTGTGTTTATTAATACGTCATTTTAAAAAATGGCTTTGGGTTTTTTATATGGTGAAAATATTTTAGCCTATGAATAAAGAACACATACCATATACTTTAAGGGACGCGGTGGCGCTGCGGGTTAAACCGCTGAGCTGTCGATCGGAAGGTCGGCGGTTCGAAACCGCGCAGCGGGGTGAGCTCCCGTTGCTCGTCCCAGCTCCTGCTCACCAATGGACAACGCCGGCTCCAAGGCTTTGAAACGGAGATGAGCACCGCCCCCTAGAGTCGGACACGACTGGACTTTACGTCAAGGGAAACCTTTACCTTTACCTACCATATACTTTAACATTTCAGAAGTTTGTACCACACAAGCAGTAAAACAGACCACTGCATCAGTATTTGGCAGATTAATGACACATCCAGCTGTTACTGTTTCCAGTCTCCAGGCTCTCAAAACCAGTTTGTCCAAGATCCCTGTTGTACAAACTGCATCTATCATCTCTTCAGCTGGCCCTGCAATATGAAGAGCAAGAAGTAAGCCATCAATATATCAACCCAGTTGCCATAGAACCTGCAGAAGCAAATATTCTTCCCTCCCCATTCCAAGATAAATTAAGAAAATAAATTAAAATGTTTATTTGCAGCCCTTCATATCTTTACTTTGTGTTGTGTGCATTTGCTTGACTATATGCAAAAAGAAATCTGAAGAGTTTATGCCAGGAATAACTGCTAAACAAGAAATCCACCTTTTTAAAAGACCTAAAGCCTAGGTGATGGCAAGTGTGTGGTAAGAGTTTTCTTTTCTTTTGAGTAAATGAACCATCAACAAGCTCCACTAGAGTTGGAGTATTTCAAAGAAAATGACTTGCCTTACTGTAGTTTGGCTCAGCTGCCAAACAGAACTGCATAGGATCACACAGGTATTCAATCAAGGCACCTCTTTAAGGTAAAGTAGTGAAGGAGAGCCCGTCTCATGGTTGTATTGTACTATTTCATTAGTAGCAGTGGCTTCTATACATGTGAAGTAGAGCAGCCAAGGGAGATGGAAAAATCCTCCTATCCCAAGTCTTTGTTGAGATGGTGTGGCTTTTTTTGCTGAGATGCATGATTTGCCTCTGTGGGATATTTCATCTAATCAATTCAAAGTGTTAATTCCTCACTAAATGAAACACCATATTGAGGTGGATCAGATGTGATCTGCACACCCTTAAAAATAATGTATGTATTATTTCTAGTGGTTCTTCCTAGAATTATTGAATTACTGTTAAAAGCAAAAAAAAAAAAAAAAATCCCTTCTCACCCCTAGAATGATTTGAATTTGATCATGTCATTGTTCCTCTAGAGCAGCCTTTCTCAACTTTTTGACCCTGGAGGAACTCTTGAAATATTTTTCAGGCCTTGGGGAACCCCTGCACATTCAGGCCCAAATATAGGCCAGAAGTTACAAAATTATTATATTCCTTTCATTAATAGTCCTGTATATATGCATTAACAGTGTTCTTAAACTAAAAATAAAGAATGAAACTTACCTCTTGAATGTGAAGTTGCCCAAATTAGAAAGATTTTTTTTAAATAAAGCATGATCTCCCAGGGAACCTCTAATGACCTCTCATGGAACCATGGTTGAGAAACCCTGCTCTAGAGAACCAGGTTGTTAATCATTCCATGGTTTCAGTCAGAAAATGTGCTCAGCCATTGAACCACAATTCCTATATATTTTCTTAAAGTTGTGGCTATTATCATGGAGAAAGGGAAAACTGCATTTAAACCCCTATCCATATAGAGAGAAGTGATATGGTATATTCAATAAGGTGCTGGTCTTCAACAGGAGTATTCAGGTTCTAGTTTCTGCTGAAGCAAGGAACCTATTGAGCCAGTTGCTCTCTCTCAGCCTATCCTATCCAGTAGTTTGTTACCATGAAGATAATATTAGGGGAACTGCCATGTAAGCTGTTCTCAGGCAAAGGTATAAATGCACCAAAGAAATAACTCTGTTTGGTCAAGTCAAAGGCTATCAAACAACCAGATGCAAATGAAAAACTGCCAAGCAAAAGAAGAAGTGAAATGCATTGTTTGAAAACACTTAAAAAATGGCTGAGGCTACACACACACACACACACACACACACACATGCGTGGACCACTGGGAGTGGCTTCTGAAGCAGTTGAGTGAGCCTGGAAAAAATGGCAACAGCTTTTTTTTAGCATAACAACCTCCCACGCCTTATGAACCAGTTCTTTCAAAGGATTTGACCTGTCTTTCTTTGCCTACACTCCTATGTACTGCAAAGCACCTCTTCTGAAAGACCTGAACAGCCTTATCATGGTATAGAATTTGGGCACACTGGGAATCCAACAGCAACAAGTTTTCTATTCCAAAATCCAGCTCCATATGGGTTCATACTCACTGCATTGTATGAGATTGACTGGAATGTCACACCTTCACCTGTGCTTCTGCAATAGAAAGATCCTTGGCCATGTAGAAGGAGCCCACAAAGATGACACAACAAGCCTTAAAATTAAATATGTCAAACTTATCAGTTGCATAGGGCTAGTGAAAGCTGTGTTGAATATGCAAATTTCATCTGCAATATGTAATATTGCAACTAATTGTGTAGAAATTGTAATTCCTCTCATCACCAGTCTGCCCACATTCTGTCATTCCTGTGATGAGTGAATAAGAGAGACAGAAAGAGAAAGAGAGAGAGAGCAAGGAAAAAGAATAAAAAACTGAAGAGGTTTCCGGGTGCATAGAATGACTGGAAGCTATTGTACAGCTCCCCTTAGTGGCAGTAACTTTGAACATTATGTATGTGTGTTTTTTCTCAATGCATTGCAGATTCAAGGTTAAATGGCTGGCATTTTACTGTTCCTTATTCTTATTAGTAATCAGACTTCTGTCTTTAAGGAAAGTACAGGGAATCTTTGGTCTGAATATATTTACAATGTTTCCCTCCTTTCTTCCATCCCACTCTTGTTTATATTTACATTCTTTTTTCTTTTGCAAAAGGCATCCACCCATTTTTACCTTCCAGTACATGGGAGAGCAACTACTGTATTCATCTAGAGATAAGGAACGATGAGCAGAGAATGCTTGAAGGAGACACTTACTTTACGGTCGCCCTTATAAAACATGCATGCATGCACGCACATGTGTGTGTATGTATGTGTGTGTATAGATAGATATATGTGTGTGTGTGTGTACATACATACATACACAAACACAAACACATACATATTTTCAAGGTTCTCTTGTCTCGTCCAAGAGAACCTGGAATAGAAGACAGCAGTGGTGATAGATGTAGCGGTGCCAAGTGACAGTAACATCAGGAGGAAGGAAGATGAGGAGCTGGAGAAGTACCAGGGCCTGAAGGAGGAACTAGAGAGGATGTGGAGAGTGAAGGCCAAAGTGGTCCCAATGGTGGTGGGAGTACTCAGGGCTGTGGATCCCAAGCTGGGAGAGTGGCTCCAACAGATCCCAGGAACAACATTGGAGCTCTCTGTCCATGAACGCAGTCCTAGAATAGCTCAGATACTGCGCAGAACTCTCAAACTCCCAGGCCTCTGGTAGAGGACCTGTGGTTGAAGAAGACACACACCACCCATGGGGTGAGAAGGGAATATGTATGTATGTATGTATATATGTATATATGTATGTATGTATGATATTTCAGTATTTGTTGCTGGCTTTGCTTAGAGTTACAGTTCAGCAGCTTCTGAAGGGCCAAGGGTCATAATCCACTGGGATTCTTTGACCATAGAAGCTAAGGCTTGCTCTAGTCCCAAGATCTGGAGGGACCTAGCTTGAGAAGTGTAGATAGTAAGGGTGCCATTTTCAAAGAATGGTATGTGTGTTTTACTCAAGAAATCCCCTGGAATTCAAAAGAGGTAATTTAAAGGCAAATGTACCTAGGCTGCTACCATAAAATTAATCCTATATACACCTACATGAAAATAAGTCCCACTGCATCCAGGGATGTTTTCTTAGCCAGACAAGTGTTTTCCTCACTCTTCCTTCATCTGTTGTTACATTTGTATATCATTGCATACATTTGCATAAGGTTAAGAAAAAAAATATATTCTGAAGGAAGAATTTGAATGATTCTTATTTGTTTTGGCAGGTATGAACTTAGAAGAAGCAGTCCCTCAGAGGGGAGAGAAAAAATCAGGGAATCCTCCAGGTGGTGGTGATTTGATTTTTATTTTATTTTTTTAATGAAGGGGCCAATTAATAGGTTGGTTGAATTACAGTATATCACCATGAAAAATCATCTATATTGACATGTTCTTGTTGATTCCATGCAGTGAGCATCAGAAATGTTTCTCTTTGGTCCATAAGTTAAAACTGGAGATTGGTATATAACTAGACCTCTCATTTGGGGCATATTCAGAGGAACTTTCTTTGCTGGCTTTTAAAAGAGCCCTGAAGTCTTTTCTCTTTTTAATGATAATATTTTTGATCTGTTTGAGGATGTTACATTTGTTTTTAAAATGTCACAGGTTTTCTTTATGAGAATATTATCAACTCAATCCAACCATGACATTCTTGGTGTTCTTTTTCCTCTTGACCCATTCATTTAACCTTCATGTATTTCTTTTATTATTTCATTCTCATTTGTTATTTCTATATGACCAAGCCACCTCAATATGCATCTTTCACACTGGTTATTCACTTGTGTATTTAATCCATATTCATTCAGTATGCATTTATGCTTTACTCTGTCCCTTATTGTTTTACTACAGACACTAAATAATTCCCACTGCATTCAGTTTATTTGAGTTCCTTTTGGTAGATGGGCAGTTATATAAATTTATTTAATTTTTTTGTTTGTTTCTCCTGAAACCCCTAACTTTCACTTTCATATAACGAAGTAGGTAGCATCATACTCTTATATATAGCTAAGTTTCTTCTTTTAACAAACTTTCATTTTATGCATCAATAAACCTACTACAGACTTATATTTTGATTGTGATTTATTTATTTATTTATTTTATTATTCCAATTTCTATCACCACCCATCTCCCCCTGAAAATTTGCATGTCTTAAAATTTCTCCATCAATTTTCCCATCTTCAATAAATATTTTACCAACTTAGATAAATTTATCTACTTGTTCTAGTGTTTTGCCATACACACATAGACACACACACACATACATGCATGCAATCATTCACTCCAGCTTCTCTGTCAAACCCAACTATCTTTATTTTTGATAGATTAATTTTTGTTTTTAGCTATAGTCAGTTCTAAGATTAGTTGCAAATCATTTGCATTCTCAACAAATATGTTAGCATCTGCATACAGAAGTAGGTTTATATTCATGTTCCCATTCAGTACACCTCTGATATCACCTCAGATGTTTCTTATACATTTATTGTGAATACATTGAACAACTAAGGGGACATTACAAATTCTTTGCTTATTTTTGAACCATCCACTAAGCATTCCATTTATTCTCATGCATGCTTGACTTTCACTGTATACAATTCTTATTGCATTTAGCAATCAATAATTTATATTGATATTCATATTTCATATCTATGCACTTTACTGTACTACTTCTATAAATCACCAAATCTACAATAAACTTTATTCCTCACATTTATGCACTTCTCAATAGCCTACCCAAGAGCAGAGGTTTGGTCTCTCCAACCCTTGCACCAACCTTTGCACTTTCCAAATTTTGCTCATGGTCACTTCTATGCATAGTGGAACAACAATTCTATTCTTCTAATTGTCAATCACAGATGCAATATTTGCACACATATTCACTACCATAAGCAAACAATCTATTTTACCATTTCTCCAGATCAACCATCCATACATATAATGTTCTTACTATCCAGTCTTACAATTTTAAAGATTCTTACAGCATTTTTAACTTCCTTTTCATCATTTTTTTATAATTTCAGTTTGTTTCAATTCTGCTGTTTAGCATATCATTCCCGTACAACTCTCTAAAATACTCCTTTTATGTCTGTCACTTCAGTTTCATCCCAAATCATTTCACTCCTGTTACCTTTAATGCCATTGACTCTGCTGAAGGCTTCTCATTTAATCACCTAATCTCAATTCCAAAATAAATTTGATTTCCATAAAAATGGTCTGCATTTTGTTTGCCTTCTTTAATCTTAACCATTTCCTTCTTTCCTTGCTTGCATTATTTGCAATCACTTTTTTTTCTCTATGGACATTATGTAACATATTTCTATCAACTTTTTTTTGGTTGTAGTTGTGGCAATAATCTTATGTATGCTTTTTTTCCACTGCCTCTTTCATTGCATTGTTTCCCAAACATCTTTTCTCATACTTCCATGTCTATTTTTTCTTTTATTCACTCTTGATGTACCACTAAAGATCTGCCCCACATTTTGGACCTCTCATTGTCCCTCCATGCTTCACCAATTCTTTCAATTTGTCATCATACACAATCAAATATACTGTGCTTTTTTATTTATGTTCATTCTTTTTCCATGTGTATGTATGAACTCATTTGTGCTTAAACCATATGTTTTACTAAGCAGATACTCACTAAACAATTTACCTTTTCACTCCTTCTTGGATTTCTAAATGTCTCTTATCACTTTTGGGCCATCTTATTCCCACCCATCCATTTCCCACCCAAATGCTCCTAAATGGATGCTTCTCACGAGGGAGTGAATCCACTACAGAATAAAAACCTTTTCTCTTAGAAAATACACTGGCCAGTTAAGTCCCACGTATCGGCATTTATGCATATTCTTCACATTGAGAAGAGTTTTTTTTATTTTATTTTAAGGCCATAAAGTACTTATTAATTTGTATACATAAATAAAAAGCCGTCAAAATCCCAATACTCTATATTTATCATGTAATGCAAATTACAGACTCTCTTTCTAAACATTGCTATAAATGTGGCACCATTATTACTGATTGGCACAAGGTTTTTCCAGTAACATGGGACAGAATCCAGAATCAACTAAAGTAGAATGTGTGTGTTTCCCAGTCCAAGAAATATATTAATTTAACTTACTTCAAGTTAATTTATACTGTATATGTAGGTAGTTTCTGTGTTAATATAAAAGGGCAACACTGAAGCCCCTGGCTAGATTAACAGCATGTGTCATATAATGGTTTGAATCTCCCCTTTGACATGAATTCACATGGTGGCCTTCAGTAAGCCTCCATCTGTCTTCCAATCTGCAAAATGCTCATATTAATTTTCATTTGCTTCCCTCTTATCGTGCTTTCCAGATGTGTTAGGACCATATCTTCAGGCTTATCAGTCATGCAGGCTAGAAACTCTAGGAGATGCCTGAATGGGATAGGCTGGCTAACCAGCTTGCAGTAAGGACTGCCCACAAAGACTGCATGAGAGGGTCTTTAAATATTAGTGCTATTGCTATGATAAGCATTATTTTGGCAAAAGCAAAATCATAGGCCTATCAGAAAAAAATACCCATTTTTTTCAGTTAGATAATACTTTTAAACAATAGAAGAGAGAGTGCTAGCTTTTGTGTTCTCCAGAATACTTCATCAGACAAGATGTTATGAAAAGCAGGGGATGAGGAAGAAGCATTTGAATATAACCTCCAGATTAGTTCAGATGGACCAATAGCTGGATTTGAGCTCTTTCATACAAGTGTGAAATATAGTGAACATTCTCTTTTCTTTTTTTGGTAAGAACTGATGCTGTGGTTCTTGCCAGCCTGTTGTAGGATTACCAGGCAGCTTTGTCTGCAGGAATGGGGTGTGTCTGTGTTAAAAATGGTAAGATGGTGAACAGTGACACAAGCCCTTCTCTTTTTTGTATCTGTGTTGATACAAAAAGTGATGGGACTTGCACCTGGATATTCCATCCACCGTCTTGCTTATTTTGACCCTTTCCTGCTGATGCCAGCTTCAAAGCCAAATAACATTCTGGTAGTTTTTCTATCTCTTTTCAAATAATTGTTTCTTCCTCACATTGTCTCCTACACTGGGCACCCCTTATTTTACCCAAGAGGAAGTAGATGACAAAGAGAGGAATTGATTTAATCATACATCCTGCTACATCAACAAATGGCTCTGATTTTATCAGCCATGAGTGTATATATCCTTTTTCTAGGAATACTCCTGCCCCCTCTTCAACCCTCTTGCAGCAAAGAATGTAGGAAATGTATTTTACACATTTAGGGTGAGGAATTGAGAAGCAGCATCTTTGTCCTGGTAATCTTGCTTTCTAATCTTGAATGGTGTATAAGAAACAGAATAAGGTGACTTATTCAGTGGAAAGACACCGTATGATCTGAAACTAGAACAGTAGTGAAATGTACAACCAGAAAAAAAAAGGAAAGACACAAAATTTGTTTCACATTTTACTGGTACAGTGACTGTTTTTTGCTAGGCCAAGAGCTTGTACAGTATACTTCACCGTTGGCTAAAGGTCTTTGTATTTTCAGAGAAGAACAAAATGGAGCCATTTTTTTTTTTTAATTTGAATGCTAGGTGGAATCTAATACTGATTGTACCTCCATCTAACAAATAATGGCCCTCATCCTGAGACTGCAAATCTCAAGGCTGCAACATCTGAACTAATTTGGAGGTAATATTCAAATGCTTCTTCCTCATCCCCTGCTTTTCATAACATCTTGTCTGATGAAGTATTCTGGAGAACACAAAAGCTAGCACTCTCTCTTCTATTGTTTAAAAGTATTATCTAACTGAAAAATTTGGGTATTTTTTTTCTGATAGGCCTATGATTGCTTTTTATTTATCTTTACACAGAGTACATCACCTAGTTATAAGTCTATTCAGAGGAAAGGAAGTCCTGAAAAAAAAAGATAGTTGTTACTAAGGGTTGAGGTATATGTTCAAGTCATCACCTGATTATGTAACCTTTGGGGATGGTTCATAGAATTTCCACCACATTCTTAGTGTGAAAAATATAGGAAGATGTGTTATGGGCTTGTGGGCTAGCTGCATATTTGATGCTACCAAAGATCCTCATGATCATCTATACATGTAGATAGTAATTGAAAGAGTTCACCAGTAGAATTATACCATATGAGAAAAGACTCTAGCTTCAAGGGCCTTCCTATATGGAGGAACTCTTTGTGAATCTAGAATTCTGTGTGGAAGAACACTCTTCTTCTATCTTGGCAGGTGACAGATGTGTGAATTTCATCTCCTTGAATTTTCAGCAATCTGGATTTGAAGTCCAGATATCTGGAGGGTCCCCAGATTGGGGAAGGCTGGCATGAAGGGTCCTTTCCCATGCCATCTGAATGAATGTGAAGGCAAGGGGGAAGCTTTTCCATCATAGGTATAAAGCAGTGACCATGCCCACAGCATATGGCATCAGACATCTTGGCTAGCCAATGTAGCCTTGCAATTCCTCCTCATGCATGTTGTCCCTTTGAATGCTTGCAGCTGAACATGTGAAATGATATTACTGAAAGGCATATATGCTGATATAATGTGATATGTAGGATTAGATGTGTGATATCTTAGCTATGGTAACTGTACCACGTAACTACATGGATCAGATCAATAAACCTTACAAGACAATTGTGAGGATAAAGAGTTACTTTAAAAGGTGCACCATCATATGCTTTTTGGAATGAGGGGAAAATGAATATATGATCAATGATAGATAACGTGTATATGAATCAGCCCTTTGTACCTTCCAGGTCAGTAAAAACAAGGCACTTAATCTTGAAGAATTTTCAAGGGATTTAGATATGGCATGTGACTAGTTATAGATAATTCCCTTTCCATATAACTGGAAATATACTTTTACTAAGATTGTCTGCAATTATATTTATTTGCATGTAACAACATTTGTTATTTTAGAGTGGCAGACCCAAGTATTAAAAACACAATACATATAGCAGGAACAGTTTGCTTGAAATATCTGGTTTTGATGCATTTCTTCTTAGTGTTTTCAAAGACAGTGCATCATTATAGCTGACATTTTCCTTATAACTCTGGTATTTTGTCAGAAATTATGAAAGAACAGTTAATTTGACAGAATGGGATGGAAGAGCGTATCTAGATATTATGTGAATTATTTGTAGCAGTGATAAGGTATTTTCTTTTCTTCTTTTAAGTAACTGAAATGAAGAATCCATCTCCCACAGCAGAAGGTAAAATAGCTCCACTCTATTCTATGTTGGTCAGACCCCACCACCAGTATTGTGTCTTATTCTGGACAAACACTGCAAGAAGAATTCAAGACAAACTAGAACAGGTTCTGGGAAAGGCAACTACAATGATCAGTGGACTGGGAACTTATTCCTTTGTGGAAGGATTGATGGAAATAAGTGTAGTTAACACTGAAACAAAATGATGGAGTGGAGTGATGATAGCATTCATATAGCACCTGAAGGAGTGTCACACAGAAAAAGACTATGACTTATTTTATGATCCCAGTGTGAAGGAGGAAAATTCCAATTGAACATTGGGGGACATGTCCTAATAGCAAAAGTAGGAACGTCATTGGGCATGAGATACCTATCCTTGAAGTTAGGATAAGTTAAAGCAGTGTTTCTCTACCTTGGCAACTTCAAGCTGTGTGGACTTCAACTCCCAGAGTTCCCCAGCCAGCATATCTGTCTGGGGAATCCTGGGAGTTGTAGTCCACACAGCTTGAAGTTGCCAAAGTTGAGAAACACTGTGTTACATTCTATGGAAAGCTCAGAAAGCTGCTTTGAATGATATTGCTTGTCTGCCCATATGTGAATAACCAAACCACACTTTTGCTAGGACTGCCAGTAAAGCACTATGCATGGACAAACAGCTAGAGACAGCTTTTGAAGCAGCTACAGTTTTTTAATTACTCTGAGGAGTGGTGCTTTAACCACGCTAAGACTTGTTATGGAGTACTTCCTTTGAATGCTTCGCGCTATTCATTAGAACAATTGGGCAGAAACAATGGCACAGACAACAGTAACCACCTTCTGTTGAAAGCAGTTGCAGCCTTTCTTCAGCTCTTTCCAGTCAGTTTGGAAAGGCTGGGTAAATGGAATTAATTACACATGTAACTATGTCTCTTCTAGGTTTTCAGTTTTACATTCTTTGGCATCTGCCTCAAATGAAAACTAAGGTTCTCATGAAGTCTTCTTTAGCAAGATTTATGAAAATGAAAGAAATGGGATTACAGGATGTCAGAAAAATGAACTATTTCCCATTTAGAACCAATGTATCTCCTAATATATTAGAGCTGAAACTGTTTTAGTTTCTCTCTAAGAAACTTCCTTTCATCCAGAGGGGATTTGGGTCTTTTCACTGATAATAAAAAAGCTGCAGCTGGTTATTTACACAACTCTCTTCTGAATCTTTATTAGTGTGGGAACTAACCAATGCAACATGCCTTTACACCTCCCATGTTTTTGCAATTACACCAGGACATGGCTCTTGAGTAAGATCATAAATAGCATTATTAAAATAAAGTATTTGCTATGTAGTTCCTGACCAAATAAAATATGCCCATTCAACTTATTTTAGTTTTCCCCTAAATCAGAACCAAGTGTTCAATAAATCCATTCCACCTGCCTTAGGTTATACATTCACAAAAGTTCTCAAAGTGTAGAGTCAAAGGTTTCACTGTTCAGTAAATTGGCACTGACATCTGCATTTCCCCCCCTTACTTTATGTGACAATTTCTAGACTTTCCACTTACCTGATGGGGTCCTGGCTTAGTCAGCCAAAATAGAAAATGAGAGTCAAGGTTTGCAAGAAAATTATGTTCTATGGCAAGAAAATGCAGCAATTTGTGGACACAAGCAACCACAGCTAACTGAAAGGCAAAAATAGTTGTTTGAAAAAGACCTAGAAGTTATTTCAATTGACATTAAGAATGTGACTACCTATTGTAAATCAAACAAAGAGGAGAGTCTTCCCTGAGATTTCTCAGGCCATAAACAGAGTACTGGAAACCATTTCAACATCAATGGTTGATTATACAAACCAGCTAATGTATTGTGCTGCCTATGTTGTCACTATAGAGCTTGGATTAAAAAATAAGGAGCAAAAGCAAACACAAATGCAAAAGCAAAGAAACTAGATAGAAAATTAAGTTAGATTTGAAAGTGAAAAAAATATAGTAGATCTGAACAATCTGAAAAACCTAAAGCTAGAAAAATTGAAAAACAAATTGAAGCTGGACTTTAAAAAGTGCTATAACATTGCAACCAATCCCACAGCTGAATTGGAAGAACTAAAACAGAGGATCATGGCATTTTCAGGAAAAATCAAGCAATATAATTGTCATATAAGCCAATACAAAATTGTATTGTAAAAGAAAATGTACAATTTAGAGCAATTCAGCCTCAGTTCTACAGGAACATAGTTCCAAGCACCATCAAAGTGAAAAATAATATTTTGAAACTTGTCAATTTCTGAAAAGGACTGTGGTATCACCCGATAAAATACAAGAGGGTACAGTGGAATTATACTACAGAAAATGAATTAAAAAGAATGACTACAGAAAATTTAACTATAGCAGAAAAATGGTTAAGAAGTCAAAGGAAATCAAGAACTGGAATGCATCTGGGATGAATGAGTTGCATGGATTGTGGCTTAAATATCTTACCAGGCTGCATGCACAGTAAGTTGATCAGCTTAATGTTGCAATAAAGAACAAATAAAGACTTAGGACAACTAAAATACTTTTTAAAAAAAAAATAATGACCCTTCCTCTGAAAGCAGGTTCATTGGAAGATTCAGTGTATGTTTATGAAAAGTATCTCTACCCAACTGAGCAAAACAGAAACTGCAAAAATTTATCAGGACCCCCAAATTAGTTATTCATTGATAAAGTAATCCTAAAAAATTCAACCAAAGAAAAGTAAATTTATATATGGCTTAAATTGAGTACAAGGAAGTATTTGATTCTCTTCCCATAGCTGGATCATGTAAAGTATAGAGGGTTTTGGTATCAGTCAAAATATCCAAAGTTTTGTAGAAACAAGAATGAAAATATGGAAGACAAAATTAATGTTCAATAGTGGCGAATTAGGTGAAGGCAAAATAAAAAGAGGGATCTTTCAAGGTAATTCATTATTCATCCAATTATCCTGTTGACAGGGATGATAAATAAAAAAGAAATGCTTTTGGCTGCCCAAGAACAAACATTGTACACAAATTCACCAAGGCAAAAAGAGAAATGACCAGTTTGGATAGTAAATGCTGCTTGTACCAAGGTAAGTACGAAACACTTTATCATATAATAAGTGGATACAAAAAAAATCACACAATTAATTAAAAAACAAGCATGATTAAGTTGGGAAGATATTATACTGGCATTTATATAAAAAGTATGGAACTGTACAGGAATGAATCAGTCAGATAGATGTTATGGGAGACAGGCAGTCCCTCAAGTAACCAGGTAGTAATCCCATGTAGGACTTTATAGATACAAACCAGCACCTTGAATTGCACCTGGAAGCAAACCAGCAACCAGTGCAGCTTGCAAACCAGAGATGTTACTTGGGCATACTGATTACTGCTTCCACTGCCATGTTCTGGACCAGTTGAAGCTTCCAGGTAGTCTTCAAGAGTAGCCCCATGCATTGCAGTAGTCAATCCCACAAGGTGACTAGGGTATGAGTGACTGATTATCACTATTTATCACTAATAAAGGCAGTATAAATGCAAATGCAGATAGGCTGCTCTGTTAAATCAGAGGCCTAGATGTCTATATTGCAAGAATCTAGGCAGAGAGGCCCATTCAGCAAAATAGGTAGAAAAGCATGGTACTGTTCCCTTTTTGCCATTTGATTGATGGAATAGCATTTCACTACAACTTAGGAAGAGTCAAAAAAGAAAGCCTTCCTGATGAACTTTCTGTACCTTCTGTAGGATAGGGGATTTACTTACAGCTTTACACTTAAAACATTACAGATCAGATGTATGTTTATAGCTATACTTTTCCATACCCCTAGGAAGCATGTTACTAAAAATGACAAACCACTAAAGCCACTAACTCACCCAGATTTAACCTCATGAATATATTTTCAGAAGGTGCAGTTTAATATCATCTGTTACTGAGAAGTGCTAGATCGGTGTTGCTCAACCTTGGCAACTTTAAGATGTGTGGACTTCAACTCCCAGAAGATGCCAAGGTTCAGAAACACTATGCTAGACGATAACTACAGTATTGGTTTAGAGCTTGTGTGCAGGATTGATAGCGAGTGCAACCATCACTGCTTCCTTGAAGAAAGGAATGTGTTTGAAAAAGTTTCAGATGTACACTTCCAAATCTGAAAGTATCTGAAGTAAATGCCTTTGAAATTTCTACTTATTTCTATTTACTTCAGTCAAAGACAGGTGTTTATTTCCATTAACATCGCTCTTACTCTAACAAGAGCACAATGCACAAATGTTTCTGTATTTCTTCAGTGAATATTGCAAAAAATAGGATTCACTGAGCCCACTTAAACTATTTTTCAGAAAACCTAAAATTCTTTTTTTCTTTTATTAGCTGTTTCCACTCTTTGCAATTAATGTGCTTTCAGACATAAAATAAAACGATGTTTAAGGAAATCAGAATCTATATGCTTTTGAAAGTGGGGCTTGAAAGATGAAAAGAAAATTCACATTTAATATGTAGCTTAAGATGAGTCTAACCAAATAGCACAAAACTTATCCAGTTCAAAACAATACTCTGCCTTATAATGGTATTGGCTGAACCCAATTTATTAGGTCTGGGAATGCTTCAAGAATGCTTCAGAAGGGGTGCTTTGGAACACAAGTCTGGAAAAAGATGTGTCTGCTTTAATGAGTCAATCCTCTCACTTCTTTCCAATCTTGCAGGATCCTGATGTCACAACAGAGAAGGTAGAATTGATTGACTGATTGATTGATTGACTCTGTATAGCCACCCATCTCAACAAGTGACTCTGGGCAGTGAACATATTAAATAAAAATAAAAACAATTACAATCATAAATACAACATTTAAAATGCATAGCAGCTGAGGAAATAACACAGTCAACAAATGCTAATACAGCCAGGAGATGGGTCCCTTCACAATACCAGGTCTTTAGGGCCTTAGGGCTGTGGCCATCCTAATCTTCAGAGGAAGAATGTTCCATAGGGCAGGCACTATGGCAGAAAGGGCATGCTGTAGCAAAGCTTACCCCAGTGAACTCAAAGAGACTCATGTTGTTTATTGTATTTTAATCTTTTTAGCTTTATTGTAAACTACCCCGAGTCCCTCTGTTGGGGGAGATGGGTGGTGACAAAATGTGATAAATAAATAAATAAAAATAAATGTCTCATACTTATTTGTATGTCTCAGTACAAATATACAGAACCACAACTGGCAAGATAAACTACATCTGCATCGCACAGTTTTTTAGTATCTGCTCAGAAGGAAGTCCAGTTAAATTTAATCAGGCGTATTCCCAGCTAAGCCAACATATAATCACAACCCAGATTGTATTGTCTATCTGTGTCAATTATTTACCAGTACAAATATTCTGGTACAGAATAATGTAAAAGAAACAATTTTATGGAGATCATATTTTTCTTGAAAATACTAGCATATATTCAACTTCCTCCAGTATTCTTCGGGACCATTTCTTTGTTCATTTTTTAGTTCTCCTGTACTAATCACAGAATATCTCATCCAGTTAGGAGTGTTATAATAGATAGGATAATCTCATGGTACAAAGTCTGATGGGATGGTGCCAGTAAATAAAAACATTATCATTTGATATAACCAATCAGATGTGGCAACCTAATGACAATAGGAGGAGCAGTGTAAATAAACTAGCATGTTTTGTGCAAAAAGGAAGTGGTATAATTTGCTAGCTGCCTTATTTCAATTATAAGGACCTAAGAAAATGAATCTTATTTAAAAACATAATAAAGTGAATACAACATATATAACCAGTTTCAGAAGCTGAAGAATTTTTGCTTACATGCACAGACTGTGTAAATGTGTGTGGGTGAGTGAACATGAGTATATAAAGAACAGCTCTAGGGATTCCCCCCCCCTTTCCTTCTTATTATCTTCTTCCAGAAACTATACACAATTATTAGATGAAGCTGCTTTATGATTCATTACTTCTGCATACAGAGGATAATGTTTAAGTGTCTCATAAAAAAGGCAAGCTGTCAAACATTGAAAGGCTTTTGGGTTGATTAAATATGGTCCTTTCACTTATTAATCAATGGATAGGTTGATTAAAAGCCCAGAGTTACTTAGCTTGCTAGCTCCTGAACCATAGGAGGGCTGCATGGCTTATTTGGATCAGCACTTGGTGAATCTGCCCCTGGAAAATCCTTGTATGTGCAAGCTATAATATTTAAAAGTAATGATATTGGTTCTGCACAGAAACTGGCAAGGTACTTTTCTCTTTACAATGTTAGTTCTGGTTGTAGTTACTGGTGTGGCTCTAATCAGCTATGGCACTCTTAAGCCCTAAGAGTATTCTGAGAATGGCAAACATTGCATGAGTTATACTGCAGTTTCCAATGATTTTGGTTTTAAAAGCAAACAAAATACAGCACAGCTATCTGTGTGCTGTATTAATGATTAGCAATGGGCAGATTATCTTCAGTTTGACTGAAAATGCAGCAGTGAGAAGCCAGGCTGAGTGGCAAATAAGTCCCATCCCCAATTTCTTCTTTGTTCTGGTTTCTTCTAGAATCTGGGATGAATTCAAGATTGCCTTTGGTTTCCCAGGTTGCTAATCAGAACAACCCTATTTTTCCATGTAGGTATGAGTACTCGTATGGGCATGTGCAAGAAAGAATAGTTTGTGTGCGTGTGAATGCAAATAGGGGATCAATAGATGTGTTATCTTATTTGAAGGTTATTAATTTTAATTGGAAGCCATTAATTCAATGTTTTACTCTACAGTATTTATCCAATGTTTTGGAGAGGGATCTGGAGAGGCAAGGAAGACATCCTCCTACTACTTGCCAAAGCTTTTGACCAGTTGTCCAGAGGAGATTGACCAGGGCTTCTTCAGTGGCATTTCCACATAGGTAGTGATGCTGGACAAGGTGTGAGGGGCTGCAAGGTGATATAATAGGCGGAAGGAGTAACCTTGAGGAACAGGAGGAAGAGCAGCAACCAAGACAACAGTCAGATAAAAGAAATTTGACTCCAGGCCAGATCTTTAACCCAAATAAGCATCTCAGAAAAGGTCCTCCCTAGTTCTCACAAAGATAAAGTGTGGGGGAGGGGGGATGCATTCAGACTGTTACTATAACCATATAATAAAAGCAGTATTAACTTGTGTTGGTTTCCTAGTCAGGTCTGCTATGTAGGTGACACCCACTTTATTAGCTGAAACTGAAGAAGACTTAAAAGATCTCATTATATAAGTGAAAAATGGAACGTGAAAAATCTGGGTTAATGTTAAATATTAAGACAAATTCAGAGCAAAGGAGAAATGGTGGTAGATATTTCTCTCTTCTTGAGCTCTAGAATAGATAAAAATAGGCAGTGTGTTGGACAGGAGATTTATCATAGGCAGAAAGGCAATGACCATGAATGTTAAGCATATTTCTATGCCAACAAAGATCACAATAGTTAAAGCGATTTTTTTTTTGTTTTTGAGTGGTAATATATGGCTGTGAAAGCTGAACATTGAGAAAGTGCAAGAAAAAGACAGTGGATGCCTTTGAATTATGGATCTGGCAATGGTTACTTAGAGTATTATGAACTGTAAGAAGAAACAATCAGTCTGGTCCAAATAGAGACTGATTGCTCCCTTGATGTGATGATCTGCAAGAAGAAACTCATCTACATGTGTTGGGAGTGGATAATGGACTAGGAAAAATAGCTAAGCTTGACAAGGTTGATGGAAGGGAAGAAGGGGAAGACAATTTGTAATATGAATGGATGGAATCAAAAAGATTACAAGAGTGTTGTTTGAAAAGCTACAAATTATTACTAGAGAAAGGTTGTGATGGTTAGCATTTGTCTGTGCAACATATAGGAACTGAGTCTGGTTCAGTGGCACACAATCACAAATGTCAAAGACACAGATAATTTTCATTGCTATAAATATTAAGCAACCTAAATATTAAGATGTTTAGGATTCTAAATCTTGACAAACATATATTTATTCAAAACTGCTAAATAAAACTTTAACCCACAGCTTCCTGCATCATTGCTCATTTCCTCTGTCGTAGTTTTCCGCCACTGCAGAGTGTCCTCACTGCTGCTCTCTGCTCTCCCATGTTGCCAGCCAGTGTTCCTCCAACTGGCTAATGAGAAGGTTAAAGAAAAGGCCAACCAGCTGGTGCCCCACCCACAAACTTGTTCTCTTATCTTGCTGTTTTTGCTTTTCAGAGCAAGGAAATAAAGTTAAAACAAGAACCACCAGTAAAGGTAGGGTGGGGAATGGCAAAGCCACCACTTGGAATAGCTACAGAGGAAGAGGGACGGTGGCAGTTGCCTTGGTTGCAGAAGGAACGATGGAACCGTGGAGGCTGGAAGGCAAGACAAAGTGGGCATTCCTAGCAGTAGGAAAATACTGCCCCATAGCTCAGGAGGAAAGAATTCAAAGTATTTCCTCTAGAGCAGGAAAAGGAGTGGGAACAGGAGATGAGCTGCAATCCATAACATTGTGGAGACATAGAGGAGGAATGCCATATGCTCCTTCGCTGATGCAAGGAGCTTGAGACAACTCCTCTAGCTTAAACAGGTCAATTTAGAAATCTTGGTAGTCATCACACAAGCAGGAGATAATATACCAACAAATAAATATACCATGTTTAACCATATAAAATATACCAACAAATCAGAGGAACACCATGAGATCACCACGCTCAGGA
Organism: Candoia aspera; assembly: GCF_035149785.1. Taxonomy (NCBI): domain Eukaryota; kingdom Metazoa; phylum Chordata; class Lepidosauria; order Squamata; family Candoiidae; genus Candoia; species Candoia aspera. Next base: position 62,337,737 of record NC_086160.1, read on the forward strand.
CTCCTAGTAGAGACTGTAATGCAATGTCTAAAAACTATAGCACTCCCATGCATACAACCAAAAGTATGGATCTGGCATGTAGACAACCCCTTCATCATAATAAAAAAGGGAACAACTAGAGAAGACACTTGCAACAAACACCACCACCTTCAGAGGAATAACATTCACAAGGGAAGAAGGAAACAAGAACACACCACCCTTCCTAGACATCTTCATCAGCAGAAGAAACGATGCCAAATTTGAAATGCAAGTCTATTGAAAAACAACCCACACTAACCAAATGCTCCATTACCGAAGTAACAACCCAACCTCTCACAAGAGCAGCTGTGTAAGAACATTATCCAGATGAGCACAAACGCACTGCAGCAACCCAGAACATCAGAACAAGGAAACAGATCGCCTATACAGCATCTTCCAACAAAATGGATACCCCCCCAACTTTACCAAAAGGTGCCTGACCACTCAACCCACTACAGCACAACCAACACAAGCTGTGAAAAGGATAACACTGCCATACATCAGAAACGTAACAGAAACAGCCAACAGGTTCTGATGTTCTTATGGGAAACAACACAGGATTTTGATATTCTTGTGAAAGATTTCACACTCTCTTATACAAGATCATGAGAATTGATGATCTTGTGCCATTTGGATGATTTAAAAAAAATTTTTTTTTTCTGTTTGTGCTGTATACCATTCAATGGAACAATTGCATGGGAAGTGGTGTAAAAATGTTACATAAATATTTGGGGAGCCCATCTGGAATGACAATAAATGCCCATCTGGAATTGATAATAAATAAACTGTCAATCTCTTTCCTAACAGACATCCTGTTCAGCAAACCATAACTCTATCCAGGAAACTCTGTTTTATTCCTCACCCAGTTAACATACAATACTAGATGACTACTCAACTATGCTTTTGTTTTCAACAGTCTGTCAGATGGGGAATTGCCCACTACCCTCCAAAGATAGGCATTTACTTCCTCGAATCTAGTTGAAATCAGGCTCTAGTTTTGCTTGATTCTTTGTTTACTGTCAAAAAGGTGCTCATTGGTATCCATAAAACTACCTCTGTAATTATTTAAAAACAGAAAGTGGTCACCTCAGGAAATGGATCTTGAATTTGAGGATATGTTTTCTCAAGGAATTGTATTAATCTTAGTTACAGTGGTTGGCAGATTATTTGGAACTCATTTGGAACTAATTCATTGTTCTGGTAACATATTTGCTTCAATGATACATATTTATTTGCCTCTGCAGTTAAGTACATTAGACTGAAAAAACAGCGTTGCTCTGTTTCTAAGAATGCAGTGCTAATTTTCAGCCTGCTGAATTCTATTTTATAGTTCTCATGTCCTCATTTTCATGGCTTGTCTTTCCCTTGTTCTGGCTGGATTCAGAACATTGGGTATTTGTCAGTTCTGAGAAAACACTAAGTTGACTCTTGCATAAAAGAACTCACTCTTGTAGAAAAGAGGACTAAAGAGTAGGTTAGTTATATATTCCTGAATAGAATTCCCACAGTTCAGCAGCCTTATCCTATCCAGGACATTAAAGTAAGAAATTTTCCCATATTCTTCAGTGAGGATAAAGCCCAATGCTCTGCAGAATGTCAGAGCTCAGTATTTATATCTATCTATCTATCTATCTATCTATCTATCTATCTATCTATCTATCTATCTATCTATCTATCTATCACATTTTCTCTCAAAGGAAGCAAGGAAACATATTAAGGTAATCATTATCCTTAAATTACAGGACATCCAAATGGAATGATCCAACATTTTAAATGTTTTTCAAGCATGTATAAGGCAGACTCAGGACTTTCAAACCGATAGTTTTGCAGTCCTGCTTTCTTTGGTTGAAAAAAGAGAGCTGTCCCTGATTATGACAAGAACTGCAAAGTCAACAAACCTCACATGGATATGCATCATTTTTACTTGTGAGCCAAAGAGACAAATAAACTTTGTATTCCTAAAAAAAAAAAAAAAAAAAGCAGTTACTTCCCTATTCTTCCTGAAAGTATACTGGTGAAGAACAGAGAATGAAGGACAACAGAATTAGCAGGGGACACTCAGGGTTGACAAAAGGAGGAATGATTTTCAAGCAGAGAGAATTTGCATTTCAAGGTTTGCTCTCTTTCATCACCCCTACCACCATAACTGAAATAATAATTGCAAATATAGTATACTAAGCACAGTTGGACAAGGGACATGCAAAACCCAAGGGCAAATTTCAGTAGATCTTGTTCCAGTAAGATAGCAGTGCTGCCTTTCCCTGAATAATTCTCCACTATATTGGAGGTAAAGCTTAGCCTTGTATTGTAAAAATGTAGATAAATGTTATTGGTTTTTTTTATATTTGTTTTATTTATTCCTTCTAAATATTTATGAAATAAACATGTCTTGCTAATTTAGTCCTATTTAGATTTGTATATATAGTCTTGTTTGAATTATTTGAATTGTATTAAAAACTTTGTATTTTTTTCCATTTGTAGAGGTACTTTTTAAGATAATTAATACAAGGGTCATAAAACAATTGCAAGTAAGCACCTCATAGCAAAGACTCCCTGTAAAGTTTTTTGTTGGAGATACAGTTGAAATGGAAGCTTACCAGTCAGGAGCCATACAATATCAGTTCAATGGTGTATAATGCTCAAGGACATAGCAGTATAGGCAGAGGTCAGCAGTTAACATTGCAGTGGTTTCCCAGTTATATCAGCAGTGAAATATGTCTCAGGAAAAATTAATCTGCAGTCTTTGTGACCTTGAAAATTGATCCTGAGCCAAAATTTTATTCTGCCTTTAATATATAATTAATTCTCATTATAATATATCTTATTAATATAATAAGATATTAATACTTATTATAAATCTCATTCAATTTGATTGAAAAGATTACTATCATGAAGGTGCTTTTTTCCCCCCTTTTCTCTTTCCAGAAGAAAAGATAAATTTGGTGAAATTATCTGGGGTCTTTATGCTCACTATAGTTAGCAGAAGGCAAGATCCAAAAATCACCTGAGTAGTCTGAAACTCTCTTGGCTTCCCAAATTTCAGTTAAAGTAAAGACATCATGAAGCCATATATCTCTTTTAAGATGAAGAAACATGGTCAGCCAGGGAATCTGCAGAATGAAGAGGAGATAGGTCACGGAAGCAATGACTCCAGTACCCATTACCACCTTGCAAGACTATAGAAAATAAAATTTGGAATGAGGCTGAACTAGAAAAAGGAAAGCTTCTTTTGAAGAGAAAGAAAGCTGAAAGGAAATTAGAAGACATAGTTCTAGTATTCAAAGTATTTCATAGAGGAAGGAATGCCGTGAAATCTGCAACAGTCATTCATCTCCACTCCTACTTATCTATTCTAGACAACTCAGGCAATAGTGGGTCAAAGCATAAGCTATATCTGATTTTTTTGGAAATGAAATACGTTTGGTGTGGCCAAGTGTGACAAAGGTTTCATTCACAGCCTATGTTCAAAATCCATCCATGCGTGTGTTACAGGTATAATGGTTTCTTGTGAAGGCTCACACAGGACTTGTCTTAATTTTCAGATGTTACATTCATAAATGTGATTATGAAATAGTCTATGTTATGTAACACAGTAGATATGTTAATGGTAAAAGCTGTGCTTCAAATGGTTACATTGCATAAAAACAGCAGTAGCACCCACAGTTTCTTTTATTTATTATGAGTTCTACATCCACTGCCTTCAACCTGACTGAGATTCCTGGCCTTCGCCTGAGATTTCAAGCTGGGAAATGATCCTTCATACTGTGAACTGAATAAAATACATGAGTGTGGTCTATTTACTGGACATTTCTCTAGCTGCAATGAAAGGGAAAATGGGTCATTTGTCCCCTTAGGTCCTACCCTGGAAAACAGGAAAGTGGTGGACTTTCTGCCAGTGTCTACCTTCTTGAAGCAAAAGAATATATAAAACTATGCTGACAAATTGTTCTAATCTGCACCTTTCAGACAAACATACTATGATAGAAATCTTGCATATGTTCCTGAATTTTCTGTTGCAGCAAAACTACCAGTACAGCACCAAAGTTCACTGGTGCTGATATCCACCGTTTGGCTTAGTAATTTTGGGATGTGGTAATTTGGAATATCAGATTGGTATTTTAGGCTAAATTAAAGCCTGTCCCATTCATTTTAGTCCCATATTTTTAGTGACACTGATACCTCCTATTGACTAGTATGGTATAAACTCAAATAGCTGTAAAATTTTCAGGTTTGTTTTGTTGTATTTATTTATTTAGCAGGATGGGACACAATAGAGAGTTCTGAGGTACTGAATTCTGTTGACTTTGGGAAGAACATGTGCATGGATTTTAGACCAAGGCATCTTTCAATTCTGGGATTTCATTCTGTATTTAAAATTTTTGTTAGGTTTGGGGGTGGGCATAATTGGATGATATTTGCAAGTTTACTTGCCTCTTATATGGGAATATATCTAATTTCAAAAGAGTTTGTTACACACATTGTAAAGAAGTATTTACATTTGGGGATAGTTAATAACTCATATTCCTTTATGGCATCTCTTCCACAATAATTCAGCCACTAAATAAATTCATGGTCACCACCTTTATAGTCTTCTTTCCTTTTCTTCCATTTTTTTAAAAAAATGTAATTCCTTCCTACTGATGATATAATTCCTGGACATGTTAGTACAGAGAGGCCAGGTCATGACTTGACATATTGCACTTTTAGCACTGTTTTATATTTTGCAGTCTATGAAATTCTTTTGCGTAGACTATAACAGTTGTGCATATTGATATAATAATAATAATAATAATAATAATAATAATAATAATAATAATAATAATACCATCTAACGTATTTTCCCCCAGAGATTCAAATGTTTCATTTGGTGTTTCAAAAGACCCTGGAGGCCTGGTTCTTCTCTCCGACCTTTGGCAAGCATGACTGAAGCCCCCTTTTCCTTCTTTTCCCTTGTTCCCAACTGAGTTTATTATATCTGGCATCTTTGTTCTTTTTTGTTTTCTGTTGTTTCCTTGTTTTAATGTTTGTAACAATTTATAAACTGCCCAGAGTTGCTGGGAGTCAGGGGGCATATAAATTTAAATAAATAAATAAATGTTAGTTTAAAAAAAACAAAGAAGAAGTCATTTTCATTTTATGTTTAATTAGCTTTTAATGTTTCAACCCTATACTTTGTGAAGTAACTAAGCAACACAGAATTTAATGGCACTTCTAAATCTGTATGTGTTGTATGTGTGTGTGTGCTTGCATTGAAAAAGAATAACCCTTTACATCATTAAGAGACAATAAATCCCACAGAACTCAGCTTACTACTGAGTAGAGATATACACTATAAATCTACTTAACTATGTCTGGATTGTATATTTGGAAAAGAAAATGATTGGAACACAACCTGTTTTAATTATTTACTACAAACAAGTTGAAGCAGATTCAGGAGATTGTTCAAGCAATACCAAGGAATTGATACAATATCAAAATGGGTGCATAATGTTTACAAGGACATTATGAAAATCATAAACCACTGGATGAGCTTTTTTTTCTGTGTGTGTCCCTGGGAACCAGTAATCTTCCAGCTGCTGCTGAATCAGACTGTCCATCATCCCTTGCCAGAATAAAAAATGGTGAGGAATATTGAGATTTACAGTTTAGCAAAATCTGGAGAGGTCATCTTGTTTGTGAATTTTTCAGACATAGATAGCTGGCCATTATGGGTAATACTAAGCTAACATAAATATATGATTTACTGATTTAAAAAAAAGGAGATATCAGAATTTAACCAACCTTAATAAAATGGCTTCCAGGCAAAAATGGGCATGATCAAAAACAAAGATGGCAAGGACCTAACAGAAGAAGAAGAGATCAAGAAAAGTTGGCAAGAATATACAGAAGACCTGTATTGGAAGGATAACAATATCGGGGATAGCTTTGACGATGTGGTCAGTGAGCTAGAGCCAGACATCCTGAAGAGTGAGATTGAATGGGCCTTAAGAAGCATTGCTAATAACAAGGCAGCAGGAGACGACGGCATCCCAGCTGAACTGTTCAAAATCTTGTGAGACGATGCTGTCAAGGTAATGCATGCTATATGCCAGCAAATTTGGAAAACACAAGAATGGCCATCAGATTGGAAAAAATCAACTTATATCCCCATACCAAAAAAAGGGAAACACTAAAGAATGTTCAAACTATCGAACAGTGGCACTCATTTCACATGCAAGTAAGGTAATGCTCAAGGTCCTGCAAGGTAGACTTCAGCAATTCATGGAGCGAGAATTGCCAGATGTACAAGCTGGGTTTAGAAAAGGCAGAGGAACTAGGGACCAAATCGCCAATATCCGCTGGATAATGGAAAAAGCCAGGGAGTTTCAGAAAAACATCCATTTCTGTTTTACTGACTATTCTAAAGCCTTTGACTGTGTGGACCATAACAAATTGTGGCAGGTTCTTAGTGGTATGGGGATACCAAGTCATCTTGTATGCCTCCTGAAGAATCTGTGTAACAACCAAGTAGCAACAGTAAGAACAGACCACGGAACAATGGACTGGATTAAGATTGGGAAAGGAGTATGGCAGGGCTGTATACTCTCACCCTACCTATTCAACTTGTATGCAGAACACATCATGCAACATGCTGGCCTTGAGGAATCCAAGGCTGGAGTTAAAATTGCTGGAAGAAACATTAACAATCTCAGAGATGCAGATGATACCACTTTGATGGCTGAAAGCGAAGAGGAACTGAGGAGCCTTATGATGAAGGTGAAAGAAGAAAGTGCAAAAGTTGGCTTGCAGCTAAACCTCAAAAAACCCAAGATTATGGCAACCAGCTTGATTGATAACTGGCAAATAGAGGGAGAAAATGTAGAAGCAGTGAAAGACTTTGTATTTCTAGGTGCAAAGATTACTGCAGATGCTGGCTGCAGTCAGGAAATCAGAAGACGCTTAATCCTTGGGAGAAGAGCAATGACAAATCTCAATAAAATAGTTAAGAGCAGAGACATCACACTGACAACAAAGGTCCACATATTTAAAGCAATGGTGTTCCCCGTAGTAACATATGGCTGCGAGAGCTGGACCATAAGGAAGGCTGAGAGAAGGAAGATCAATGCTTTTGGACTGTGGTGTTGGAGGAAAATTCTGAGAGTTGGACTGCAAGAAGATCAAACCAGTCCATCCTCCAGGAAATCAAGCCAGACTGCTCTCTTGAGGGAATGATATTAAAGGCCAAACTGAAATACTTTGGCCACATCATGAGAAGACAGGACACCCTGGAGAAGATGCTGATGCTAGGGAGAGTGGAGGGCAAAAGGAAGAGGGGCCGACCAAGGGCAAGGTGGATGGATGATATTCTAGAGGTGACGGACTCGTCCCTGGGGGAGCTGGGGGTGTTGACGACCGACAGGAAGCTTTGGCGTGGACTGGTCCATGAAGACACGAAGAGTCGGAAGTGACTAAATGAATAAACAACAAACAATAAAATGGCTATGCAAACTTTTAAAGCTTATAAACTTATATACTCAGTTGGTGCAGTAGCTACATATGTCTGATGATTCCCAATACGGATGAAACCAGTCATGTATGCCTTCTGGTAGTCAGTATATGTCAGGGCAGCCACGCTCTGAATAAGACACAGACTCACTTAGAAGGCCTAAGGATTTCTGGCTTTATTAGAACGGAGTGTGTGCAAAGAGAAAGACAGGAATCCTTATGTGGTGACAGGGTGCCCTGTTTATACTTTGCTGGCGGACGTTGTGCTTCTCTACCCTCGAGCCAGGACTGGATGGGTGCTTGGGACTGCGATGCATCAGCTGATGGGCGATCCCGGCGATCTCCTTTGTCTCCCTGTCTTCGTCCGGACCGGGTGCGTCCCCTGGGGAAATGGGAAGGTGTTTCCCCGATCTTTCAATAGGCATTAAGTCCTGTCTGATGGGTGCTCCCTTTATGTTGGATATTCCTCTGTGGACATGCGTGCCTGAGGGAGGTGTGAATGCATCCCCTGGGGGGATGGGAAGTCGTCCCCCCTATCTCTTTATGGGTGCCAAGTCTGGTCTGAGGGGCTTATCTATTGTGTTGGGGATTCCCTTCTGGATATGGGTGCTTGGGGGATGTATGAGTGATTTAGGGATTATGCTTATCCCTTCTTCTTACCTAATGTGCATGTTCCCCGTTGTGATGCACATATGCCTTGCAACGGGGAACATGACATGCTGCCCCCCAAAGAAGATCTTAGGGTGCTGGTTTGGATGGGTATGCTTCACAGAAGTTCTTTACCAACCGTTTAGCTGAGACATGTTGAGCTTGGACCCACTCTGGGTGTGGGAAATGCCTCCATTTGACAAGGTATTGTAGTGTGCCCCTTTGCCTCCTGGAGTCAAGTATTTCTTGGATTTCAAAATGTTGTTGCCCATCTATCATGATGGGTGGGGGCGGGGGGGTTTCTGTGTGCCATTTCGAAGGGGTGGCTGGTTTCAGGAGGGCACAGTGGAAAACTGGGTGTATGCGCCTTAGATTGTGGGGTAAGTCCAGTTTGAAGATGACTGGGTTAATAATTTCTGTGATGGGGAATGGTCTGATAAATTTGGGTGCCAGTTTCTTGGAGGGCTGTGGGGATTTGATGAACCTAGTGGAGAGGTAGACCCTATCTCCCACTTTGTAGTTCGGTTGCGCCGCCCTGTGATTATCTGCAAACTTCTTGTATGTTGCTTGTGCATCGGCCAGGGCTAGCTGGATGATGGGCCAAACCGTGCCCAGTTGAGCTGCCCAGTCATCTGGAGAACAGGGTGGGATGTCTGGTTGGGGCAGTTCCAGGATTGGCACAAAGTCTCTGCCATAAACCACCTTGAAGGGGGTGTGACCTGTGCTTTGGTGTACCGCATTGTTGTAGGCCACCTCTGCAAAAGGAAGCAGGTCCACCCAATTGTCCTGTTGGTAATTAATAAACGCCCGCAGGAACTGCTCCAGGGTAGAGTTGAGGATCTCCATAGAGCCATCTGTGTGGGGGTGCCAAGCCGTTGACAGTGCTTGCTTCGTGCCAATGAGGTTTAGGAATTCTTTCCAGAACCTGGAGGTAAATTGTGTGCCCCTATCTGTCACCAAACGGTAGTGAGCACCGTGGATTTTGTAGATATGGATGAGGAACAGGCGTGCCAGCTGCTGTGCAGAGGGGATGGATGCACAGGGTATGAAGTGTGCCTGTTTGGAAAAATAGTCTTTTACCACCCAGATTATGGTTTTCCTTTGGCTGGGTGGCAGGTCGACTATGAAGTCCATGGAAATCTCCTCCCAGGGACGGGAGGGGCTTGCTACTTTCTGCAGCAGTCCTTGGGGTTTCCCCACCTTCCGTTTAGACCTTGCACATGTGGGGCAGGATGTTACGTAGTCCTTGACGTCTTTTCTTAGGGTGGGCCACCAGAATTGCCTCCTAATTAAGTGTAAAGTTTTTACAAACCCAAAATATCCAGCCGTTTTATCATTGTGGGAGTGGTTTAAAACCTCCGCTCTCAATGATTCTGGTAAGTATAGGGTTTTTTGTTTCCATGCAAGCCCGTTCATAATAGATACATGGTGTTGGTTGTTTTGCAACCATGTATCTTTTTCGAGGGCTTGGGTGAGTCTTTGTTGCCAGTCCTGTGAAATTGACCTGCGCCTTCCCCCGTTTGCCGGTGGTTGCTCTGAGGCGTGTCGGGTTTTAGTCTGGCTGTGTGTGACAGCAGGGCAGCCCAGCTGTGTATCTGTCCATACAGTCCCCACAATGTCCGGTGCTTGGCCAGCATCTTGAGGTCGTCGGGAAAGGGCATCTGCCAGGAAGTTTTTTCTCCCCGGGATGAACTTAAGTTTAAAATTGAATCTGCTAAAGAATTGTGCCCAGTGTACTTGCTTTGGGCTGAGGCACTTCGGGGTGCTGAAAGCCTCCAGGTTTTTGTGGTCAGTCCAGACCTCGAAGGGGCAGGAGGCCCCTTCTAGGAGGTGCCTCCATGTTTCCAGGGCTGCCTTGACCGCGAACGCCTCCTTCTCCCACATGTGCCATCTCCTTTCCATTTCCGAGAACTTGCGGGAGAGGTACATGCAGGGCTTCAGCTGATTGTCAAAGTCGCGCTGAAGGAGGAGCGCTCCTATAGAAAAGTCTGAGGTGTCTACTTGTACTACAAAGGGTCTGGCGGGATCGGGATGCTGTAATACTGGCTCTGCTGTGAAGAGGCTTTTTAGGCGTTCGAAAGCTGTTTGACAATCAGCTGTCCAGTTTAACAGCGCCCCTGGGTTTCATGATTTACATGTGTCTCCCAGGCCCTTTGTCCGGAGGAGGTTAGTCAGTGGCAGTACAATTTCCACTAGCCCCTGGATGAAACCCCTGTAGAAATTCGTGAACCCCAGGAAACTTTAAAGTTGTCTCCTCGTGCGCGGGCGCTCCCACGCTAGTATAGCCTGGAACTTACTGGGGTCCATTTCGATCCCCCTTGCCGAGATCTGGTAGCCGAGGTAGTCGATTTGCTCCTTGTGAAATTCACACTTGGAGAGCTTTGCGTATAGCTCTGCCTTGCGGAGTTTCGTGAGCACTGACTTTACAAGGCGTTCATGCTCGGCTTCATTCTTAGAATAAATCAAAACATCATCAAGGTAAACAAGCACCCCCTTAAACAAGTGGTCATGCAAGACCTCATTGATTAGCTGCATGAACACGCCCGGTGCCCCAGCTAACCCAAAAGGCAGAACCCGGTATTGGAACGACCCCAGCGGGCAATTGAAAGCCATCTTCCATTCGTCCCCCTCCTTTATTCGAATCCGGAAGTAAGCTTCCCTGAGGTCTAATTTTGTGAATATTTTGCCCTTTGCGAGGTGGGCTAGAATGTCCTTTATTATGGGCAGGGGACATTTATTTGAAATTGAGCCCGCTGTAATCTGTGCAGAGCCTGAGGGACCCGTCCTTCTTTTCCCTAAAGAGGACCGGGGCTCCGACTGGCGAGTTAGCCGGTTCAATAAACCCCCATGCCAAATTCTTGTTAATAAAGTCCCTTAATGCTGCCAACTCCCTTTGAGTCATAGCATAAATTTTCGGCTTTGGTAAGGTTGCCCCCAGGATCAGTTCAATGGTGCAGTCTGTTTTTCTATGGGGGGGGGGAGTTTGTCAGCCTCCTTTTCACCGAAAACATCAGCAAAGTCCGCATATCTGGCTGGCAGGCCCTCCGGGGTTTCTGCCTCCAGGTGCATTGAGGTCGTTGTTGCCCTCCCCATTGCGGCACGGGGAACCCGATCTCCTGTGGGTGCTTTGTAATGCCTGTCTGAAAAGGTGATCTCTCTTGTTGTCCAATTTATTTGGGGGTTGTGATGCCCCAGCCACGGGATCCCTAGTATGAGTAGAGGTTGGCCCACTGGTGCCATGATGAAGGGGAGGCTTTCCTCGTGGTCGCCGAGCCTCATCACAACTCTTTCTGTGTATTGGGTGACTGGGCCCCCTCCCGCTGCTGATCCATCCAACTGCGTGAACACCAATTGGTGCTGAAGTGGATAGCAGTGGAGGTTAAGCGCGGCCACCAGGTCCGGGTGCATGAGGCATTTCGAACAACCCGAGTCGATCAGTGCCCAAACCTTCTCTGTTTCCCCCCTGTGGGCCAGGGTGACTCTCACATATAGGGTAGGACAGTTGTCACTCACCCCAAAGTCATTGCGCCCTTTGTTATCATCCACCTGTCTTTTGGCACTCTTCAAGGCAGGTGGCTGGTGTTTCCCACCAGTTCATCACTTCCGCTTTCCTCGTCATTGGTGACGTCAGGGAATTCCCTTGCCGAGGTTTCCCCCTTCGCGGCTGGCCTTTTCTTTGGTGTTGGGGTTGGTTTGTTGGGAACCTTTCCCAGGCTGTCTCTTTCCTTTGCTTTCGGGCAAGCCGCTGCCTTGTGGTTCGCCTCTCCACACTTGAAGCACTGCCCCTGGGCAAACCAGTGCTCTCGTTCGTCCCCCCGGGGTCGGGGAGTCGGTGTCGCTGGGGCACCCCCGGATCGGGGTCCTCTTGCTGTTGCTGCAGGTTGTAGGGACCTCTGGACATGCCAAAAGGTTTCTTGAGTGTTCTCTGCCTTTCCTGCAAGCCAAATCCATTCGCGGAGGGTGGTGGGGTCATCCCGGTTTAGCGCCCATCTTAAGACGGTTAATTTAAGCCCCTCCTTGAATTTTTCCATGAGGGTGGATTGTGACCAGTCCCGCACTTTGCCCGCAAGCGCTTGGAACTCACTGGCGTAGGCAGCCACGGAGTGCTGTCCTTGCCTGATTTGCCGTAGTGCTCTCTTCGCCGTTTCGGTCTCGAGGGGGTCTCGGAAATGGGAGTCCAGAGCCCCCAGGAACGCATCCACATGCTTGAGCTCTGAGGCGTCTGCCTGGCATAGATGGACGTACCAGTCAGCCGCCCTCCCCCTGAGTCTGTTGGCAATGGCGTTGATCTTTCCCTGTTCCATCCAGAAGCAGGGTCCGCATTCAGCCATGTAGTTTCTCGCGTTGATCAGGAAGAACGACAACGTGGCTGGGTCGCCGTTGAATCTTGCTGCGAGGTCTCTCACTCCCATCGTGGGTGGGCTCCAGGGCACTTCCGGATGCGTGGTCCTTCCCCCCTCTGGTAGGAAGCTGTCGTCCCGATGTGGGGATTCCCTCAACCAGGCTCCAGGTGGTGTTGGCTCAGCATCCACTCGTCTCCAGCCTCACCCCAGCTGACGCCCTGCGGAAGAGGGGGGGGAAAACCCTCTCCCAGGCAACCCAGTACGTGTCATGTTCGCCGTTTCAATGTCTTTGATACATCGTAACGTTTCGCATGTCATTAGCAGGTTGCGTGTTTCATCTTTCTCCGGAGGATGGGAGTACTTATGTTTTGGCTTTGCTCTGGAATGTATTTGTGTTATCTACTGCGCTCAAGGTTACTTTCCCAGGCTAGCAACTCTGACGATTGCTTGCACCTGTGCCGGGCGGGGTTGTTACAGGGAGGCGGGATACGTTTGTACCAAGGGTTTAAGTTTGTATTTGGCGCGCTTTTGCTCATTCTCAGCTTTCTCTGTATTTGCTTCTAGTTCCTTAATAAATCAGATTTCATATAGCAGCCTCTTGTGAGTCTGAGTATTTGGGCTAGGGCAATCATTACATAAAGCTGAGAATCTAAGATCCTAACTCCGCTGGCCCCTGTCCAGGAAAAGACAAGTTGTCTACCCCTGTGAGGGAGAGTGCCAGCGATGACCGAACCTAACATCGTGATGATGGAAGAAGGGGAACCGGACTCGACCGTGAGGCGGCCCGACCGACCGTCCCAGGGGGGGGAGCTGTCAGCCATCCTAGAAGAGGCGAGCTCCGAGTCGGAGGATGAAGCCGAGGGTCTGAAAACCGCCCCGGAAACTACCGTAAATTCTCCGGGTGAAATGGTCACCTGGGATGAGACCCAAGGGGATGCCATGGTGGCGGGGGGCCCCTCCTGGAGGCAGAGATACCCATTATCCCCCAACGTGGTGCAGGTGCAGCCCACGGAGGGCTCTCCCACCCCGGATCGGATCCAAGTGCTGGAGTCAAAAATGGACTCGTTAGAAGCGATACTGAAACAGCTGAGCTTAGATGTGACCTCATTGCGGGAGGTCCGGGAAGAATCAAGCCAGCGGTATTCAACCCCTTCGTCCCATGTACAGTCCCCGGAGCATCGACGGGCGGTGCGGAGGCGCGAAGGGGACCAGTCGGTCCAGATGGAGATCGCGGCATTGCCAGGGCGACCGCCCCGGGGCCCCGCGCCGCCGCGAGGCAGGGAAGTACAAACCCCTGCAGCACCGGTGGCGGGGCGCAGCCCGGGGGGGGCGGGATGAGAGACTTCCCGGTCAAGTTTGATGGGGACCCGACCAAACTCTCATTTTTCCTGACGAATGCTAAAGCCTACATGGAGGAATGGGGGTCGCTTTTCCAGTCGGAAAAGGCAAAGATCATCACCATTGCCACCAAACTGAAGGGGAAGGCGGCAGACTGGTATGTCCAGATGTGCCAGTCGGAAGCGCCTGAACTGGAAAAATTCGATGAGTTCCTCTGGGCATTGAAACAACACTTCGAGGATCCTTTGGCGAAAGAGAGGGCGAAGCGAGCCCTGAAGGAACTTAAGCAGGGGTTCAGATCCATGGCGGATTACGCTTTAGAGTTTAAAGCGCTGGCTGGGAAGGTGGATGACTGGTCCCAAGCCACCATTATCGAGCTATTCAAGGATGGCCTGAATACAGAGGTGCTGCGCTGGTCCTTGGGGAGGGACGACCCATATACGCTGTATGAATGGATCCTGCTGGCGGGGAGGGCTGAACATGCCCATGAGATCTTCGCCCATCGAAAGACTGCCAAGTCGGGGCGGGAGGTGAAGCCCAGCCACCCAGCAAGCACCGGGGGGAAACCAGGACAACGACCCTGGGATGAGGAGCGAGAGAAGCGGTATGCAAAAGGCCTGTGTCTGAGATGTGGTAAAGAAGGGCATCGAGTGGCGGCGTGCCCGAAGGCAAAGGGAGAGGAACGGCTCGGCAAGCCGCCGACGAAGTCCCCTGCCCTGCCGAGGAAGCAGAAAGCTGCGGTGGCTGAAACCGTGGGAGACGATGTGATGTTCTACGAGGAGGAGGGTGAGCCCGAAATCCTGCAGCCGGCGGGAAATGCCAGCCACCTGCTTTAACGGGCGCCGCAGGGCAGGTGGTGGAAGAAGGGCACGAGCCTTCATCGGTGAGTGGCAGTTACCGCATTCTCACGGTGAAGTTGAAGTTGGGCTCCCAATCCAAGACTGTAGAAGTATGGGCCATGATTGATTCGGGGTGTTCCCGGTGTCTTATGCACCCTGATGTGGTAGCGGCTCTGGAACTACCCACTTTCCCTTTACAGCGACCCATCGCCTTTACACAGCTGGATGGGTCCATGGCAGGGGGCAAACCGGTCACCCATTTCAACGGGAGGGTATCCTTGCAGCTGGGCAGCCATCAGGAAGGTTTGTCTTTTGTCGTGGCTCTAGTAGGGGGTCCCTTGGTGGTGTTGGGGGTGCCTTGGTTGGTTCAGCAAAATCCCCAAATAAACTGGGTTTACCGGACTATCACGTTTAGGGATGGGTTCTACCAAGCGACTGAGGGGAAGGGTGTCCCAGAGGAGATGGTGGGGATTGCGGCAGCTGCGACTCCGCAGGTCCCGGCTCCTCCTCTGGAAGGCTTGCCGGCAGAGTACAGGACGTTTGCTGATGTGTTTGGCGAAAAGGAAGCCGACCAATTACCCCCCCATCGAAAAACGGACTGTGCCATTGAACTGCTGCCCAACACCCAATTGCCCAAGCCAAAGATTTATTCCATGACCCAAAAGGAACTGACTCTGTTACGAGACTTTGTGGACAAAAATTTGGCGCGCGGATTCATCGAGCCGGCGAATTCACCGGTGGGGGCGCCGGTTCTCTTTCGCCCAAAAAAGGATGGGACATTGAGACTTTGTACCGATTTCCGCGGATTAAACGCCGTCTCAATTTCCAATAAATATCCCTTGCCATTGATCAAGGACATGTTGTCACATCTGGCCAAGGGAAAGATCTTCTCTAAACTTGATTTAAGAGAAGCCTACTATCGTGTATGCATCAAGGAGGGCGATGAGTGGAAAACTGCCTTCAATTGCCCATTGGGAGCTTTCCAGTATAAGGTGTTACCTTTTGGTTTGGCTGGGGCCCCTGGGGTATTTATGCAATTGATCAATGAAGTACTGCATGAACATCTGTTTAAAGGGGTATTGGTGTATTTGGATGATGTATTGATTTATACTGAAACCATGGAAGAGCATGTGTCACTGGTCAAAAAAGTGCTGAGTAGACTCAGATCAGCAGAATTGTATGCCAAACTGTCTAAATGTGCATTTCACCAGACGCAAATTGACTATTTGGGGTATAGAATTTCAGATAAGGGCATAGAAATGGACCCTGCCAAGGTGCAGGCTATCATGGACTGGGAAAGCCCCCGCACCCGCAGGCAACTTCAAAGTTTCCTGGGGTTCAGCAATTACTACAGATTGTTCATAAGGGGATTTGCTGAAATTGCCTTGCCATTGACAGAACTGCTCCGAACCAAGGGTGTGGGAGATACTCGGAGAGTAAAGAATCCAGGGGCGTTGTTGCGCTGGACGCCTGCTTGTCAAACGGCGTTCGAGCGGCTGAAAGCAGCTTTTATCAAAGAGCCCATTTTGCAACATCCTGATCCCTCCAAACCGTTTGTGGTGCAAGCGGATGCCTCCGATTTTTCCATTGGGGCGTTGTTGATGCAACACGACGGGAAAGGGTGCCTCAAGCCATGTGCCTACTTGTCCCGCAAGTTCTCTGAGACTGAGCGACGTTGGCATGTATGGGAAAAGGAGGCATTCGCAGTAAAAGCCGCGTTGGAAACTTGGCGGCATCTGTTAGAAGGGGCGAATCACCCCTTTGAGGTGTGGACTGATCATAAAAATTTGGAGGCTCTTAGCACCCCTCGAAAATTGAGCCCGAAACAAGTTCGTTGGGCTCAATTTTTTAATCGGTTCAATTTTCATTTGAAGTTTATTCCGGGGAAAAAGAATTTCCTGGCTGATGCGTTGTCAAGGCAACCTCAGGACTCGGGGGCAGCGCCAGATGTGGTTAGCACCCTGTGGACAGCGCCCCAATTGGGTATGCAGGCTGTGACATGTAGCCAAACGCGCGCGCAGCAGCCACCCGCTGCGGACGCCGCCCAGCCGAGCGCTTTGTCAATTCCTTCCCAGTTGCAACAAAAGTTTCTAAAAGAACTGAAAACAGATACTTGGTTGCTGGCAAATAAAAACAATGTTACTTTTGACCGAGGCTTCGCTTGGAAATCCGATCGCCTCTACGTCCCTGAAAGCCTCAGAAAAGAGGTATTACTCCGTTCACACGATGACAAACTGGCAGGTCACTTCGGTTTTGTAAAAACCTTGCACCTTGTTAGGAGGCAGTTCTGGTGGCCCACATTGCGTAAGGATGTCAAAGACTATATTGCCTCCTGCACTGTTTGTGCGATGTCTAAGCGCAAGGTGGGGAAGCCCCAAGGACTGCTGCAGCCGGTGGCTGCCCCTTCGTGCCCTTGGGATGAAATCTCCATGGACTTTATTGTTGAATTACCACCTAGTCAATGCAAAACTGTCATTTGGGTGGTCAAAGACTATTTCTCAAAACAAGCCCACTTCATCCCTTGCGTGTCCATTCCGTCGGCACGTCAATTGGCCCGCCTGTTTCTAGTACACGTGTACAGGCTACATGGATGTCCTTCCCGCTTAATTTCGGACAGGGGCACACAATTTACTTCACAATTTTGGCGGGCGTTCCTCAAATTGTTGGGAACGAAACAAGCCCTGTCCACGGCTTGGCACCCCCAGACGGATGGGGCCACAGAGGCTCTGAATTCTACTCTAGAGCAATACCTTCGAGCTTTTGTGAATTACCAGCAGGACAATTGGGTAGACCTCCTCCCTTTTGCCGAAGTGGCTTACAACAATGCAGTGCATCAAAGCACCGGCCAAACCCCATTTCGGGTGGCTCAAGGTAAAGACTTTGTACCTATCCCTGATCTGCCGCAGCCTTCGGGTGGATCGGCCACTCCGGGTGATTGGGCGTCGCAACTGGCAGACTCCTGGCCAATGATTCAAAAGGCGTTAGCTGAGGCACAATTGGATTACAAACAGTATGCTGATCGGAAGCGCGCTCCTCAGCCGCCGTTTCAAGTCGGGGACTCGGTTTACCTTTCCACCAAGTTCATAAAGTCCTCACAACCTTCCAAGAAGCTGGCGCCCAAATTTGTGGGTCCTTTCCCAATTACCGCTCAAATTAACCCGGTGACTTTTAAACTTGATTTGCCTCATAACCTCAAACGCTTACACCCTGTTTTTCATTGCAGTTTGCTCAAACCGACTATTCCTTCTGATCGCTGGCATCGCCAACCTCCACCTCCAACCCCCATCATGATTGATGGTCAGCAACACTTTGAAGTTAAAGAAATTTTGGACTCTAGACGCCTTCGCAATACTTTGCAATACCTAGTTCGTTGGAAACATTTCCCTCATCCGGAGTGGGTCGCTGCACCAGATGTGGCTTCCCCTGTCCTAGTGGCCCGTTTCCATTCTGCTTATCCCACTAAGCCGGGTCCCTAGGAGTATTTTTAGGGGGGCGGTATGTCATGTTCGCCGTTTCAATGTCTTTGATACATCGTAATGTTTCGCATGTCATTAGCAGGTTGCGTGTTTCATCTTTCTCCGGAGGATGGGAGTACTTATGTTTTGGCTTTGCTCTGGAATGTATTTGTGTTATCTACTGCGCTCAAGGTTACTTTCCCAGGCTAGCAACTCTGACGATTGCTTGCACCTGTGCCGGGCGGGGTTGTTACAGGGAGGCGGGATACGTTTGTACCAAGGGTTTAAGTTTGTATTTGGCGCGCTTTTGCTCATTCTCAGCTTTCTCTGTATTTGCTTCTAGTTCCTTAATAAATCAGATTTCATATAGCAGCCTCTTGTGAGTCTGAGTATTTGGGCTAGGGCAATCATTACAGTACGGTGTGCTCCGGCGTGGTCGGCTCCCTCCTCCCGTGCTGCGCCCTGCCGCTGCAGCCGCCATGCTTCGGGGTCAAGTGGGGGTGGGGACGAGCTTCTGGCACTCCGTTTGCACTCACCCTGGTCGCTGCCTCCGCGCTCCAGCGCTAGTTCAAGTAGCCACTCGATCCGTGCCAGGCGCCCTTCCGTGGCTCCGCAGCACGCGTTCTCCGGGGCGCCTCCCGTGGCTTGCCTGCTCCACCGGCGATCTCCACCGCTCGCTGTGGGTGCGTGCCATTGCTCCCACGCCACTCCGACCATCACGAGCAGGGATTCCCCCGTTGAGTCGAGGGTGACCCATTCCGCCTGCGACTCACTGGTGGTCACCTCGGTCACGTTGCGGCTCGGTTCCTCCCTCGCTGGGCATCCGCTGGTCCTTTCTGTGAGGTTGCGGGCGCTGTCACCGGTTCCTGGGTCGCCGCCGCATTGCACCGAGTGTCGCTTCATCGCTGCGTTGTTCCCTCACAGAAAAAGTCTGGAAAGGTGCTAGTGAGAAAAAAAAAATGGGATTCCCAACTTTATGTCAGGGCAGCCACGCTCTGAATAAGACACAGACTCACTTAGAAGGTCTAAGGATTTCTGGCTTTATTAGAATGGAGTGCGTGCAAAGAGAAAGACGGGAATCCTTATGTGGTGACAGGGTGCCCTGTTTATACTTTGCTGGTGGACGTTGTGCTTCTCTACCCTCGAGCCAGGACCGGATGGGTGCTTGGGACTGTGATGCATCAGCTGATGGGCGATCCCGGCGATCTCCTTTGTCTCCGTCTTCGTCTGGACCAGGTGCGTCCCCTGGGGAAATGGGAAGGTGTTTCCCCGATCTTTCAATAGGCGTTAAGTCCTGTCTGATGGGCGCTCCCTTTATGTTGGATATTCCTCTGTGGACATGCGTGCCTGAGGGAGGTGTGAATGCATCCCCTGGGGGGATGGGAAGGCGTCCCCCCTATCTCTTTATGGGTGCCAAGTCTGGTCTGAGGGGCTTATCTATTGTGTTGGGGATTCCCTTCTGGATATGGGTGCTTGGGGGATGTATGAGTGATTTAGGGATTATGCTTATCCCTTCCTCTTACCTAATGTGCATGTTCCCCATTGTGATGCACATATGCCTTGCAACGGGTAACATGACAGTATAACTGAAAACACCACACAGGATATACACTGTGTAAAGATAGAGAAAATCGCCCCCTCCCTCCCCCCCAAGAGGGAGATGGAAGTCATGGATTCAAAAGTGATAGAATTAGTGGACTACATCTGGATTCCAATTATATTGAATATTCATAGATCAATTAATAAGCTGTTCAAAGCTCTGGTTCAAAGCTTTAATTTAAAGCTTTGCTGTACTTGCACTGTAACAATTTGGTGGTGTGGATCAGTCCTGAATCTTCAAATCAATAATTCAAATAACCACAGTTCAGATTATTTGACTTGGTTGAAATGCATACCCTTAACATTTATTTCTTCCCCTTTAGTCCATGATTAACTTTGCTTCTGTGAAAAGGCTTACCCTTTAAAACTAATACTGTGGGGATAACTTATAGAAAGAAAGTAAAGTTGCCCTTGAGTCAGTCTTGACTCCTTGACCCATGGAGTTTTCTTGGCATGATGCAGATGTGGTTTGCCTTTGCCTTCTTCTGGGATGTTTCTTTGACCTCTTAGTTTAGCCTACCACACTGGTCTCCCAGGCTGCTATCTTATCAAGTATAATCTGATGTTAGTTCGCTTTCTATATCAGCCAAGACTGGCCAGATGCTGTCACCTACTGAGATATAGGAAGGTTAGTTATCTGTTAAAGGAAATAAAAATAAGATACACTGAATGCTATCAAAATATGCTCTCTTCCATTTATTTCCCTAAACAGCAAATCTCTCACCAAACAGTCTTTCCCTGTGAATTTAAAATTAACAAGAGAGGTTAAAAATTACCCTCTCTGTATTATTATTTAATATGACCTTTAAAATTGCTGACCTTTTCTTAACAATATTTCTTTCGTTGATCTCACACTTTTTATTTAACTAACCTTTTCTGTTTTCTAAAAATCTTTTTTTTTTTTTTAGCACTGACTAAATGTTGGGGAGGGAATGGTTTCTGTGTAAGCACAGAGCATGTGATTTGGATGAGCAGATGCCATATCTAACTGCTATGACTGCCATGATTTTGGCCCATGATATTTTTCCAACAAGAAGGAAGTTAAACAAAAACATTTCAGAGAGAAAATCTCATCTAGATGAGCTGTGTCAAGCCTAGAGGGAAAACAATTATAGAGGATGTATGGTGGGCCACGTTGTAATGGAACTGAGATACTCAGGAGGAATCCAAGAAGCAAAAGGAAAAGAGCTGATAAGGGAATGCAACTGGCAATGAGATGACAAGAAAAGCTGCCCCTAAGGGATGATGGCAAACTAGTAATTAAAGTTGTGATGGTATCTCAAGAGAAAAGAACATGAAGTTTCTTTTTCCTTCAAAACTGGGCAAAATAGTTGAGAGAAGTAAATTGTTGTTGCATGCCTGACAAAGAATGTTTGAAACAGTATTTTAATCATTATATGCATAACCTCAACTAGAAACATCAAACCTAGGATGCAAAAATGTGGGTGACCACTAGATAGCAGTGAAGGCCTTGGATCTTCTATCACTTTGATGCTTTCTAGTGGACAACTGGATTTTTGCATCCCAGATGTGATAGCCCTGTTCTCAAGAGTATTACAGATGTCACAGGTGGGATATAAAACCTCAAGATTGGTTCTACCCATTCAAAAAAGTTGCAGCAGTTTTAACTCTGTTGTGCCTGTACTTGCAGATGTGGAATTTCAGGCTAGGTGTAGAATTTCAGGCTGGATGTTTGCTTATTTTTTTAAAATCCTCCTTATACATTGGATGTCAGTTCAAACATCCCCATTGTAATTGTCCTCTACTGAAGATTCCTTGTACCTTTACTAGGATCACTACACGCAGATATGGCTGGAAGGTCCCTTCACTCTGGCCTCTTAACACTGATGGAGATTGCAGCAGCATCCTTCATTGATCTGCAGTGCTGTTTTCCATAACTGCCCTTTCTGCTGAGGAATGTTCATGTTCAACACATCTAATATTCTTCAGATAGATGCACAGAAGGAATGGTGCACTGACAGAAGCAAAATCAAAGGCTCAGTAGGCTAGGTTCCACATTGTCCTGTCCAGCCTACATACACATAGAATCTGTATAGAGAGATCAGTTATGTCAGTAGTCTTGTTGGAGACTTGATTTTGAAGTGTTATTGGATATAAGTACAGGATTGGATGGAATGAACATGTTGTTTATCATGAACCTTGACTTAGCAAACCAAAACCAGCCCAGTGCACTACAGAGCTCTTTGCAGCGCTTCTCCCTGAAATCATTGATTTGATCCAGGATCCTAATCCAAATTTTAATTCAGAAATCTAGATTTCTGAACCTCCTGTTGACTATAATTGGAAATGTATAAATGACTGAAAGTGTAAGAGCCTTTTTTTTTTAAAGTATGTGGCCTGCTCAGTATCTAAATATCAGCTAAATAATAGTATATGCATGTCTGTATTTGGAGGAGGGTTGTTTTTATATACGCTGGTGCCTATACATTTTATTTTTTAATAAAAATGAACTGCTGATTATTTTTATTATTTCATGGCACAACTGGGTGAAATTTATAGTCAGTTTTATCTATTCTGAAGGGAACAAACCTAACAATTTCAGATCTGAGTTTCCACAAGAGCAGCTTATACAGTTTGAGGTTTTCAAAAGAAGAATCTGATTAATCCTTGATTTTCATAGGAAATAGTTATGAGACAGCACAGAGACACAGCCAGCTAAGAATCTGGGAGGGAGGGAGGGAGGGAGGGAGGGAAGGAAGGATGTAAAATCTGGAGTATATGTCAGTATAATTGTCATTCTCAGTGGATACATTAATACCAAAGTTATGACGGTTGGCAGAAATCAATATATGCACATCTTGTGACAATCTTGGTGACCAACACAGCATATGGAAGATTGAGACTCGGAATATGTGCTCTGGTATGTATGTATGTATGTGTTCTGTTTAGACTATGAGACGACCAGGCAAGTAAAAGGAATTATTTATTTACAATCCAACTATGTACAATTAGCAATTGTCTTTTAATAAGAGTTCAATTCAAGCCGCACTGGGCAATGGCAAAGTGCTTGGCAAGATAACAAAACAAGATTCAGCTGGAGAGCACGATGATGTGGCTGGATTGAACTCGACTGGGATTCACAGCAAGGCAGCCATGCAGGACTCAACTGAAGATTGTGGCAGAGAAGCAGGACAGGTTTCGGCAGGAACTGGCAGCAAGGCAACTGAACCAGCCTTGGCTGGAGAACACGGCAAGACTGCAAGGCAAAACTTGGCTATGTATCACAACGAGGCAACAAGACTAGGGTCAACTGGGCTCCCTGGCAAGATGACAAGACTGGACTCGACTGGAACTCATGGCAAGGTGGCAAGGCAAGACTCCACTGGGCTTCGAGACAAGAAAGCAGAATTTGATTCAGCTGGGCTTTGTGGCGATGCGGCAAGGCAAAACTCAACTCGGCTGAGAGACAAGGCGGTGGGGCCTGACTTGGCTGGGCTTCGTAGGAGGACAGCAAGTCAAGACCCGACTGGGCTTTGAGGCAAGGTGGCAGGGCTCAACTTGACTAGGCTTCATGGGTTGGCAAAGGAAGGCTCAGAAGGCTGGGAAGGGTCTGGTTCCATAATGGCTGCAGGGCAAGGCTCTGAGAACAGGTCCAGCTTCTCTTCTTCTAAAGAAGTCTTTAGCTCATTGGAATGTTAGTCTCCAGCAACTCAGTCTTTGTGCTGGCTCCTTTTTAAGCTGTTTCCTTCATGCCATTTTTCCTCTGGAGCCAATCAGGCTTCCTTTTGCTTGGTGCACTTTTCGGCTCACCTTTCTCTTGTGCTTTTTGGCGGGTTTGAATTTGACTCCTGATTTCACCCAGTCAGCTGCTCAAGGCTTTCCCACTCTGCTGAGTCATTTAGAATTTCGGTTTCCCCATTTTGCCTAGCATAGGTTTCGATTTCCCCTTCCTCAGCCCATCTATGTAAGGATGGATGGATGCCATTTTTAGCCTTTTTGAGAAGAAATTGTTAGCTTGCTATCCCTCATCTTCCTGTCTATATTTTATAAGTAACAGTCTAACTCAGTAACCCACATCTGCCTTTCTTCCACTTTGTTAATTGAAAACCATTGAAGCAAACCTGTAGGGTTGCCAAGTAAATATTGATACTCTCTTTCCCTAAATCCCAATAAGTAGTCCTCACTTAGTGACCACAAGCAACACTGTTGCTAAGTGACCAGTTGTTAAGCAAGACATCATATGACCACAACAGACTCACTTCCACTGAGGTTGTTACAGGAGTCACTGTGAGTTGTTAAGCAGGATATCACATGACTATGACTTGCAATTTTGTTGCCAGCTTTTCCATTGAATCTGCTTGTTGGAAGCCAGTTGAGAAACATGCAAATGGTGATCATAAGACTGTGAGGGTGCTGTGACAGTCTTATGTGTGCAGACCAGTCATAAAGTTACTTTTTCAGCATGGTTATAACTTCAAATGGTTGCTAAACAGGGCAGTTGTTAAGTTTGAGGACTACCTGTATTAGAACTTAGCCAGCATGAATTAAGGACAGAGTGATCTTTCTGTAATGTTCACAGCTTTCCAAGGACAAAAATATTTTATTTCTTTTTCACATAAATGTATAACCGGAAGACATTAAAAAAGGAAGCAGCTACATGGAAGTTTATATCATTTTCCTGTGTACTTTCTTTGCACAGTAAATCCTATTAAAATTTATATGAATTTTCCTTGTTAAATACATTCTTAAAAGAAATTTTCTCTAGTAGACCCCTGGATATATATTGGATACAATAATGTATATATTTTTATAAGCAGTTTTCCATTATACAAATATTTGTTTGAATTTTTATCTGAAAACTTGCATCACAAAATTAAAAAAAAAATATTCCACATTTACGTATTTATTTTGGGGAGTGTGAGTTAGGATGGCTAGAACTAGCATAAGAATCAAAGTGTTTTAACCTGAATGCTTGAATCCATGAAGGCAGCTAAGAATGCTTATGTAATTGCCAGTTCCTTTTTTAGTTTCAGATATCTGTCCATCATAATACCGGTGACTGTAAACCTCATGGACGGAGACAGCGTATGACCAGATATTACAAACAAAAGAAATGTACAGAATGGGTGCTATTGTAGCCACTATCAGACATGACCACTGATAAGACCCAGCAAAATGATTTTCTTGTGTGCCCATTCTTAAAATAGAATGCAAGATATGAAACAGTTTACATCAGATCTTCTGTGAAAGAGCAAGTTTCTCTGTGAAGACATTTTAGAAAGATAACAAATATAACCCTTGATACATGGCATTTAAAGATAAAAAAGACCAATGAACTTCAATGAGAAATGGCTTGATATTTTGCTCACTGTAGACAATAGTTACATGTAGATGTTGAGAAATCTTTTTTTCATGAGATTTCCTGGGAATTATCACACACATATTTTGTTCATTCTTCATTTGTCTTCCATTAGGGTACCAGATGTCGGCTGCAAAAATTCAGACAACTACTGGGTTTCCCTATCTCTGTCTCTGTTTCTCTGTCTCTTCGCTACCATCTACTATCTGGATTTTTCAACCTAGATTACATAGTCCTACCCAAATAAAAGATCAAATTAATGACTTCCTTGCTTGAGTTTGTTATCTGAAAAGATTCTATTAGAACAGACCTGTAAATTTTGTGATCCAGTAAACTTATCACAAACAAAACGCAGTTGACTATGGCTTATCCCTGGGACATAACTCTTTTACTTCAGTTTTGTCATTCTCAGTGGATACATTAATACCCACTAAATTGCCCATCCCTGGATATTATAATTATATTTAATATATTTAGGATATGGGAGAATATCCTTGAATATCAGAGTTTTGATTTTGTTGAAATAATGTAAGCTATTTTTTAAATCAACAATTAAGGTCTAAAAATCTACTTTGGGATGTGGAATATATTTATCCCCTGCAATCTGAACCTTTCCAGCCCAGTTTTCAGTGTGAAGCAGATCTCTCCTGATTCATCTAGAATACCCACTGTGGTACTGATGATTCCATGAGTTGTTTTCATTCATGGGCCTTATCATGAGTTTACCAAGTCTTGAAAGAGGGAAAATGAAATATTATTCTCTTCCCCAGGTAATTTCTACCTAGGATGGTCCACCACCTTTGCTCCTATTCTCCCCCCTCTGAGAATGAAACAGGAAGAGGTGGACAGAGCATATATATCCTACTTTTTGAAAAGCTTGTAACCTCTCTCACCATACCCCAAAGGTATTGTGGATCTTAGAAAAGAAAAAAGGCAGGAAGCTCTTTAAAATATTCTTTTACAAAAGCGTTAAGTGATTTATCCAAGTTCACTCAGAAGGTGCAATAATAGAGCTACTCTATTAAGAATATAGCTTTAAGTACAAGTACCAAAGTACACCCAAATGTATTACTGAATGTGCTAACATAAAACACTTTTATTTTACTATTGGGTTGAGGGGGAAGGCAAATTGTTCTATTACCTACTCTGTTTGATGAAGGACTCTCAAGAAATTGCATTCTTTCTTTAATGTAAATATGGAAGCTTTTTAAAACATTACATACAGTTTCCATGCACCTTATTCTAAACAGTTTTTTTCCACTTCTTGGATGGGCTAGAGGGCCTGGCTCGTATTAAGAGAAAGATACAGTATATGGACACAATGGAATTCACAAGCCCCACATTGCCAACCTTGATAAATTTATATCTCAGATAAGAGGACTCTAAAATATCAATCATAGGAAAACTTGAATGGGAGAAAAGTATTGCCCTTATATTTTGTTTGTGGGTTTCCCCTACACCCATAGTTAGCTATTATGGAAACAAAATATGAAAGTAAATGTGTGTTAAATCTGATACACCACCACTTTTTTCCCCCATATGTTGTATGCAAGCCTGAACAAAAGAGAAGAAATTCACCAAATGATTTTAAGGACAAGTTATATTTTTTTAACATCTCTGTTCCTAATGCATAGTAGAAATAGAGAATCCTGTAAACAATTATATATATAACTGCAGTTGGTAATTTTATCAAGTAATACCTTAACACTTTTTTTTTCTTTTTCTGCAGTAAGTGAAATGGTAATTTTTGTAACATACAATCCCTTATAGTGGATTCTTTAAAAAAAACAAACAAACCCTTCAGTCCTCTTTTTGATGTAATAGAAATTGACACCTGATATTTATTTCCTGGTACATTGGTGATTTTAAAAAAGAATAGAAAATATTTTTTCTTTGAAGGTCCTTACCTATGTTTGAAAGTTTGCATGGTACTATCAGCTTAATTATCATGAACAGTATGAAGCTGTTCTGAATGTTTATTTTTTTAGCAATTGCAACAAAAATATATTATAAATTATTATTCAAATAATAAAGGTTTTCTTTTCTACAATGAATACAGAACATTATAGTTGTTTCTAGTCTGTTCCTGGCTATCTGGCTTTTGAGGAAGCTTTTCATCAAGAGTAGTATAGTGGATATCAATAAATGACACCAGGCTTAATACAGAGCCCCCACCCCCACCCCATCTCTGTATAATCCTAATCCACCATAGACATTTGGTTGGGCACTGAGGGAACTAAAAAGTAGAACAAATATGCCACTCTTAGATACCAGGTATATGCAGAGAAGTCATAACATTCAAGATGCCAGGCAAAACTGCAAGATGAAGCCTCACCCCCTTTTAATGTGTGTGGAATAATTACCGGCATATTAAAAAGGAACAGAGCTGCCATCCTGACTGTTTTGTTTTGACAACCCTTTCCTTGTGGATGACCCTGGATGCTAAGAAGGAGGAGGAGGTAGAAGTAGAGATGGAGGCATTGCTGTATATTCTGAAGGCAGCTGATGATAATGAAGAAAGTGATGGCTCAGCCCAACCAAGCATGTAGAGGTTTAGCACTGCAACTTCTACTTTCAGCAGTGGCCTAAAGAAAAATGAAATGTTTCAAAATATTTGGAAGATATCTCTTAACTGAGAAATAGATGGAATGGAACTGTACTTATAAAAGCTTCCAGTCTGAAGGCATATTTATTCTACTTTTCAGTTCAATTGTACTATGTACTTGAAGTTCAATTTTTCCATGCTGATTTACCTTTTGTTATAGTTTTATCTGAGGGAAAGGAGATGTCTTGAGTTCTTAGGACCAAATTAGCCAGGCCCTAACATAGGACTCAGGCCAAATCAATCCCTCCCATCTAAAACATTGATACCCAGACCATGAGAAAAAATGTTTTTGCCAGGTTGACTATAAAAAGGCTTTCTGGGACTTTGACCAGGAATTAAACTAATTTGGCTTTGACCTTTGGATCAATTTACTGACTACTGTTCTGTTTCTGTCCCTGGCTATGAGTTACACTTAAATGATTAGATTCTGGATTGTATAACTATGCTTTGGCATTTCTCAGAAGGGCACTCTGATATCTGGACTCTAAATTCTTTGAACCTAGATTCTCTCTTTGATTTTTTCTTAGGCTTCTGATTTTATCAACTTTGTTCAAAGACCATCAAGTTTGATTCTGGACTTACTGCAACCTGCTGTTTCCCACCTTTCTAACTTCAGCAGGGACTTCTTATAAAAAGTAGCATAACCAGAGTTAGATGGATTTGTATTTTTATCTCTGTTTTCCTCAGATGGAGCAAAAGTGGAGACTAAATGAGGGAAAGAAAGTGGGAGGGAGAGAGAAGCATTCAAATTCAGTATGGATAAGATTTGAGGATTTCCTGGGTGTTGCACAATCCCTGTAGCCATTATGAGGAACCAACTTGGTCATACAAGAGGAAATGTATAACTTTGGTCTCAGGATTCATCATATAGCTTACACATGCTAGGAGATGTGAATTTGGGCTAACAATATAAGGTGGTCTATAGTATACAAGCATTAAATATAATGCCAAATGATGTGACAACCTGCATTAAATTGACAGTACAATTTTCACCAATATTCAATAACTCTATGAAGAGATCAATTAACAAAGTATTACTTTGGCTTATGAAACTTGACATAACTGTTGAACAAGGCAATATTTTTTAAAAATGGCTAAAGAATATGTGTTTCAGAACATCAATTTGGGTAAAAAGTAGCTCCAGTTCATACATTCTAAAATTCCCCAAAATATGGGTCAAGGAAGCAATGTTCTGAGCCTGTGCAATCACACTGCCAAGACATATAGGCAATACTCTTAAGTATGGCAGAATATTTTTTAGAAGCTTCGCTCCAAAACACTTCATCCACATGTCCTGGATCCTGTCAACAGCTCTTCCTAGGTTTGTCTATGAGTCTACTCTGTGTAGAGAATTTGAGAATGCATTACTTATGCATCACACTTCCAACTGAACTATTTTGTTATTGTGTCTCTCTGCTGTTCCTTCCCACCACCATTTAAGAAAGTTCATTATTTGCACTCCTATTTTCTTTTGCCCCTCTGTCCCAGCCTAATGGTTTGGGAATCTATAACTGGGAACCAAGCAGGATGGTAATTGCTGCCCCTTGGAGCTAATTAACCATGGAGCAACTGACCAGCATCAATAAAGGTCATCTGCTGCAAGCATCTGCCATGAGCCCAATTTTCACTCCTGAATTGCCAGGAAAATGCTCATTAGTGTGTGTTTTACTGCTGTATTATTTACTCTGGTGGATTTATGATTGCATCCTCTCTCTTGTCTCTTTCCCATTATTCCCCTGATGATGATGGCCATAATAAAACTTCTGGCAGAGCAAAGTCTTGCATTTTTCTTTCACTTCAGAATCCTACTTACAAATCTTCTGTACTCTGGTTATTATGGGTGGAATCAGACAACTATTTCATGACATGGTGATTTTTAAAACAACCACAGAAATAAACCGTTCCTTGGACTCTGTTGGTGTTCCACTGTCATGTCCCACAATTAAATTGCAGTCTGACATAAGATAGGTTACACCAGTGGCAAGCTACCATTTTCATTGTGGAAACGTAATTGAAATGTTATGTTTATAATAAATCTTTCCCTAATACATTTTAATCTCATAGAGTATGTAATTCCTAACATTTTAAAATCTATTGAATTAATTTATTCTTATTAGGAAAATGTGTTTGGGGCACATTATTGAAAAGATCCGTATCCACCGACAATATGGGAATGGTTTCTAAAAGTGCCTTGATTTGGCAGAATTGGATAAACTGACAGATGCTATTCTTTGAATTGGCTCTCATCAATCACATTGTCTGGCAAATAAATCAACATATGTTATTCTTTATTGGAATAAGCATTACAATTAGTCATATTGGTCTAGATAGGAACCTTTGTGTGTGTGTATTTGATTTATAATTCTTACTATTTTGAAGACAGAGATGTGGAGAGATGGTGGAAAGAAGAAAATAATGATTGGTTTAAAAGATAGACAGGATTTCCTTCTTTAGTTATTTGCCTGAGTAATATTAATTGGGAGAGGGAGCATTTAAAGTTATGGATATTCCATTGCTTTGAAAGTGGGATTATGGTATATACCAAAAAGAAAAAGAAAGAAAAGAAAAGAAAAGAAAAAGAAAAAGAAAGGAAAGGAAAGGAAAGGAAAGGAAAGGAAAGGAAAGGAAAGGAAAGGAAAGGAAAGGAAAGGAGGAAGGAAGGAAGGAAGGAAGGAAGGAAGGAAGGAAGGAAGGAAGGAAGGAAGGAAGGAAGGAAGGAAAAAGAAAAAAGTGATCCAACCTGTTTCTATAGCAATTATCTAACATTATTTATTTCAAAACTATGTATGCCACCATACAAACTAAGTTTTGCCAGGCTGGTTTACATTCCATTAAAACTAATAAAGTGAATAATAATTAAAGTACCCAATAAAATAAATGACCATATCAAAGCAGCCAATATGCACAGCTTGTGTGTGTGTGTGTGTGTGTGTGCATGCACACACACATGCATACATACTTTAATTGAGGCAGGGGTATCTGCAGAATATGATAAAAAAAATCAAAATGGTGGTCACGATTGTGCAATTGAAGCTTTGCTGGATTTCACATGTGGAGCTTTGATTGCATCATCATGGCTGCCATCTTAACTTTTTTATCAGATCCTGCAGATTTGATGTTTATAAAGCAAGGAAGTCAGTGCCAGAAGTACCTACCTGGAAAAGGCATTCCAAAGTCAGGATGTACCTGTCTGTTTCTTGACTTACTAGACCTGTGCAAAGGGTCTCACCTATCCCTTAAGGTTGTCACCTCCCTCTGATTCATTGAACCAACCTGAGGCAATGCTTTGCTTATCTCAACACTTTGAACTGAATTTCAACTAAATACCCACTTTAGTCTGATGGAAAGTGTTATTTGTGTATGCACTGTTCCATGTATGAGGACCCTCTACTAGCCTCTGGACTGAAACCAGGAAGCCACTCTGATCAACCACTTCAAAGAGAAGCACTGCTTTGATTCAGTGCTTAGTTTGTAGCAGCACTTTTGTTGACACTTCATTGAACTGAAGTGCCCTTTGGAAGCTTTGCTGAGCCTTAAAACCTTTCCATTCAATCAAGATTCCCAAACTCTTTGTTGCTATATACCCTTTCTGTCAGTTATCGTTCACTACACATCTCCTGCTTCTACATATCAGCCAAAGAAGCATTCAGCAAAATACTGTATCTACAAACCTAGCAGAGAAGAGTAAAAATAAAATAAAACTCAGAAGCTCTTTGAAGTCCACATGTAGCTGTGACATTTATTCAAGTGGTGGTTTTCCAATTTAATTCCAAATACAAACAAAGTCCTTTTGTTTGCAGGCCAGGTTTTTAAATAGTCTTCTGGGAGAGAGTCATCGAAGTGTATTCTGTGTAAATGTGGAATTAACAAAGCAAAGCTTTACTCTTCTCTCTGGTGTCATATAAATTATAACTATTGTACATAGACAGGTTTAAACTGTTTCCCGGGTTATCTAATTTCATCACCTTTTCAGATCACTTTTATGGATAAGAACCCAGGAAGCCTTTCTAATTATATGTGCTCTCTCCAGCAGACTGAGTTGTAAATACAATAGAAGCCTGAACATCAGGCTGAAATGCAGACATTATTCTCAATCACATGGCAGGATATTCAATTGGACTTTTACAGTATATGAACTATTGCAGTAAGTACGGGGTACTAGAAATTGATAGATTCATTTGAATGACTTCAGAATTTTGAGGACGACTGAAAATTCTGTTTATATTTTTAGCCAGTCACATTAAAAATGGTTGCTAAGTGATTCATCTGTCTCTGCTCTAATAGAAGATTTAGAGATTGTACAGTTTCTAGTTTATCATGCCAAATTGCTGCAAATACCAAATCAGAAGGGGGACCATACAAAGCATTCAGATGTTGTATCTATCTATCTATCTATCTATCTATCTATCTATCTATCTATCTATCTATCTATCTATCATCTATCATCTATCATCTATCTATCCCTTCCTGCTTACCTACCTACCTGAGTCTTTCATGCTGTTTCAATCATTTTCGCTCCCAAGCAGCAAAATTCAGATACAACAACAATAATACAGTTTTCATAAAAGTAATAATAAATAGATAACAATTCAATTGAACAATCATAATGTTTAATCATAAAACATCACATGACATCATGTATTATCAGGAAAAAAAACCCTTAATGCACATCTAGATACTTCTAAAAATGAATGTGTCACAGCTGCATACATGTTGGAAAAGCCATGTTTTCAGAAATGTCATAGATATCAAGAGTAAGAGTAAAGATGTTACAAAGCTCCTGCAGAAAATGCTTGTTTCCGAGACCAGTCTCATGGCATTCTGTGAGGGGTGGGATATCTCAGCAAGCCTTCTCTAATCATGGCTTATGATTCTATTTGAAGTAAGTCAGATTCTATCTGAAGTAAGGAGCCTTGCAGACTCCCAGATCCCAAATTTTGTAGGATTTTAAAGGTAATACCCAGCACCTTGAATTGTACTGTAACCAATGTAGTACTTACACTACTGGTTTTACATGACAATATTGGGTTGTCCCAGTTAAAATGTGGGCCACTGCATTTTGCATTAGGTTAAGTTTTTGGATGGTCTCCAAGGTCAATCTCATGTGCATGTTTTATATTATTTCACCTATGTGGTGATGAATATATGAGTGATTATTGCCAGACAGTACTCCACAGACACAATAAGGGCAGAGAAGTAGTTCTGCTTTGCTGCTCTTATCACCATGGCATAAGTGATAAGAGATGGACATCTACTCTTCTTCACCTCCTCAGAGAACCAAGCAGCTGCCTAGGATCAGTGGAAAGGAAAGGCTACCCAAGAATATATGTTTGGAATTCCAGCAAATTTTAGTAGGCTTCTAGCAGATTGCTGGGAAACTTCTCAAGCACTGTCTGGAAATCAGTTGGATCCATCCAGTGACTGAGGTAGACTTGTTTAATCAGTCCTATCTCCCTGTGAGCATTTGTGGTTTTGGTCAACCCTGTGATTACTAGCAAATGGTCTATCCTTGATGAAGGTACAGTTTACCAGCAGATCATAGATCAATTGGTCCAAGATATAAACCAGATCTAAGTCGTGGCCTTCCCATGTATTGGACCTGTAATGAGACAAGCCCATGGTTGCAATAGCAGTCATGAAATCTTGAGCCATGTCAGAGCCCTTCTCTTAGGACGAGAAGTTGGAATCCCCCAGTACCATTGGACTAGGTATTTCAGTTCTCTTAACACCACCACCACAATGAGATCAAATAGCTCAGATACAGTTGAAATGTGTAGAGAGTCACAGAGATGATGGTTGGAAAAACATGTGTTAAGCTTGGGAAAATCTTCCCTAATTCATTAGAGTAGAAGGGGGAGGGAGCAGAAAACAGTCAGGCTTTCAAATTCTGTTACTATAGCTGATATTAATAAACGATGGTTCCAGTCAGACTTATGGAGTGTCCTATCTTAGAGTGAAAAACCATGCTGAGATAGTGTCTTGGTCTCTAGTGTTTACTGAACTACTCTAGTAGACAGAAAATCCTGCCAAACTGAAAGACCATGGGAAACCCACACAGATAAACCCAAAACTCAAGGCAGGTCCACTCTGAGTTTCTTTGAAGGAAAGTTCAAAGCCTCTAAACTACGCATGTGTTTTTAGCCCTGGATAGGGCCCCCCTTCTGCTAACCATCAGTACTCATGACATGGAGTCTGTTTCCTTACCTGGCCTACCTCAAATGACTGACACTGAGTTATGTCACTGAGAGGACAGTACAGAAGAAGCATGTTCAGCATGTCCCATTGACCCAACTACACATATACAGCCTCACACTGGCTACTTGCAGAACAGAGTTGCTGGCAATTACAGAGTTTCTGGCAATTATTAGATTTCCTGATTGGCAAGTCCCACTTCCCCTCACCTTAGACTTGATGCAGTACCCGAAACAAAGGTGGACATATCTCAGTTACTGGCAGTCTCAGTCATCATCAATTCCCATCCAAGTTTTGGTAATACACACAAAGTCTACCCGTGTATCCTCAATCAGGTCATATATGACAGTAGTTTTACTAAGATAAGTATTCAGTGGCATCAACGTGAGACCAAAGTCTCCAGCAATCTAGTTACTTGGTTCCCAGGAGGTCAGGGATCCAGAAGAGGGGAGTGGCCTCAAGGGTTTCTCATTGGTAATTGATACAAATTGATAAATAAATAAATAAATAAATAAATAAATAAATATAACCAAACATTTTGGTTTCTATTTTCATTTTTTTGTATTTTAATTTTTGGACATCTCCTCCAAGCAATCAGCTTCCTCTGAAGCCAGGTTCTTGCTCTCTATTCTCTTTTTCAACTGAAAAATATACCAAACATATATTTTTAAAAATCAAACAGAGCTGCCTCCCTACTGTTTATTTAACAAAAATCAAGTTATCTTGAAGATTTGTTTTTTCAACCAAGTATTTGTAAGACTGTACTTGCTCCAGGATCAAAATATTTCTCAGATTGTCTTTTATTTTTTTAATAATTTAATTGACATTTTAATAAACACAGTAAAACTAGTACAGACTAAACTAGGAGAAAAATAAAAATAAAATAAAAATGCAGAAAGTACAAGAGAAAAAAGAAAAAAAGAAAATGTGGGAAGAAAGGGAAAAAAGACAACAAAGACAATAATAAAGAAGTGGCTTACAACCTTCATCACACCGAGTTAGTATAAGTTAATATACTGACATTTTACCTTCTTTTAAAGTTATAAATAAAATTTATATAATTTTATTTATAACTTTATAAATTTAAAGTTCTATAAAACTAAAATTTATAGAAATAAAATTTCTTCTCCCCATGTCCGACTGTCTTTTCAAACAATTATGTTTTAATAATTGCATTTTTATTCCTTTACGACCAACTTTCATGAATTTTATTTCTTAATTTATGTTTGTGTTTGCCTTTGAAAAATATGAATTATTCAAAACATTATTAAAATGGTTGTTTAGATAGATAAATACTTTATTACAGCCATAGTACAGGTCATAAGCAGAAAGAAAACAAATTGTGAGAGCAAGTAAAAAGCACAATAAAACCCAATAATTATAAAATAGATGTGGTCAAGGTCTGTTGTATTTTACAAATATTAGAACAAACTTAGCCACATTAAGGTAAATAAAATCACATTGATTGGATAATAGCAGTTGTAAATAAAATGGATCTGGGTGGTCTGGAAGTCTGACTAAATGGGGTATTATTAACTGCAACTGGGCATCTCGATAATGGGAGCAAGATAAAAGACTGCAGGTCAGAGTTTCAGGAATTCTTTCACAGCTGGGTCAAAATCTTTGTTCAAATGAGGTACCATGGCATTTCCTCTCAAAAACAGCTGTTGGGAAGGTATCTGGCCAGGGTTAGGGCTCTTCTGAATTTGGAAACCATTATTTGGCTGAGATAGGTAGCTGGCTTGAATAAAAAAGTGAATGATTGCCCAGGAACACATCTTTGGTGATGGCAGCCCGGTGTGATTGGACTCACAAATCTGGCACACTGTTTAAGGACTACCTCTGCACATTCATACCCCATCATCAAGATTGCCTTAAGAGAGAAACCACAGCACTTCAGCTTCTTATGCAATATCCTAACCAAAGATGAAACAAAGCCATCACTTAAAATTAGAGGTGTTAAGCCAAGGGGGGAAAAATGTAATTTTAAATAAATAAGAGAAGATGCATGTCCAAATAGGGGTTTCTCTTTTGGTTACACCAGCCTCATGGCACAAGACCAGATTAGGAAGGTATCATAGGACATGAAATATGTTCCTTAAGAATTTAGATTGCGCCCTCTCTTAAGGTGTAAAGTTGCTGCAGAGTCCCAATTGGGCTTCAAACAAAAGCTGTGGCTGCATTCTAATTGATCATACTTTTAGTGCAGCAGGCATGAATAATGCACTTCTTGTGTAGTAAAAGGACTGCAGGGATCTTTTTTTTTCTTAAACCGTCCCTCACCCCCCATCCTACCTTAACCTGAGTTGTTCACAGGAGGTGAAGTGTCAAGGGATTAAAACAACAACAGCTTCCAACTTTCGAACTTTGCAATTCAGAGCTGCCAGAATTCAAATGCAGTTGAATCCAAGGGTTATTGGAAAGTCAGAATAATAACCACCAGAATGGAGAGAGAGGAACCATTGCAGTGTAAGAACTTATCACAGCAGAAAATGTGGGAACTGCTTTTCTGACTCTAAGCTGTGGAGGAATGTTCAGCAAGAATAACAGAACAAGCCAGAGAAGCTAACCATCTATAAAAAATATCACCTCTTGGATCATTGCCCTTCAGTGAGAGACCTAATCTTCACTGTTTCTTAATCTCTTCCTAAATATCCAGCTGGGTATAGGAATGAAAGAATCCAACATCCATCTTGTGAAGGATTGCAGTACATGAATTTTGATCCTGAATTTCTTTTCTGACTTCTTGAAACAAGTGCATTAGTTATGCCTCATTTAACGGTCAATATAATTTTATTTTCTAACATATTGGTTTCAGGTAAAATGGCTTGAAAAACAATCTCCTGAAATACTTTCCTCTTCACTTCCACTCTATTTATTGACATGTTACATAGAAAATCTTTGGAGTTCAAATGCTAGGAAACCACTGGCTTAGGTTACAAATGGAAAGTTATCAAAGTTTCTCTCCGAAGAGAATAGACTTTTGGATTTAGAAGACTTCAGTCATTATCTGTAGTTTGTATGTTGTTATTGCAAATCCTTATTCTCATGCCATGACCCTTCTTGCATGTATATAATTGGCCAAGTGTACATGTGTGAATGTCTTCTCTTTCATTCTACAATGTCTTCCAAAAAGCTGGCTTTTCATCCTTCCCAAGAAAAGATGTTATGAGGGAATTCCTCTTATGGTTTTTTGTTTTTCTTTAGTTGTGCCACTAAAGAGACTTGTTTACTTAAAGATGCTTCTTGGTGTGTATGTCTGTGTGTGTTTGTGTGTGTGTTTGTATGTGTATGGAATATTTATTCCATTCAATTGTGTCCGATTCTTGAAGACTGCCTGGACAAGTCCCTGTAGTTTTCTTGGCAAGGTTTTTTTTCAGAAGTGGTCCTAATGCAATTGTTGCTTCTGAAGTTCTACACTTGTTAGAAGTTTTGGAGAAATCAATGGAGGCTCCTGTTCAGTAATCTAACTACTGAAGGAAGTTGATGAAATTGAGATTAGCTATTTACTGTATGTGATGTTTGGGATATACTAGATACTTCAAAGAATTTTTAATAAGAGTTGATCATAATAGCCTTCCTGTTGGACAGGCAACTAAGGAAAAGGAACATTAACTCATATAGGATTAACTTGTCCAAAGAACTGTTAACATGATTTTAGACCAATCACTGCAGGTTTAAGGATGCCTATCTTCTCCTTGGTTATGCCCCCAGCATTTGGAACGCATCAAGGCATCATGAATGGTGGATGTTTCTGTACATGATGAATACCGCACTGGAAGAATATATCTACATCTGATTTCTAGAAATGAACTGCTGATATGTGCAATCTGTCAGTTAGCATTTCATGGAACTATTTTGTTTGAGCTCATTTTCCAGGTTCTTCCCCCTCTTTTGTGAACATTTTGATGCCAGATAATTTTGCTGACACTGCTATATGCATGCACATTCTTTTCCTGTTTCTTTGATTTAATAAAATTATTTTTTAAAAAAACTAAAATAATAAGCCTATTGTTTCATTTTGTTCGCAGCACAGCTCTTTGACTATTTTAAACTAACTTATACCTCATTATTTTTAGTGAGATTTAATCATAACTAATATGCTGGCTTTTGCACATGGCCTACTTAAATAGTTTTAAGCTGGCAAATGTTTAAGTGGGATGGACTTTTCCAGATGGTCCATCTATGGGATATTGCTGTAACTATATGAACAGGTAGGCTTATTTTACTTACCTGTGTCTTTATAACAGTTCTGTAAAGGACATTTCTCCTTGCTTGGCCATCAGCTCATCTTTTCCATAACACTTTATGTCCAACATACCAGCAGAAGAAATTAGTAACTGCCCAGGCACTGCAGTCTTCCATGATAGGAGGCAATCAAATATCAGACAATGTTCTTGGGTTTTCTGCATTTTTGTCTGAGTTAGATGAAATGGCTCCTTTGGAGTAAATTTAGTTTCAGCAGAAAGCCCTTGCTTTTGTCAGCGATTATCAGCAGAATTATGGGTACTTGTATGGGATTTGTTGCCACAGTATATTATTGTAACCACTGACTTAGAGAGTTTTAAACAGGGATCAGAAATAGTCATTCAAGTCTTTTAATAATAATAAGCCATGATGGTGATGCAAAGTCTGAAGCACTTCTGATTCATTTTTGAGGTATACATAGCCCTAATCTATACGATACTATATATATATATATATATATATATATATATATGTTGTTGTTTATTCGTTTAGTCACTTCCGACTCTTCATGACTTCATGGACCAGCCCACACCAGAGCTTCCTGTCGGTCGTCAACACCCCCAGCTCCCCCAGGGATGAGTCCGTCATCTCTAGAATATCATCCATCCATCTTGTCCTTGGTCGGCCCCTCTTCCTTTTGCCCTCCACTCTCCCCAGCATCAGCATCTTCTCCAGGGTGTCCTGTCTTCTCATTATGTGGCCAAAGTACTTCAGTTTTGCCTTTAATATCATTCCCTCAAGTGAGCAGTCTGGCTTTATTCCCTGGAGGATGGACTGGTTTGATCTTCTTGCAGTCCAAGGCACTCTCAGAATTTTCTTCCAGCACCACAGTTCAAAAGCATTGATATATATATATGTACAAACCTTTCACAAAATACGTTCTTTTTTAGATGCATCTTTCACAAACAAACAATTTTGAGGGTAGAATTTTGACCACAAAGTATAGATTCTACAAGGCTCCATTCTGTATACTATCCATATTTTGGCAGATTGCTCTAATCTGTTCTCATAGAAATCCATGATGATTTCTGTTGTCCCATTATAAGGTCACACAAGGGCATTCTGCTTCTTGTGTCCTGCATGGAAAACTATAAAAATGTTTAAGAATCAGTTTTTAAATCTATTTACTTTCTTTGGCTGACTATAAGGGAATATCACCAGTCTTCATTTACACTTTGCTATGACTCAAATAAGCAAAAGACAGTATCTTATTTTGGAGGCAAGACAATCAAAGATGATCCACAAAGCACAGAAGAGTATATATGTACACAACCCCCATTTTTCTACTGCTAGTGTGAAAGGAGATTTTACTGTTTGTTTTGATGACAGATTGGCTCACAAGTATATTAATATATACAGTATATTGAGGATCATGGATGCTTTACAGGTAGGTATCAGGAGGATAGGCCTAATCTGTGAGCATAATATTGTCATTTTCCATAATCAGTTGCCCTAGTTTTGGTAGCAGATGGATTTTAAAAATACAGGTTACCAGTTGTACAAATGAATGTACCTTCACCCAACTCATATGCTGATTTCTATATCTGAAGTAGGTAGATCTCATAACATTTTATGACTTCATTGACTGTGTATCTCAATGGGTGCATTGAAGATGGTCTAATATGATTCATAGGAGTCTGAAAATGTCACTTAATTATGATTTTCATTTCCCATTCATGTCTTGCACTGGCCATGCAGTTTCTACTTCCAAGGTTGACCAGAGAAACTATCATAAGTGCAACATGAAGTGAAGGATATTTCCAGGGTATCCATATATAATAGAAAAGGATGTCGCAAGAGCAGTCTGTTCACACTAATTAAAAATATAATTTGTCTTTTTATAGTTTAGTGTCTTATGTGGCCCCAGCATTTTTCAACAAACCATGCTTTAATGTGAAGTGTGAACTCTGTTATTGTTTCAGTTACTATAGCCTTAGGTTGGGAAATAAGTTTGTTTTATCTGCATTGTTAAGGAAGCAACTCCAGTCTGTACCCCTCTGACTATTTCACAATCAAAACACAGCTAACATTTGCATGGCACAGTTCTCCAAAATTTGTAATGCCGTTCCACACTCAAAAACTGCATACAAAACTACAAACATTAGAAAAAGTTGGACACAAAATTGAAGACTGGTCTAGAAAAGGATGGATGGATATTTGCAAAATTGGCAGGAGGCCCAGATAAACTAGTTATTTCAAAGTGCTTCAGATGTCTGATAAACACTGCAACTCTCTGCAACCATAACTTTTTCCAGCTTCCTTGCAATGCTGGAAAAAAGGCATTTATTTAAAAGGCCAATTCATGAAAGTACTGTACCTCTTAAAGCATGGAAGCCTGAAAAAGACATGGCTGCTTTAATTAATAGCAGGGAGGTGCTAAGCTTATACAACATCCAAACAGCTTTTATTTCAAATCATTTTCAAAGTGTACTCAGCCCTCCTGTGTATTTGCTTGTGAAAAAAGCCTAATTTAGCTGGTTTTAAATTTGGGGGTTTCAGAGGGAGATGAGCAGAATGGTTGTATTGTAATTACTTGAAAGACCACAGTTTACTAGAGTCTTATTCCATGAATGGACAACATGTGCTCCCATGACTTTGTAACCGATCCTCCCAGTTTATGCCAAGTTTTAAAGAATTTGTATCCTGCATACGGTCACTTTTTTGCTCTGGTCACATGATTTTTTTC
The DNA here is from genome assembly GCF_035149785.1 of Candoia aspera. Taxonomy (NCBI): domain Eukaryota; kingdom Metazoa; phylum Chordata; class Lepidosauria; order Squamata; family Candoiidae; genus Candoia; species Candoia aspera. The sequence goes on from NC_086160.1 coordinate 62,378,513, forward strand.
TTTGTTTCCATCCGGTTTTGTCATTTTTGCCATCATTACTCTTTATTTTTTGTTTGTGTTTGTTGTTTCCTCATGTTTAAATGTTCTTAATAATTTGTAAGCTGCCCAGAGTTGCTGGGAGTCAGGTGGCATATAAATTAATTTAATAATAATAATAATAAAATGACCCACCTATGAATGGCCCCTGACACATTCTGTATCCACATGCAATCTTCAGTCCCAAAATGTCTCTGTGACTTATTCTCTAGTGAGTATAGAGTATATATATTTCGTCTTGTGGATAACAAGAAGGCTGAAGCATACAAACAAACTTCAGCCTCTTCCAGTATAGCTCTGGACACCTGATCTTGAAGTGTGAATCCTGTGCTTTTTGAGAATCTCATTTCATGGATGGACAGAAAAGCTCTTGCCTGTCTAGACAGATATCTATATATGAGATGAGCTTTTGCCATGCTCACAGTATAGTACATCCCAAATAGTGGGACTGAAGAAATGCAGTCCTTGGAAATTAGAGCCATTAACCATTTTTGTTCTGATCTTGTCCTATTGATCATATTGCTCCGAGAAAGCTTCTAAATCCTGAACACAGCCTTTAATTAAAGACCTTTAATTGCAGGCTTAAACTGGTGTAAAGGTCTTTTGCTGTCCCAAGAGAAGCCTGAAAATTAGGTCCAGAAGGGGAGGGAGAGAGCTCCAACAGAATATACACATTGCCTTCAATTTATTACAATTCCCAGCTCTGGGGGAAAGTGGAAGGATGAAATTAATTTCAAGTTATGGTATAAAGAACTTTTTAAAGGGGACAGTTGGCCTTAATACGGCAGCTTCTCCCCATCATTGCAGTATTTTAATGGGAACAAATTAGATATCCTCTTCAAGGCAACTTTTAAAGATAAGAAATATTTTAAAATGCTGAATGTGACAATCCTGTTTAAAAGGAGTTGGAGAACTGCAGCCTAAACAAATGATTATGTCAATGCAGCTTCTTTGACATTAAAGAAAGCACACCATTGTAAAGGGTGATGGAATTGCTGCTTGCAGTTTTAAAGGCATGGATAAATATTTTCATACTTCAGAAGTGACACATGGCCATTTATAAATCATTTTGAGAGAGAAATCTGGCTCAAAGCTTTAATTTGGTACACTTTATCTTATAATCACTACCATTAGCCTTACCCAGACTATTCTAATTTAGAGTAAATGTGTAATTTCAGGCTTGTGTATTTCAGCAACCAGGAATCAAAGGTTCAGTCCTGAATTAGTGGCATCTTCCCTCAGCAAATGTCATGCCTCAGGCTCCATTCATATGTACAAAACAAGCTAAGATGCTCAGTGGAGAGGCAGAGAGAATGTGAAACAAAAACAAACTATAATAATTTTACACATATATCATGCATAGTTAAGAGCAGAGACATCACACTGACAACAAAGGTCCGCACAGTTAAAGCAGTGGTGTTCCCCGTAGTAACATATGGCTGTGAGAGCTGGACCATAAGGAAGGCTGAGAGAAGGAAGATCGATGCTTTTGAACTGTGGTGTTGGAGGAAAATTCTGAGAGTGCCTTGGACTGCAAGAAGTTCAAACCAGTCCATTCTCCAGGAAATAAAGCCAGACTGCTCACTTGAGGGAATGATATTAAAGGCAAAACTGAAATACTTTGGCCACATAATGAGAAGACAGGACACCCTGGAGAAGGTGCTGATGCTAGGGAGAGTGGAGGGCAAAAGGAAGAGGGGCAAGGTGGATGGATGATATTCTAGAGGTGACAGACTCATCCCTGGGGGAGCTGGAGGTGTTGACAACCGACAGGAAGCTCTGGCGTGGGCTGGTCCATGAAGTCACGAAGAGTCGGAAGCAACTAAACGAATAAACAACAACATCATGCATATGCCAATGATGGAGTGAGTGGGGGAGGAGAATCAAGTGGTTGCCTTCCAGCACAAGGAGGATTTCTCATAGCTGATATAAATCATTACTGTCAGTCAAATTCTCAAATATTTTGTTTTACAGAAAGTGTTCCTGAAATTAAGAACAACCACCTCTTTGTTGAACAGTTTTCAGCATATCATACTAAACTGTGATGTGGCAAGAAATAAATTCCTTTCATTCAGATATTATTACTGACTGGAGATGGGTGAAGTTCATCTGAGATAGTACAGACATGCATGAGTTCTGCTATGAAGTCCACTTTTAAAGATAGATCTTAATCTGGTTTCCAAAATCCTCCTCTCCAAGAAGGTCAGACTTTCCTAATTTGGGGTGCTTTTACACAGCCACTAAAACTGTCAGAAAGACATTTGAGCCACTCCACGATGCCAAGAATCCCCTACAAACTGTCTAGTGCTCTTTCTAGAAGCCAACTGAGTCCAGTCAATGCCTGCCCCCACCCAGACACACATTCTCATCTTCAGTTCCTATCTCATTGGTTATCTTAGCAACTGAAAAAAAGATCCAACCAGTATTTGGGGGATAGCTTAAAAAAACACCATTCTGCTCATTTAAAAAAGAGCATAGAAATGGTGGGGTAGCATCAGTGAGGAGAACCAAGATGTACAGAGCAGAAATAATGATGAGGTGAGAATTTCCTCCCCCAGAAACTCCTTGTCCCAAAGTTTCCACATTACTGCCTTTCAATTCTATTTTGAGCAATTGCTTCTGAGCCACAGGTGAGTCAGAAATTAATTGGCTCAACTGCCCAGCAAAAAAGATGATGTGAGAATACAAAGGCACAATATCCCAGTTTGGCCAGGCTGAAGATTCTGGGATCATATTCCCAACACAACATCAGGGAGCACCAGATCGGAGGGGTCTCACTTTGACTGCAGTAAAAGTTCATTTTCCAGCCCAGAACAGTTATACATAAAAGCTCTTCCCCATTAGACATACAGGAAAATTTCTGTTGGAAATTACTTCAATGTTTATTATGTGATTGCTTTGAGTTTATTGTGACTTTAATTACCAATATTTTGAGAAAGAACAGACAAAACTGGCAAGTTCTATTTTGCTGAGGTCCTCGTTTTCCAACCTTATGTTCATTCTACCATTTCTGATTATCTTTTAAAGATACTTCTAGTAAGTTTAACTTATCTAAATTTCTGCTTACCTTTTCTACTGACGGATTCATACAAGGTATTTTTAAAAGTCAGAAAATGTTAGGGTAATGCAAACCGATAAGAAAATGTCTGTACAAAAATGTATTAATATTTTATATAATTTTCCTGAATATATGGATTTTGTATGGATTGGGGGGGGGGGCTTTTCCTTAATATATTTTCTTCTTATGGAGGCACTTATTCTGAACTGCAGACTGAACTGTTTGCAGATACCATCTGGCAACTTCCATGAGTGCTCAAGGGCAACACAAGACAAAGCTTCGTGGAATTATGGATGAATAAATGTTCTTTTCTTTTCTTCCAATATACTGTCACCATAATCAGGGTTTGAAAATGTAAGAACTTAAAAGGATTTTACACTTTAGAAGGAAGCCAGAAAAAACATATCTTATTTCCGTAATTGCCATATGGAAAGAATTAATATTACACCATCTTATTTGTACAGTTCAGATGATGAGGTGATGATACTGAAACCAGTCTCTTCTGCAAAATCCTACAGGATGCAAGAGAGAGAATCCATGGAAAATGAAACTTCACTTTCCAAATTCCAGCAAAAACTCAGTTACGTTTGTCCATTTTTTTTTTCTTTTCCAGATTAATGTTTCATCTTCCAGATGAATTTTTTCAGATGAAAACATCACCAGAGTGAGTATATCCCCCCCCCCCGGTACTGTAGCATAACAAAAGAATGGATTTAATCTAAGGAATACTAGGTTTTCTCCATTTCCTTCCTGGCACATTCTCAGAATTCCTCACAGGAACATCAGAAATTGAGTCCAGTTATCTGTGTTACAGAGGCATAAGAAAACACATCTGGGAAACTTTCAAGCTTAGAGAGGTGGGCAATAGGACTCTTCTACTATTGCTCCTCAGTGGCTATTTAATTATGCAGCCTGCAATTCAGACAGTAGCAAAGGGCCATTAAAACTTGCAATCATTATAGCCTGTCCTCTTTCAATATATCAAGCTCCCTTTTGAAGTCATTGCATCTCGGGCCCATCATCACATCTAAGGGTTTGTAATCCCACAGTTATGCATTGTTTCTTCTTTTTCTGTTAGAAACAGCAGCAGCAAGAGTATGCGAAGTGTCTGTTCCCCAGAAAAAAAAAAGACTTTCAAGTGTGGACCTCATTTTCTGCCTGTAGACTTTCCTTTCTGCTGAGAGATCTGCTCAATGCTATGATCCCAAGACACCCTTCCAGAAATCCTCACATTGCATTCCAAATGAATGTCTAGTTCAGTTTCTTAAGGTAGTGGTTGTTACCCAGCTTATAATTTTATGAGCTGTTTTCTCTGTCTGTGTTCAGAAATCCGTGTGTGTGTGTGCGTGCACGTACTCATGTGCATCATTAGTAGTTTGTGTTCTCTCCACATTTTGCTGAAAGGGATTTAAAAATCTGAAGGCATGGTATATATTTCTCACACGATGCTATAAACAGAGAGCCGAATGCAATTTACCTTAAGAAGCTGTCCAAAATTATAGACACTTCTTATCCTCTGAACTGAAAATGTACTTTGAAATACCCATGTATAGTAGAGTTAACTATTTTTAAGAACAGACTAGAAGTTACATGATAATAGCAACCAGAAGCTTTATGCTAAGTAGTAGGTAGATATGGAATTTGACCAAGTAGAGTATGGGAAAATACATTACACGAATATGCAATATTGAGCAAAATGAACACTTCCTATCCAAATCAACTAAAGACGACAAAAACATAATTATTGCAATTAAATTGGGTTTTCTTACTTGAATTATTGGAACAACAAAGCATATACTTCAATTTGTGTGTTAATTTGTCTTAATTATGTATTTAATTTCCAGCAGAGTACTACTGACATGGATTATGGTCATGAAAACATTTACATATGCTTGTTATTATTGCTACGTATTATTAAGAAGTTATGTTTATCTGCAGTTTGTCATAGGGATGACCCATTCTAAAAAGAAAAGTAAAGAAAGAGTATCTACCTGCCCAACAATTAATACCTTTCATTAATTTCATTGAGTTTCAGCTTACCGTATGCACGTTTATTTAGAACCAAATCCCTTGGCGTTCCAATAGAGTTTATTCCCAAATAGGATTGCAAGGCTTATTCTTTTTTGTTTATTACTGTCAGCACTTCAAGTAGACCAGACTAAGAAGCCAACACCATGTAAGTCAGTACGACGTTTATTGTAACAGATTAACAGAAACTTGCAAGTCTGAAAGCGCTTCCCTCTCCTTTATTTTCATGTGAACTCTGGAGGGGTTTGTCCGAGATATTTTCTCAAGTTACTTTCTTGGCCTTGGCTCAGGCCCCTTTCATCTGATCATTGCCTTGGTAGCAGCTCTTCCATCTGTCCCTCAAGGCCATTCCCTTTGCCCTCTACATCACCTCCCCATCAGCCTCAGTCCCCCCTCCTGTGTTCCCAGAAAAATCCCAATCTGGGACATGGGAATGAAGTACAGATGTGCTGCTTCCCTCCTCTGCTGACAACTCCCCATGATCACTCAACCAGTCCTGTAATGCATCTGTACTTTGAGAGGTGACTCACCCACCCCCACCACTTTCTTTCTGCTGTGTGGCCCATTCTTCACCTTCCCATTCTGGAAGTTGTTGTCTCTCCAGTGGCTCTTCCTCCTGTTCTTTGAGACCATCCCCTCTGCCTTCTACAATTACATGGACAGTCTTCTTTTCTCCATAAGCATTATATCCCAACCCATCTAGAAATCATGTGAAGAAGTTAAGACATCATTTTTAGCCATCTTTCAAAATCTCAGGAAGAATGCTACTCTGCTTTTTCCAGGGTTGGAAAATTCTGCTTATTTTTTTTCTTTTTGTTGTAAGGCTTGAAGATTGATACAACATTGTTTTTTTAGCTGCAAAATTATCACTGTAGTAGTGGTAGTTCCATAGTAACCTCCTGCATAATAACAAAATAATAGCCTCTGACTAGAAAGAGAGAGACCTGGGGTCAAATTCACATTTGTCTTTAAATCTCCCCAAGTTACTTCAGGATACACACTAGAGCTCATTTAACTTCACATCAGGCTTTCCTAAACATTTCAACATTTGGAGGATCTATGACATGAACTTTTGTAAGAGCTACCTTTTTATCTTCCTCAGACTTTAAGAAAAGTAAAATCTTATTTAAATCAAGTTTGATTCCCAGTAGTACATGTAGCTGTCCATCTTGTTTACTTGGCAACAGTCCAGAAACTACCTTCTTTTTCAATGTTTTTTATTTATTTATTTATTTCTTAGATTAGCCCATTCCTTGGGATTTCCTAATGATCTTCTGGGGAACAGGTCTGACTCTGCTCAGCTTTTCAAAGCTCAAGCAAAGTGGACTAGGAAATACCGTAACATTTTTTACCAAGACCTTTCATTTAACTGGCTAAGGTGAAGTTGATAGCTTTAGATTAGGGAAGAGGAAGAGGAAGAGGAAGAGGAAGAGGAAGAAACTCATTTCCTACAAGTTTGTCAAACGTAACCCATCTACATTTATTTCTTTCTCTTGGAACAAAATGGTTGAGATCCTCTGGGCACCTATCCAAATAATTCCTCTATACAAAGTGAGGCCGTGCATAACTGCTTAGAGAGAGAAATACAAAACTAAAATTAATAGGTATTTCAGACAAACTCTAAGGAAAATCCAGTCTAGGAATTAGTACTTTTTCCCATCTTCCCAGTTATACTGGAAAGTATTTTGGCTTCCTTCAGAATAGCTTGGAAATTTTTCTTGAGTACGAACCTCAGCATAATTTTTGAGCTTTTGAGTACTTTTTGAAGTAACTGTATATCTAGCAAAGAAGCATCAATAACTTTAGCATCATAATAAGCTAGTCATCTTCGATATTCCCACTGCAAATCTGCCAGTACCACTGAGCTATATGTATGTTTGATAGTATAACATGTTCATTGCCTATGTCCACATATTTAGACTAGCCAGGTATTAGTACTTTCAGAGATAAAATTTTTATTGTGTTTCAGTGATGTGATCTATCATGAAATGGAATAATGTTCCAATAGAAGAGAATACATGTAGCTCAGGTTTGAACTGTGGAGTGCTTGGTGCTCTCTGAGGTTGGTTGTTTGCTTGCAGATGTTTCATTACCCAACTAGGTAACATCATCAGTGCTGGTGAGACTGTGGGGTTTGCTCCCTGTTTATAGTCAGTAGCTTGCCTTGCCAGTGTTGGTGTGGGTGGTGGTATTCTCCTTGGTAGTTCCTTGAAGCCAAGGAAGAAAAATGGCTGTCTGCTGAGACACTAGAAGTAGCCCAAGGAAGAAAAAGTAAAAGGCAACAGTGATAGGGGGAGATATGCCCAATTAAATGCAAAATTCCAGAGGTTAGCCAGAAGAGATAAGGAATTATTTTTGAACAAGCAATGCATGGAAGTGGAAGAAGACAATAGAATAGGAAGAACAAGAGACCTCTTCCAGAAAATTAGAAACATCAGAGGTAAATTCCAGGCAAAAATGGGTATGATCAAAAACAAAGATGGCAAGACCTAACAGAAGAAGAAGAGATCAAGAAAAGGTGGCAAGAATATACGGAAGACCGTTATAGGAAGGATAACAATATCGGGGATAGCTTTGACGGTGTGGTCAGTGAACTAGAGCCAGACATCCTGAAGAGTGAGGTTGAATGGGCCTTAAGAAGCATTGCTAATAACAAGGCAGCAGGAGACGACGGTATCCCAGCTGAACTGTTCAAAATCTTGCAAGATGATGCTGTCAAGGTAATGCATGCTATATGCCAGCAAATTTGGAAAACACAAGAATGGCCATCAGATTGGAAAAAATCAACTTATATCCCCATACCAAAAAAGGGAAATGCTAAAGAATGTTCAAACTATCAAACAGTGGCACTCATTTCACATACCAGTAAGGTAATGCTCAAGGTCCTGCAAGGTAGACTTCAGCAATTCATGGAGCAAGAATTGCCAGATGTACAAGCTGTGTTTAGAAAAGGCAGAGGAACTAGGGACCAAATTGCCAATATCCGCTGGATAATGGAAAAAGTCAGGGAGTTTCAGAAAAACATCTATATCTGTTTTATTGACTATTCTAAAGCCTTTGATTGTGTGGACCATAACAAATTGTGGCAAGTTCTTAGTGGTATGGGGATACCAAGTCATCTTCTCTGCCTCCTGAAGAATCTGTATAACAACCAGGTAGCAATGGTAAGAACAGACCACGGAACAATGGACTGGTTTATGATTGGGAAAGGAGTGCGGCAGGGTTGTATACTCTCACCCTACCTATTCAACTTGTATGCAGAACATATCATATGATGTACTGGGCTTGAGGAATCCAAGGCTGGAGTTAAAATCTCTGGAAGAAACATTAACAATCTCAGATATGCAGATGATACCACTTTGATGGCTGAGAGTGAAGAGGAACTGAGGATCCTTATGCTGAAGGTGAAAGAAGAAATTGCAAAAGCTGGCTTGCAGCTAAACCTCAAAAAAACCAAGATGATGGCAACCAGCTTGATTGATAACTGGCAAATAGAGGGAGAAAATGTAGAAGCAGTGAAAGACTTTGTATTTCTAGGTTACTGCAGATGCTGACTGCAGTCAGGAAATCAGAAGACACATAATCCTTGGGAGAAGAGCAGTGACAAATCTCAATAAAATAGTTAAGAGCAGAGACATCACACTGACAACAAAGGTCCACATAGTTAAAGCAATGGTATTCCATATAGTAACATATGGCTGCGAGAGCTGGACCATAAGGAAGACTGAGAGAAGGAAGATCGATGCTTTTGGACTGTGTGTAATGGTTGCCTACCCCAGACACTCAGACTCACAAGAGGTTACTTAAATGAAATCTGATTTATTAGGGAAATTATGGCAGATACAGAGAAAGCTGAGAATGACTAAAAGTGCGCCAAATACAAACTAAAAACCCTCGGCTCCAAACGTAATCCCTCCCCCCTACCGGCCATAGCAACCACCCCCCTCCCAGGTGCTGGTAACCGTTTTCCACACATCCTGGGAAAGCAGCCTTGAACACATGAGATAACCCAAACACATTCCAACCCAGCAGCCAACAGATAACAACTCCCCGAAGAGGAATCTTCCTCCCTCCCAAGATCAAATACGTATCAGGCAAATGACATGCGAAACATTACGATGTACCAAGCACATTGAAACGGTGAACATGACATACTGCCCCCCCCCCCAAAATAGTTAAGGACCCGGTTTGGAGGGGTAAGCATTATGGAATTGACGAACAAGAATAGGGGAAGCCACATCATGAGCGGCCACCCGTTCCGGGTGGGGGAAATGTTTCCAGCGAACTAGGTACTGCAGTGTGTTGCGAAGCCGGCGAGAGTCAAGAATTTCTTTTACTTCAAAATGTTGTTGCCCGTCAATCATGATGGGAGGAGGCGGCGGAGGTTGATCATGCCAGTGGTCAGAGCGAGTAAGGGGTTTGAGCAAACTGCAATGAAAGACAGGGTGTAAGCGTTTCAAATTATGCGGCAAATCAAGTTTAAAAGTCACTGGGTTAATTTGTGCCACAATAGGAAATGGACCCACAAATTTAGGAGCTAATTTTTTCGATGGTTGAGAGGACTTGATGAACTTGGTAGACAGGTATACCATGTCACCCACTTGAAACGAAGGGTGAGGGGCACGCTTTTTATCAGCATGCTGTTTGTAAGCAGACTGTGCATCTGCTAGTGCCTGCTGGATGACCGGCCAAGAGTCTGCCAGCTGTGTTGCCCATTCGGATGGTGAAGCAGGCGGGATAGATGGCTGCGGCAAGTCAGGGATTGGGACAAAATCCCTGCTGTGAACGGTGCGGAAAGGGGTTTGACCAGTGCTTTGATGAATGGCGTTGTTGTAGGCAACCTCCGCAAAAGGAAGGAGGTCAACCCAGTCGTCTTGCTGATAATTCACGAAAGCCCGCAAATATTGCTCTAGTGTCAAATTTAACGCCTCTGTGGCCCCGTCAGTCTCAGGATGCCACGCCGTGGACAATGCCTGTTTAGTGCCCAGAAGTTTTAAAAATGCCCACCAAAACTGAGAGGTGAACTGTGTGCCCCTGTCAGAGATTAAGCGTGAGGGACATCCGTGTAACCTGTACACGTGTACAAGGAATAGGCGGGCTAACTGTCTTGCCGAAGGAATGGAGACGCATGAGATGAAATGAGCTTGCTTGGAGAAATAGTCTTTTACTACCCAAATCACTGTTTTTCGTTGACTGGGAGGCAACTCCACTATGAAATCCATGGAAACCTCCTCCCAGGGGCAAGCGGGACTGGCCACGGGTTGCAACAAGCCTTGAGGCTTCCCCACCTTGCATTTAGACATAGCACAAACAGAACAGGACGCAACATAATCCTTTACATCTTTGCGCAACGCAGGCCACCAAAACTGTCTGTGAACCAGGTGCAAAGTTTTTACGAAGCCAAAATGTCCAGCCACCTTATCATCGTGCGAATGGAGTAAAACCTCCTTTCACAAGCTGTCTGGGACATAGAGATGATTGGAGTTCCAAGCGAATCCCCGGTCAAAAGTAACACTGTCTCTATTTGCTAGCAACCAAGTGTCAGTTTTTTAGCTCCTTTAGAAACTTTTGTTGCAATTGAGATGAAATGGACAAGGTGCCCTGCGGAGCAGAATCACTGCCGGCAGGCTGCTGCGCATGGGCTTGACTGTGGGTCACAGCTGGCATTCCCAGTTGTGGCTGTGTCCACAGCGTACTGACCACCTCTGGCACTGAGCTGGAGTTCTGGGGTTGCCTGGACAGCGCGTCTGCTAAGAAGTTCTTTTTCCCTGGGATAAACTTCAGTTTGAAGTTGAATCGGTTAAAGAACTGAGCCCAGCGAACTTGTTTAGGGCTCAGCTTGCGGGGGGTACTAAGGGCTTCCAAGTTCTTATGGTTAGTCCACACCTCAAATGGATGATTAGCCCCTTCCAGCAAGTGGCGCCAAGAGTCCAAAGCCGCTTTGACTGCAAAAGCCTCCTTTTCCCACACATGCCAACGTCTCTCCGTCTGAGAGAATTTGCGGGACAGGTAGGCACATGGCTTTAAACAACCCGCCCCATCTGCTTGCAACAACAGGGCTCCAATAGAATAATCAGAGGCATCCACCTGAACAACAAAAGGCTTGGAGGGGTCAGGGTGTTGTAAAATAGGCTCCTGTGTAAAAGACTCCTTCAGCTTATCGAACACCGCCTGACAAGCCAGAGTCCATCTAAGCAGCGCGCCTGGGTTTTTTACCCGGCGGGTTTCTCCCACCCCCTTCGTCCGAAGCAAATCTGTCAGGGGCAAAGTTATTTCTGTGAACCCCTTTATGAACAACCAGTAGTAATTGCTGAACCCCAGGAAACTTTGAAGTTGCCTGCAGGTGCGGGGTCTCTCCCATTCCAGGATGGCCTGGATTTTAGCAGGATCCATCTCTATGCCTTTATCTGAGATCCTGTACCCCAGATAATCAATTTGTGTTTGATGGAATGCATATTTGGACAGTTTGGCATACAACTCAGCTTTCCTTAGCTTGCGAAGCACCTGCTTAACCAACTGTACATGTTCTTCCAGAGTTTCAGTATAAATCAATACATCATCCAAGTAGACCAATACCCCTTTAAACAGATGTTCATGTAATACTTCATTGATCAATTGCATAAACACCCCAGGGGCCCCAGCCAAACCAAATGGCAAAATCTTATATTGAAAAGCTCCCAACGGGCAATTGAATGCCATTTTCCATTCATCCCCCTCCCGGATCCGCACACGGTAATAGGCTTCCCTTAAATCCAGTTTCGAGAAGATTTTCTCCTTAGCCAGATGTGATAACATATCTTTTATCAAAGGCAAAGGATATTTATTTTATATTGAGACTGCATTGAGCCCACGGAAATCAGTACAGAGTCTTAATGTCCCATCTTTCTTCGGGCGGAAGAGAACCGGTGCCCCCACTGGCGAACTAGCTGGTTCAATGAACCCTCTTGCCAAGTTTTTGTCCACAAACTTCCGTAACAAAGTTAGTTCCTTCTGAGTCATTGAGTAAATCTTTGGCTTAGGCAATTGGGTGTTAGGCACCAGCTCAATGGCACAGTCAGTTTTCCGATGGGGGGAAAGTTGATCCGCTTCTTTCTCCCCAAACACGTCAGCAAATGCCTGGTATTCCTCCAGTAGACCCTCAAGAGGAAGGGTTGGGTACTGCGGAGTCGCAGCTGCTGCTACCCCCACCACCTCCTCTGGGGCTTCATTCCCCTCCGGTGCTTGATAAAATCCATCCCTAAAGGTTACAGTTCGATAGACCCAATTTATCTGAGGATTTTGTTGGACCAACCATGGGACACCCAAAACCTCCAAATGACCCCCCACCAGAGCTACTACAAATGACAACCCTTCCCGGTGGCTACCCATTTGCAAGGCTACCAAACCGGTGAAATGCGTGACCGGTTTGCCCCCTGCCATGGATCCGTCCAATTGGGTGAAAGCTATGGGTCGTTGCAACGGAAAGGTGGGCAACTCCAAGGCAGCTACCACGTCGGGATGCATCAAGCACCGTGAGCACCCAGAATCAATCATCGCCCACACTTCTATCGTCTTCGAGTGGGATCCCAACTTTACTTTCACAGTGAGAATGCGATAGTTGCCACTCACCGACACAGGCTCACGCCCCTCCTCTACCACCTGCCCTGCGGCGCCCTTTAGAGCAGGTGGCTGGCGTTTCCCACCGCCTGCAGCAATTCCGGTTCACCCTCGTCCCCGTAGAACAGCACGCTTTCCAGCTCGCTGTCAGCCACTGCTGCTTTCATTTTCCTTGGCAGAGAGGGGGACTTCGCAGTCGACTTTCCCTGCCGGTCCTCGCCCTTCACCCTCGGGCATGCCGCCGCGCGGTGCCCCTCCTTGCCGCAGCACAGGCACTGCCCCTTCATGTAACGGCGCTCCTTCTCTTCCCACAAATGTTGTCCGGATATTCCAAAGGAGCCCGAAGGGCAGGTGGGTTTTCCATCTCACCCCAACTTCATCGCCCATCTCTGCACGAACACCTCATGGGCATGCTCAGCCTTTCCAGCGAGCTGGATCCACCTGTACAAGCTGTCAGGATCATCTTGTCCCAGCGACCAGCACAGCACTTCGGTGTTTAAACCATCCTTGAACAACTCTATTACAGTTGCCTGCAACCAGTCTTCCACCTTCCCCACTAGCGCTTTAAACTCCAGCGCATAATCAGCCACGGTTCTCGATCCCTGCTTGAGTTCTTTCAAGGCATGCTTTGCCCACTCCTTAGCTAGTGGATCTTCGAAATGGTGCTGTAGGGCCCAGAGGATTCGTCAAATTTCTCCAGTTCAGGGGCTTCCGACTGGCACATCTGTACATACCAGTCCGCTGCCCTCCCCTTAAGCTTGGTGGCAATGGTGATGATTTTCGCTTTTTCCGAGCGAAAGAGTGACCCCCACTCTTCCATGTACGCCTTGGCATTCGTCAGAAAGAACGAGAGTTTTGTTGGGTCTCCATCGAACTTGACAGAGAAGTCCCTCAGTCCTCCACCTGGCGGGCTGCGCCCCCCCACTGGCGGTTCAGCTGCTTTGACAGCTCCCGGCTGCCTCTGCTCAGGGACGAGCGGCGACGCTAGTTCCACCCTGGGAGCCTGGTCCCCCTCTCTCGGGAGAGCTCCCCTTCTCCGGTCCGGAGACTGTGCCTGGGAGGAAAGGGTTGAATGCCACTGGCTTGACCCCTCCCACACCTCTTTCAGCAAACTCAGGTCCATGCTCATTTTCTGCAGAATGAGCTCCAGAGAGTCCATCTTCGACTCTAGCACCCGAATTCGGTCGGGAGTGGGGGAGTCCCCCCTCGGCAGCACCTGTACCACCGTTGGGGACAGCGGGTATCTCTGCCTCCAGGACAAGCCCCTCACCTCTGAGAAATCCCCACGACTGTCGTCCCAGGTGACCAGTTCACCCGGGGTCGTGACCATGGTCTCTGGCGCGGTCTTCATGCCCGCAGCTTCGCCTTCAGACCCCGAACTCGTCTCCTCCCGAATCACTGAGAGTTCTCCCAGGGGGGGTCTGTCGGGTCGCATCATGGTGGAGTCGGGCTCTCCCTCACTCGACCCATCACTCTCCATGAGTAGCACATTTGGATCAGTCATCGCCAGCACTCTCCCTCACAGGATCGAAAAAACCTGTCTTTTCCTGGATAGGGGCCAGCGGGATTTGAAGTTTTGAATTCTCAGATTTATGTAATGGTTGCCTACCCCCAACACTCAGACTCACAAGAGGTTACTTAAATGAAATCTGATTAGGGAAATTATGGCAGATACAGAGAAAGATGAGAATGACTAAAAGCGCGCCAAATACAAACTAAAAACCCTCGGCTCCAAATGTAATCCCTCCCCCCTACCAGCCATAGCAACCACCCCCCTCCCAGGTGCTGGTAACCATTTTCCACACATCCTGGGAAAGCAACCTTGAACACATGAGATAACCCAAACACATTCCAACCCAGCAGCCAACAGATAACAACTTCCCGAAGAGGAATCTTCCTCCCTCCCGAGATCAAACACGTATCAGGCAAATGACATGCAAAACGTTACGATGTACCAAGCACATTGAAACGGTGAACATGACACTGTGGTGTTGGAGGAAAATTCTGAGAGTGCCTTGGACTGCCAGAAGATCAAACCAGTCCATACTCCAGGAAATAAAGCCAGACTGCTCTCTTGAGGGAATGATATTAAAGGCAGAATTGAAGTACTTTGGCCACATAAGGAGAAGACAGGACACTCTGGAAAAGATGCTGATGCTAGAGAAAGTGAAAGGCAAAAGGGAGAGGGGCCGACCAAGGGCAAGATGGATGGATGATATTCTAGACGGACTCATCCTTGGGGGAGCTGGGGGTGGCAACATCTGACAGGTAGCTCTGGTGTGGGCTGGTCCATGACTGAATGAATAAACAACGAAAATTCCTTGGTTAGGTTATTGCTTTCTGCTTGATAGTTTGCCTCATGTTAATTTCTGCATATCTGGGTGTAGGCTGCTGAAAGGGATGTGTTCTGGTCTTTTTGTTTCCTTCTTAGCTTTTTTATTGTCTCTTTTGAATGGTGTGTAAACGTGGTTTATCTCTATCTATCTATTGAAGGCTGATTTGTCTGAATGCCTAGTATTTTGGATTTAGCTTGATCTAGGATGCTCATAGTTTCCCAGTTGAAAATCTGGTTGAGTCTGTCCATGTGTTGTGAGATCAAGGAGTTTTCCCCGTGTCTTCTGACTGCTAGTTGGTGTTCGTGGATGCTCTCTGCTAGTCTTCTGCCTGTCTGTCCTACATAGTGGCTGTTACAGTCCTTACACTGTATGTTGTAGATGATTCCTGTTTTTTCTTCTTGGGCTACTGGGGCTTTTAGTTTACTTAAGATGTTTTAGAGGGCTTTAGTTAGTTTGTGTGCTATGGTGATGCCATGTGGTTGTAATAGTCTGTTGGTAGTTTCTGGGATGTTTTTGATGTATGGCAGGCTTTACACACCATTTATCATGCTATTTACATGCTATTTACAAACCATTCAAAAGATTGAAGTTTTTTTTTTTTTTAAAGCAAGCAATGCAATAATGGTATAAAAGCAGTCAGCAGAATTAAAATTAACACACAACACCATAAATTTAAAAGTCTGAAAAATCAGACAAGGTAAGGAAAACATGTAGAGCATGGCTTCTAGAATTTTTTCCAACCCCTTTAATCAGCAGTGGCCATAGGAGGTTCTCTATTTTCTTCGGTGCAACAAAATGGCATGCTGTTTTTGTTTGTTTATAAACACAGGCAAAGAATTTTTAAAAAACGCTTGGCACACAAATGTGATAAGTCTTTATATAGCCTTACCCAGTGAGGTGCTACTAGGGAGGAAACCTGTTCTGCTTTATCAAGAGATAGATCATTACTTCACCTCACCTTGATACTGATAATATCATATCTGGAGACTTCAAGAAACTAGGATCTTTGGAATGCAAAGCTTTTCTCTGAAAGTTTCCCTTTGACGTTTTTAAAGTAAAGGCAAGCATGTGTGAAGACAATGGCTCCTTCAAGTATCTGAACCTAAGTTTTAAGGGGCATGAAAAAGTCTGTGCTAGCAGTTTGATTACACTGGAAATGAACTGGAAACCAATACAGTCGATGAAGCATAGCTGAAATGTGGTCATAACATGCTGAATTCCAAATGTCAGCCTCACTGTTTTATTGTGATCTAACTGCAGTTTCCAAGCCAACTTCAAAATCTGTCCCTTGTATAACATATTACAAAATTCCAATCTAGCTGTTACAAGGGCATTGTCTTTGTTCATCACAATTTGTACATTAATTCAACCTGGTGAAAAAAAAAAGACACAATGTTTTGCCCTTTACAGTCAATATTTCCACTGAATCAATTCAACTAAACAACAAATGCAACATTTCCAACACAATAATAGGATTACCAATAATTGCTCTCAGGACAATGCAAACTTTTTACAACAAAACCATAAGAATTTGCCAATCAATAACATTTTCTCCTGGGGCAAAATCTTTTGCAAAACTGAAGAAAATGAACAGATTTGGACTGGGGATTAGCAATGCATTCCAGTGAGGTTTTTCATATGGCAAAGTTCTCAATAAATACATATAATATTTGGGAATAGTCCCAAGAGTCATATTTTAAAAATCCATTCTATTTCAAAACAAAAAATAGTATTTTTACCTTTTGAGGGGATGATATGAAAGTTATTTTAGCTGATATTTATTTGGGGGGGGGTTGCCCTTTTTTAGGATGAAGGATTCTTCCTCCCTCCCTTCCATACTCTATTAAATTTGGAAATGTTTTCACAGTTTAGTTAGAAAGCAATAATACTTTGGTGTAGATTTAGGTGTTGAGACACAAGCAAAGAACACATTTAAACACAATTTTCTTAGTTTATGTAAATAATTTTGCAAGAGCATCACATTTATAAGGAACAGGCATTAGAAAAGTTACAAATCTAAGCCTTTATTGAGATGCAGATATAAGTAGCAGATGGCTAACCCCTAACTGTCAAGAATTCATTTTGTCTGGGAAAAATTGAAACAGTGATAAACAAGAAGCTAAGAGCTACTGGATATCCACTTGAGAGGCAAGACATGTGTCAGGAGATAGATGACACATTTTGGGTCTCTATGATTGTTGGGGAAGATGCTACATCTCTAGATAACTTGGCATCCAAGTGTCCATACCCTTTTATCTTCAACCTAATGGCTTTCTTATTGACATTAGCTGGTATCCTTATTTCTTATCACTCCTTTTCTCCTGAAAAGAGCATCCTCAGCATATTCATGTTCATTGGAAGGACACGGGAACATAAATCAATCAACACTATCATTTTAGGTAGCTTGCTTCTCTTCATAAAAACCTCATCCTAGCAGTCAACCAGTGTTACAAGTCAAAGTTCAACATTCAGCAGAGACACAAGGTTAATCAATTACCCAGATTTCAATATTTTAACACATTCTTTCTCCATGACCCTCCCCCCCAAAAGGAGAAAAAAAGAGAAAAAAGATGCAAAAATAAAGAATATATTTTATTTTTGTCCTAAATTTACTTATGTATATTTTTAACAACATATTGCTTCTAAATAGAATGTTCTACTACAAATGTGCAGTTAATAATATACAGTTACATTTACATTACTATTTATACATTCTAGAATGGACTCACAAAGCATAAGGTTTCCATTAGATAATTACTGCTTTAAAAATAGTCACTGAAGTGTACTTTGGAATATTTGAGAGAGCTTCAGAGTGCATGGATTGTAGAGAAGTTCCAATTTAGATGTGGGTGGACAATTACAGGCAACAGGTAAGATAAAGTGTCAAGCAGCAAGCTAAGAATGAAAACAGATCCAATAGAAGTTTTGAAAGGGAAATGGAAATATAGTTAGCAAGAAAGGGATGGGTAAGATAAGAATGTCCAAGAAAGGCTTAGATTAAAGAATAAAGATAGACATTTAACATTTAACTTTTATATTCATTAGTAATATGACAAATGGAGTTAAAAATAATGAGACTGTAATATCAATTTTCATTGTGTTGGTAACTCATTTTTATTAAAATATTTTCATTTTTACTCTGCAACTTTTGCTGCATTAGCAAATGAGGCATATTTTGAGCTGATGCCCAACCACATTTATCCCCCAATCGCTCATCAGGTAAGTGAGTCCCATCAATAATAAAATAATACAAACAGCAAAATGAAATAAACCAGAAAATAACTAAGATGTAATGAAAGAAAAGGGGAAAAAATAAAAAAATGTTAATACATATTAAAACAACCAGATGTACAATACTCAAGTCTTACAACAACTTGGACCACTGTCAAATTTACCTCAGCATTGCTGGTGGTGCTTGCTGAAGATTTTTATTACTTTCACCCTTTTCTCTTTCTCAGTGGAAAATGTTTTTTTCCTCTCTATTTTTAATGCTGACTTTTTGAAGACAGAGAAGAGCTTCCCAGTCCTAATCTCAATTTTCAACCAACTGTTCATGCCTCCATGCCTCCCCTATGAGGAACCTTTGCTGTTACACAATAGGATCAGATTCTATCTCTACATGGGGTGAAGAGCTAAGAATGTGGAGGAAGCCTGGTTTTGAATGTCGTTTGCTCTAGTGTAGGAATGAAAACCATTCACAGTGCATCATTGCTGCTGTCAAGCCCAACACAGTTGGGGCAGAACAATGAAGCAAGAATTACATAGACTTCAATAATAAATCTTTAAAGCTAGTCTTGGGTTAAATACAGACTCTTGGACACTGAAAGAGGAGTTTCCAACTTTCATTTTTAATGAGTTCATTAAGGTAGAGTCTCTCTGAATAATGTGAAGCATTTCTTCCCAGGTTACTTGCCACCTGGGCTGCATTGGCACTTACAAGCCAAGCTACCAATGGACTCTCTTGCTACCTCTTGATTGTTCATATCTAATTTCCTTTCTATTACTTTCCCAGGTTCCCCACAGTTTCTCATAGCTGCCAAGTTCTAGACACTGTGATTGCTGCTCCTCCTTCTCCTCCTCTCAACTGACTCTTGAAACAGCCAGTTAGGGACCCAAGTGTCATAGCTTTTAATACATAGGAGCATAGTACAATTGCTTAAGTCATGCACTATTAGCTGCCCAACCTTGCATTCGTTTGTAAGAATGTTTTAACTTAGAGCCAAATGAGAACTTTTTTTAAAAAGCTTGAGGTTTTTTTTTTTCCGAAACGTCTATGGTGGAAGATGCTCTCATTAATGCTAAAATATTATTGGAATACAGGGAAGTCACTGTACTGTACCGTATAAAGAGGATGTTAGTATATTTGGTAAACAAAATAATGCTTTTCAACTTTTTATGGTATGTTTCAGAATCAAATCCTTCCTATAATCCAATAGAGTGACCACTCAAGTGATATCAAAGAGGAATTATCAGCAGCAAAGATGTCATTCAAAAAACAATCCAGTAGGATGTATTCCAATTTGGAAAAGCTCGCAAGTACTACATTCTATAGGTAGGGCAGCCTAAAGGCAAAATAGATGGGCATTGTTCAGTCTGCAAAACAAGCATACATTCGAGAAACTTCAAGCACATGCCACTCTGTACATGCAAATATAAATCATACATATTAAGGACACTGCATATTCAACTTCCCCTCCTTTACCTTTCCATGCAGTTTTCTTCTTTCCAAGGAGCTGTGTAAGAACTGACACCGTGAGTCCCAATAATGACCTGACTCATGCACAGTGAAAATATGCAGAATTCAGATTTATTGAGATCAGTGTACAGAACAAAAGAAAAGCTGCGATAGAAAGCTTCCTGCCTAAACTATCTAATTAAAACTTTCCAGCAACCTGCTCCCCCCCTCCTATCTCCTTCCCATCTAAGTTCTAATGGTCAGCCATGTCAGGCACAGATGTCTCTGGCAGGACGACCTTGACTCCCCCCTTCCAGCCCAAACAACAGGGTTTCACACTCTCTGCCATTCCCCCTTCCATCCGGCTCTTGACCTGCATTGACTCATCATGGCAGATGAGCACAATCAGACAGTTCAGCAATCCTTTGATCGGGGAGTCTGACACTGAATAATTTAGGTACTTATATTCCCTTCCCTTCCTGATCAGTTGTTGGAGAAACAGCTTTTTTTCTGGTTTATTTCATCTGGGAAGAAAAATGGTGGGTCCTCTTCCTCCTCCTCCTCCTCCTCCTCCTCCTCCTCGGTGTTTTAGTTAGAAGCTTTTGACACAACACTATTCCTTTCCCAGGTGACAAGTAGGATTTCTACATTAGATTTAACTGAAGTTGAACTAAAGTCTTAACATGATTACTCTCATCTATTTAGTAATTTTCCTTTTCTATCCCATTGAAAATTACAATTCAGTATTAATTTCTGGTGAGGCTTTCAGTACACACTCAGAGATTTGGGAATTGCATATCTGTCAAATAAATCTCATGATTACTAGAATTTCCTATAGAAATTACCAAGAATTGCCTGGGCAGGTGGAGAAGGCTTCCAAATAATTCAGAACATTCTGAATTCTCAGAAAATTCCACAATCCAATCATGCAAAAAAATGCTGTCATGAAGTACAGGAAGATGCTACTTGTGCCCAATTAAAGTTACACCAAAGTTTCTAGGCATGGTGAGCCACAATCTGGATATAGAGCAACTGGCAGAATAATTAGAAAAAGGCATTTATGTTGACTTACCTATACAAATATAATTGTATAATATCATTAGAGAAGATATTCCCTAAAGGGAAAATACTGAAACCACTGAGCAACAGAATAAGAATAGATTCCTATGGAGCAATTATTGTTCATTAACAGAATCCATCTGCTATAGGATTTCATGCATTAAAAGACAATATCATTCTTAACAGCTACTTGCATCCATCTCAGTTCTTGAAATCTTATGATTAAGGATGTTTCCAAATTCTCTATCTTGAAGTTCCAAATTATTTGGTTTTGTTTCTAAAATGAACCCAGTGAGCAAATAATTCTTCACTAATCTGTGTTCTGCTTTGTTTTTCCATTTTTGAATTATGATGTGCCAAATGCTGTGCAATCTGCAGTCAGACTCATCAGAATAAATTACAGATTATGCTGGATTTAGACATTTCAGAAATAATGTAAAGGTATTAAACTGGGCAGGTTGTTCCTTGACATCACCCCCTTAAAATGCCTTATCCTCCAGTGCAATCTTGATTTCAAATCAGTGGACTTTACTCCTTGATATATGAGAGATAGGATTGCAAGTATTCATTATTCAAACATTTTTTCATGTTTTTTTCCAGACTTGACATTTATGGAATATTTAATTTTAGCCTTAAAAGGTACTAGAAGTTTGTACATATGGATATTATTCCATTAACAGATATGGCATATTTACAGTCTGATTACTGGTCCATCTAGCCTGGCACCAAGTCCATCACTGCCATGAATAAAAATGAGGTGACTGGCTCTAGCAGTTGATCAGGAGGCCTCTGGAAGGTGGATTAGGGGAGCTGCATTACCACCACTACATTTTACCAACTCAAGCTTTCTCACTGCAGTGCATTTGAAGCTGTTAATGGCCAGTAGACCAGAGTCAAATGAAATGGCTTTTTCAAATGAGAAATCAGAAGTGCCCTGATTGCTGGGGCTGTCTTACAGGTCAGTATTGGAGGATTGCTGGTTAACTTTCCTGAAGCCCTTTCTCTGAATGAGACATCATGATGGAGATGACCAGGAATCCCTCTCTGTTTAAACAGTGTTAACGCCACAAGTTTAAAATGCCACTAGCAGAAATATTATAAAATAGCAGAGGGGATGACTTCTGTTGCTATATTCTAGCTTTCCTGAAAATGGTGTAAAAGTCAGGCAAAGCCAATAAATTAAGCAAATGAGTGAGAATTATGTAATGAAAAGGCAATCTAGTGTTATTGATTTAAGAACTTTAAGCTTCAAAGAAGATTCCCAAGTCAATGGATTCTGGTACAGTGGGCCTTTTCCATCACTATCTTATTATAAACTGATCACAACAGTTTAGCAAGTTTAGGAATTGCTTCTGTCTAAAAATCAATGATTGCCTTTTGCTGGAGATCTTGAATTAGGCTGCAGTAAGCCATCATTGTTCAGAGAATATGTCCCCTATGATGACTTTGGACAATTGTATAGAGGTCTGTGTTCTTGGAGGCAAAAGAGTAATTGTGTGGCCCAATGAATTAATAAATTGTAATGAACAATCTTGTTCCCTTTATTATCCAGATTTCTTATGGTATATGTGGCAGATCTAAGGAATAGTTATGATAGAATACATCAGTGAGACATTTTGAAAAAAATAATAATCCTAGAAATAGCATGTACAGCATCTGTGCTATTTCCAGTAAGCAAGAGAAACACCACCTGAGTGGCTCTGAGTGGGCAGAGGAAAACAATACGTGGGAGTTCTGCTAGGAAGTATGGTAAGAGAAGGCTAGGCAGACTTATCTGCAAGAATAATCCAGCACATGGCAATCATCAGCAGAAGCCCAGCCAACTCACAGCTAGGAAAACATGCCTTATCCACAGGTTATAGCATAAACACAGATGCAGCAAAATGAGTCACTGGAGTAAAACAAAAATTCAAATTGGACGCAAATTAAGCTCTGTGCACATGCATGACAAGGAATCCATTGAGCAAAACTAATTTTATGCGAGTGCCAGAATGGCTGTTTTGCATGTTGGAAATGAAAATGAGGCATTGGTAAAAGAACCATAGCTCAGTGGAAGGGTTCATGCTTTGCATAAATAAGCTCCATATTCTTTCTTTGACATATCCATTTAAAAGGTGTCAGGAACTGGGAATACAGTTTTTAAATGACTAGCAAAAGTGAACCTTTTAATGATCTTGCAGACAAGAATGTACAAGTCACAGATTCACTCAGTAAGAAATATTCCAGCTCTACACCGTGAAAAAAAAAGTATGACGACCAGAAATAAAACAGAAGAAATTAACATGATAGTGTTATCAAATATTCCTTAGATTTCTTTAGATAAAAAAGGCACCATCAATTGATCTGTTTAGATTCATTCCATGTTTTTCAGCCCAAATTTATCTAAGATAATGACAGAGTATGTCCCAGAGCATTATGCAGTATCCCCTGAAAACAAATAAAGTAGTCTGTAGACTTATGCTTAAACCACATGTTTAATTCATTCATTTATTAAGTTTCTGTATTATTGCAATCTGTAGATCTATTTAAAATAAATAGATGTCCCCGCTCCCCTAAGGAGCTATCTAGTAATCACCATTCTTATTTGTTCTTGGATCTCCAATCACATTTGTTCTGTTGGAAAGAAATTATGTAAAGGAGGCTAGGATTCTGTCCATCTGTCCTCATATCTCTCTTTCTGTTCATCTACATGAGAATGCTCCAAAAACTTAAAAGAACAGGACCAAATTTGGTGTGGAGGGAGAAAAGTTGGAAACAACCCTGAGGTTCAAAGTGAGCTGGATTAGACTGGGGGCTGAAGAGAAAAGAGTAGCCTAAAAAAGTTCTCATGCATTCCTAAGGGAGAGAAGGTGGGCAACAGATGAAAAAGTTGCCAGCTGCTCCATTCTAACCACATTTCTCTCCTCCCTCCAATCATACAATCCAAAGCAGACCTAAATAAAGTGGTTGTAAAGAATTCCAGAAGCCATGCTCATATTTTCCCCACCTTATTTGTACTCATTCATTTCATTCCCATCCATCCATTCATATGGATGAATATGAGTATGAATATGCATATGTGTATGAATACAAGGCCAGAGCCTTGTACTGTCAATGACCTACAGCAAGCTAATGACAAAGTTGTGGTGGTGGCAACATTTTGGCAGAGCAAAGTTTGATCTGGACATGAAATAAATAAAAAAATCCATTCATATCTTTAAGAGAATAATTAAGTTTCTCCTGGATCACATTCATTAAAAATGTCAAACAATTTTCCCCAAACTCATCCCTGGTTCTTCCATTACCACCATTCACTGGAGCGTAACATGCAAATTTCACCAACTTACTTTCATGTGTATTATATCCCCAGTTATCTAGATGATAATTATTCATACATTTATGACATAAATCTTCACCCTTTCATTCAGAATCAAACCAACCCTTCACTGCTTTAATGTATTCATCAACTCCACTTTACAAGATTGTTATAACAAATCATTCAGATTTGCTACGTCCTTCCATTTAGTTTCACAAATGTTAAACCTTCCTTCTTCTTTCCTCCCTCCTTTCTATTAATTCAGTCTGTTTATCACTTGGTTCTCTTACATGCCAAGTTGCAATCCTCCAAAGGCTATAATCAGCACCAGATGGGTCCACAGATATTGTCCTCTGCCACACATTATAACTTTGATCAGTTGAGGTGTTCAGAGTTTCGATAATGTAGAGAAGTGTAGGTTACTAGCCTTAGTTGCATTTTGCCATGTGCAGCCTTTCCTGCTAATGATAACGACCACCCTGGTCATTTCAGTAGGTTGGAAATTACTTAGAAGTATCCTCAATATGATCTAATGTTGTGTTGGCATTGCAGAAGACTTCCTAATATAGTTGGGATTTGCATTTGGAGTAGCTTAGCTTCTCCCTTTTCCCTTTATTTTTTTTTATGGGCCTCATCTGTTTCTGTTATTTGGAGAGATCTTGGACTTTGCCAACAGAATATACTTTTAGCTGGCAGAATAGGATTTTAGCCAGCAAAAACAATTTGTGCCTCTTTTAAGTTAGGATTGTACCATTACATGTCACTTTTTAAAAGATTTATAGAAATTAGAAATAATGTACTGAAACCACAGCGTTTTATAAGAAAGCATTCTTGTCTGTTTACAAAGGAAAAAATTATAAAAGAACAGGCAAGAGTGTTGAAAATTAATGTTCTCACAGCAATAATTCTTTCTGTTGAAAGCTCAATGTCACCTTAGAGCATGCTTTCATGTTTCATGCATACTGACCAAAGGAACTAGCAGCTAACCTCTGCTGCTTCTCCTAGTGCTGATGGCATCACGTGCAGAAGAATATCACAAGAATCACTCATCTGCTTCTTTGACTAGAGATTATGGAAAGAAAACAATTTCGTCTGAAGATATTTCTATGCAAACATAAAAAGAGTGCCACCAGCATTTCAGTCATTGATACAAAGCGGTACCATGCACCATCTAGTAGTTTTGCCATGACAGTTATACAAGATCAGCTTTGAAACACAGGTGTGGGCAGGATAGCCTAGTTGTGAAATGGTCTTGTTAAGTCAGACACGATGACCCAGTTGAAGAAGCAATTAATGAAACAAAGATGAGAAGGTAAACTCAGCAGGAAAAGATGGAAAGGTGAGGTGGAAGGATGCATGGAAAGCTAAGGGCAAAAATAGAAATGAGAAAGTAACAAGAGTGCATAAAACTTATTCCGTACTACATTTTGACATCAAATGCCTAGTAAAAATATGACTGAACATACTCAGAGATCATTATGGAACAGTATCATTGTGGTCAGTGTCAGTCTTAGAAGTCTGAATGGTTGATTGTTCTACTACATCACTTTTTATGATAAGATAGCTGAAAAATGCACCTCTCTTGTATATTGTACTCTTGTAATATAGAGTTTTGTCTACAATTAACTTACTAAGTACTGGTAAAACTTCCCTTAATAAGTATGCAGTGTAAATACCTATTCCTAATCTAGGGTATTATGTAGATTTCTTTGTACGTTTTCTTTAACGTAAAGAGTTTTGTACATGACTGACCCTAATAAATAGCTTTAAAAGCAACTACCTCTAATGTATTTTTTAAAAATGGAACTACCACAAATGTTTGTATGTAAATTT
This sequence comes from Candoia aspera, assembly GCF_035149785.1. NCBI lineage: Eukaryota > Metazoa > Chordata > Lepidosauria > Squamata > Candoiidae > Candoia > Candoia aspera. Next base: position 62,404,429 of record NC_086160.1, read on the forward strand.
TCCAAACACATATTAGATGCTAGTAGGCCTTTTTTTTTTTTTTTTTGCAGCCTGACTGTGCTGTAGTGCAGTTTGTACAGAATCATAGCAATTCAGTCCTACAAAAAAACAGATGTGGTTTTCTTTCTTTACAGTAGTGTGACAGTAAAAGCACCTTAAAGAAAATAATAATTTCAAAACACATTGGGCAAAAGAAGTTCATTCAACATCAGGCCAAACAATCATAAAGCCTTATTCCTGAAGTTTTCAAGAATTTGTTTTTTTTCCTAAGGAAACCCAAGGAATGTGCCATAGTATAGTTACAAACAGAGTTTTGTAAAGTCACAAGGGACATAGAGAAGTGAAACTCATTGGCAGAGACATACTGGGAAACCACAGCAGAAATAGAATGGGGTGCAAGAAGGATCCAAGAATCTGTGTTAGTAGTAGTGGTGCTCACAGGCATTTGGTACAAGCCACAAAGATATCACAAGTATCAAGACATCACTGTGCCAATTACCTGATGATGCATTCGTTATCACTCATTCCTCTGCGCCTTCCCTACAGACACCTGTAATTGATGGCAGCTAGTTTTATAATCCAAGTTTATTTCTGGTAAATTATGGGTTGTTTACTTATTCCCCCATTGCTCCTGTAGACTAATGTGATGGATTAAAACGAGTGCATTTCCATCACTGGCAGGCAATATGCTTTGTAGCAAAAATTTCTCCAAAGTGTATTTATTGTATCCAGCAGGAAAACGTAATTGCACAGTAGAGTATTTGGCCTGGCTTGTTCTGTTTTAATGTTTGCATTGGCTATGTGTTCCTTTCATCCAGAGAAATGGAGCTAACAGCATTTGCTTACCTCTCCAAACAGTTGTAAGATTACATTGTTGCTTGCTAATAAAGGAGTTCCTTAGATGAGGTGTAGTAATAAAAAAGCAGTGCTAAGGGACAAATGCTCATGAGCAGGTTGCTCACTGGTGATACATTGAAACCTTAAGTGTTAATGGTGGTCTCCAATCTGCTTCAGAGACTTAATTTTCAAATTGAAGGGCACATGTGCTAAGTGTTGGTAAAAAGCATTGGTGAACAGCTGGAACTTTTCATTGCAACAGCTGTTCAACAACTTCTCCCACTAGCCTTCCCATATATCATCATCAATTGGGAACATGGGCAATTAGCATGGAGGTCTCTGTAAGCACCTGTAGCTTTAAGAGTGATAGCGACATTTTCAGTCTGCCCAGCTACAGCAATCTCTCTTCCTTCACCAGATTACAAACGTATTGCAGAGGCCTATCTGATCCAGCCTCAGCTAAAAGCAGCAGCAGCAGCACTTTGCATAAACAGTTCTATCATAGAATCATAGAGCTGGAAGGGACCTGAGACTTTTCTTTGGGACTAATGGACTAGCAACTAGCAAAAAGTCATCAAACTTTGTTTTTATATGTGACGACTGCAGCGAGATTATTATATGCTCAAAAGTGGAAAGGTTCAGCACTATCCACAATGGAGGAATGGTTGGAGAAGACGATGAACTTGCAAAGATGGCTAAATTAATGTACTTGATTAGAGAAAAGACAGTAGCTATATTTATGGCTAACTGGAAACCCCTTATAGGTTTTTTGCATGAAACAGAAAAAAAATGCACTTATGACTTGTGGTTTTGATGATTAGGAAAAAAATGGATACTAGAAAAAAGTGAGCCTTTTTTGTAACCATATTTGCTGAAGAGAAAATCAGAAGCTTCTTTCTATTTGTTTTTATTCTTTCTCACTGCACTTTGTATTTTCCTTTTTCTTATTCTTTTTTTTTTGTTCTCTGTTTTCTATTAGTTGGTGTTATTTTTTATGTTTACTTCAAATCATATTTGCTGCAGAGAAAACAGTATTAAAATAAAAGTAATAAAATGTATTAAAAAAAGTTTTGGAAGGGACCTAAGAGGTCATCAAGTCTAGTCCCCTGCGCATTACAGGATTCACTACACCATTCCTGATAAATGACTATCTAGCCTCTGTTTGAAATCCTCCTGTGAAGAGGAAGAAACTACTCCGTGAGAAAACTTGTTCCACTGACTGACAACTCGTACTGTCAAGAAGTTCTTCCTAATGTCTAATCTACATCCTTGAACTTTCATCCCATTACATCTAGTCTTACCCTCTGAACCAAGTGCGAATAAGTCTGAATCCTCTACAATGTGACTGTTCTGGATATATCTGAAGACAGCTATCATGTCCCCTCTCAACCTTTTCTTCTACAAGCTTTAACCGTTCTTCGTAGGGCTTGGTTTCCTATTCTATCACCATTTGTTAGCCCTTCTCTGGACTTCCTCCAGTTCATCAGTGTCTTTTTTTAAACTGGGGTGTGCAGAAGTGAATGCAGTACTTCAAGTGAAGCCTGACCACAGCAGAGCAAGATAATTACTACTCACAGTTTGGACTCTGTGCTCCTTTTGATGCTCCTCAAGATGTTGTTGGCCTTCTTTGCAGGTGCATTATACTGCTGGGACATGTTGAGCTTGTGATTCACTACTACACCCAAGTCCTTCTCACATATTACCTTTTGGGGGGAGTTGGGAGGTAATAGAAATGTGAATAATAAATAAATAAAAATAAATGAATGTGCTGCTCTTGAGCCAGATTTCCCCCCTTGGTTTCTTTCATATGTCTTACCTTGATACAAGATTTTACATTTCTTCCTGTTACATTTCATTCTCTTTCTTTCTGCCCACTATTGTAGACTAAGTTTTTTTTTCCTTTAATATACTAGCCAATGCTCCTAGCTTTGTATCATCTGCAGATTTGGTAAGCATTCCCTCAATGCACTCGCCCATATCATTTATAAAAAAATTGAACAGCACTGGGCCCAGAACACAGCCTGTGGGATTGAGATGTTTTTCCAAGTAGATTTGATCCCATTTATAACTACCCTTTGAGTATGATCCTTGAGCCAATTGTGGATCTACCTAACAGTTGAGTTGTCAAACCTGTATTTTAACATTTTGTTAATAAGGATGCTATAACAGACTTTGTCAAAGGCCTTGCTAAAGTCAAGATATACTATATCTATGGCATTCCCTGATCAACCAATCTAGTAATTATATCATAAAAGGAAGTCAAGTTAGTCTGGCATGGCTTCTTTGGCATGAATAATTCCTGTTGGTTCCTGTTAATTAATGAATTCCTATCTAAGCGCTCAACACTTAGATCTGAACATCCAAGGTTTCTTAGAAGATATTTCCTAAATACATGAACTTCTTCTACTAGAAAATAAAGTTAGATCAGCACTCCAGTCAGAAGGGTACAGGAATTGATGGAATATCTACAGAAATATGGCAAGCAACAGAAGAAGAATCAGTAAAGATTCTAATTCAAGTCATGGCACCAATTAAAAAAAAGTAAAGATTCTAATGAAATTATGCCAATAAATCTGGAGAACAACACAATGGCCAACAGGTTGGAAGAAGTCAGTCTACACAACCTTCTTAACAGAAAAAGGTGCCTGCCAGTGGAACCAATTATCTAGGGAGCTCCAAGTCTCTTGGTGACTTCTGGACATCTGTAGGGATGCTTTATCTTGGATTTCTCTTTAGAGCAAGTGATTGGACTTGGTGGCCTCTGGAATAAGAAAATCTGCTCACAAAGGAGCAGACTGACTTTAGGAAAGAACAATCCACCATTGATCATTGCCTTATACTCAAGCACCTCATTGAAAAATACTCCTCCTGCAATAAACTTTTGTCTATATTTCTTTTAGAGATTTCAAAGCAGCATTTGACTCCATCTCCTCAGTTAAATGGTGGGAGAAGTTGGAGGCCTCCTTCACTGACTAGCATCTAATTTATTTAATACAAATATTTCACGAAGGTACATCAAGATGTAACTCTAGGACCATCTCATAAGATGTAACCTCTAAATTTATTTTGGCTAACAGAAATATCCTTCTGATAGGAAGCACCAGGATTCTGCTGACACAGTACTGTTCTTTTTTTTAGAGGAGGCAAAAAGAACTAGAGAAGCTTCCTATCCAGACCCCCCACACATACACACACACTGTATGTATGCATGCATGCTGGCACAGAGTTAGGTCTGCCTCAAGAATCTATGCAATTTCCAACATTACTGACGGTAATAAAATTTTCAAAGCACAATTGGATTCATGTGACATGCTAAGCCAACTTGTTGGGTTTGTGCCTGCCACCCTCCCATGAAGCTGTTTAACTAGACCATGTACCTTTTCTATAGTTTGAGTTACCTGGAATAATCACCTTTTCCCATTAGCATAGATAAAGGAATAATTCATATTGGTTTCAAAATACTGATGATCTCTCTGGATTTGGACAATAGATTAGCCATAAAAAATCCCCAACAATTTATGTTTAAATAACCATGTGTGACAGTGGATATGATGGCAGAGTGGGGATTCTTTTTTATTAGCCCAACTGACTTCAGATTCAAATGCCCTGAGGTATCTACACCTATAAAGATCAGAATCATGCAAGCCATGGTATTCCCTGTGACACTCTATGGAAGCGAAAGCTGAACTTTGAAGAAACAGGATAGGAAGAGTATCGATGCCTTTGAACTTTGGTATTGGAAAAGACTCCTCAGAATACCATGGACAGCCAAGAAAACAAACCAATGGTTTATCAAACAAATAAACCCAGATTTCTTACTCAAGGCACAAATGACTGGGCTCAAATTATCCTACTTTGGACATGTTATTCAATGACCTAGCTTTCTGGAAAAGGCACTAATGCTCAGAAAAGTGGAAGGAAAGAGAAGAAAATGACCAGCAGCAAGGTGGATGGACTCAGTTGCAGCGGCAGTGAGAGCATCATTGGGAGACCTGAAAGAACAGGTTAGGGAAAAATCATCATGGAGAAAATCTATGTGGTCACTAGGAGTCAAAAGTGACTTGCTGGCACATAATCAATCAATCATATGATTTCATGTGTGAAGATGCTTGATTTCTTGTATCCACTCCTGAAATCTTCTTCATCCTGAAACAGTGAGGTGAACATAACTAAACCTTGGACTGAAGAAGCTTGCCAGTTCTGGTAAGGTAGGATAATGTCTTTTGTTCATTAGCAAAGTGCACAATTTGATTTGAGTCACCCAGAGCAAATAGTGAAGTAAATCATGAAATGCTTGATAGAACACTCAAATTTTAACCAAACATTTGAAGAGGAAGAGGAACTCTTAAGTCCTCCAGTAAGAACTTTTGTATCTCCCTTATACAGACTGCAGTTATTCACTGTTATGCCAGTAAGATCCTTTTGCTTCAGTATAGCTAAACATATTTGCTGCCTAGTGATTTCTGCATTGTTACAATTCCATTTGAAGCACTGTAGAGAAATGAGCCATCCTCAGTTGTTCAGCTACTGGTATTGAAGTAGTGCTTTGGCAAGAACCAGAGATGGGGAAGGGATTTCTCCCTGTTCTATTTTTAAACACCTTGTAAAGAAAGGTTGATCAGTCCATTGTTTGTGTTTAACCCCAAAATGGCAAACTCTAAACCTCATTTTCTTGGCTGTAACTCTTTTTTGTAGAATGAAGTGTATACGTACAGACCATACTGAAGACTTCAAGAACAGTAAGGAATGAAAAAACAGCACATCACAGTATAACACATATTTTAAGAAATGCTTATGTGGTCTTCAGATTCAATTTTAATGAAACCCTAAGTTATGCAACTTCAGCAAAGGATTGTTACCTTGTCGTGGTGCTGGAGCTTGACACCTCAATGATGCCATGAGCTAAACCGTGAAGGGCCACCCAAGACGGGAAGGTCATGACAGAGAGGTCAGACTAAATGCAATCCCTGGGGGAGGTAATGGCAACCCACCCCAGTATTCTTGCCGTGAAAACTAAATGGATCAGTACAACCAGAGATATGTCGGTATACCATCGGAAGTTGAGACCCCCAGGTCGGAACATGGTCAAAATGCTACCGGGGAGGAACAGAGGATGAGTTCAACTAGCCCCAGACATGATGACGCAGCTAGCTCAAAGCCGAAAGGACGGCTAGCGGCCAACGGTGCTGGTGGTGAATGGCGAATCCGATGTTCTAAGGATTAACACACCATTGGAACCTGGAATGTAAGCTCTATGAGCCAGGGCAAATTGGATGTGGTTATTGGTGAGATGTCAAGATTAAAGATAGACATTCTGGGCATCAGTGAACTGAAATGGACTGGAATGGGCCACTTCACATCAAATGACCACCAGATCTACTACTGTGGACAAGAGGACCACAGAAGAAATGGAGTAGCCTTCATAATTAATAATAAAGTGGCTAAAGCAGTGCTTGGATACAATCCCAAAAACGACAAAATGATCTCAATTAGAATTCAGGGCAAGCCATCTAACATCACAGTGATCCAAATATACGGCCCAACCACAGATGCTGAAGAAGCTGAAGTAGAGCAGTTCTATGAGGATCTGCAGCACCTACTGGACAACACGCCTAAAAGAGATGTTATTTTCATCACGGGAGACTGGAATGCTAAGGTGGGCAGTCAAATGACACCTCGAATTACAGGTAAGCATGGCCTGGGTGAACAAAACGAAGCAGGACATAGGCTGATAGAATTTTACCAAGACAACTCAATGTGCATAACAAACACTCTCTTCCAGCAACCTAAGAGACGGCTTTATACATGGACTTCCCCAGATGGACAACACCGAAACCAGATTGACTACATCCTTTGCAGCCAAAGGTGGCGGACATCTATACAGTCGGTAAAAACAAGACCTGGAGCTGACTGTAGTTCAGATCACGAACTTCTTATTGCACAATTTAGGATCAGACTAAAGAGATTAGGGAAGACCCACAGATCAGCTAGATATGAGCTCACTAATATTCCTAAGGAATATGCAGTGGAGGTGAAGAATAGATTTAAGGGACTGGACTTAGTAGATAGGGTCCCAGAAGAACTATGGACAGAAGTCCGCAACATTGTTCAAGAGGCGGCAACAAAATACATCCCAAAGAAAGAGAAAACCAAGAAGGCAAAATGGCTGTCTGCTGAGACACTAGAAGTAGCCCAAGAAAGAAGGAAAGCAAAAGGCAACAGTGATAGTGGGAGATATGCCCAATTAAATGCAAAATTCCAGAGGTTAGCCAGAAGAGATAAGGAATTATTTTTAAATAAGCAATGCCCGGAAGTGGAAGAAGACAAAAGAATAGGAAGGACAAGAGACCTCTTCCAGAAAATTAGAAACATTGGAGGTAAATTCCAGGCCAAAATGGGTATGATCAAAAACAAAGATGGCAAGGACCTAACAGAAGATGAAGAGATCAAGAAAAGGTGGCAAGAATATACAGAAGACCTGTATAGGAAGGATAACAAAATCGGGGATAGCTTTGACGGTGTGGTCAGTGAGCTAGAGCCAGACATCCTGAAGAGTGAGGTTGAATGGGCCTTAAGAAGCATTGCTAATAACAAGGCAGCAGGAGACGACGGCATCCCAGCTGAACTGTTCAAAATCTTGCAAGATGATGCGGTCAAGGTAATGCATGCTATATGCCAGCAAATTTGGAAAACACAAGAATGGCCATCAGATTGGAAAAAATCAACTTATATCCCCATACCAAAAAAGGGAAACACTAAAGAATGTTCAAACTATCGAACAGTGGCACTCATTTCACATGCCAGTAAGGTAATGCTCAAGATCCTGCAAGGTAGACTTCAGCAATTCATGGAGCGAGAATTGCCAGATGTACAAGCTGGGTTTAGAAAAGGCAGAGGAACTAGGGACCAAATTGCCCATTTCCGCTGGATAATGGAAAAAGCCAGGGAGTTTCAGAAAAACATCTATTTCTGTTTTATTGACTATTCTAAACCCTTTGACTGTGTGGACCATAACAAATTGTGGCAAGTTCTTAGCTGTATGGGGATACCAAGTCATCTTGTCTGCCTCCTGAAGAACCTGTATAACAACCAAGTAGCAACAGTAAGAACAGACCACGGAACAACGGACTGGTTTAAGATTGGGAAAGGAGTACGGCAGGGCTGTATACTCTCACCCTACCTATTCAACTTGTATGCAGAACACATCAAGCGACAAGCTGGGCTTGAGGAATCCAAGGCTGGAGTTAAAATCTCTGGAAGAAACATTAACAATCTCTGATATGCAGATGATACCACTTTGATGGCTGAAAGTGAAGAGGAACTGAGGATCCTTATGATGAAAGTGAAAGAAGAAATTGCAAAAGCTGGCTTGCAGCTAAACCTCAAAAAAACCAAGATTATGGCAACCAGCTTGATTGATAACTGGCAAATAGAGGGAGAAAATGTAGAAGCAGTGAAAGACTTTGTATTTCTAGGTGCAAAGATTACTGCAGATGCTGACTGCAGTCAGGAAATCAGAAGACGCTTAATCCTTGGGAGAAGAGCAATGACCAATCTCGATAAAATAGTTAAGAGCAGAGACATCACACTGACAACAAAGGTCCGCATAGTTAAAGCAATGGTGTTCCCCATGGTAAGATATGGCTGCGAGAGCTGGACCATAAGGAAGGCTGAGAGAAGGAAGATAGATGCTTTTGAACTGTGGTGTTGGAGGAAAATTCTGAGAGTGCCTTGGACTGCAAGAAGATCAAACCAGTCCATCCTCCAGGAAATAAAGCCAGACTGCTCACTTGAGGGAATGATATTAAAGGCAAAACTGAAATACTTTGGCCACATAATGAGAAGACAGGACAGCCTGGAGAAGATGCTGATGCTAGGGAGAGTGGAGGGCAAAAGGAAGAGGGGCCGACCAAGGGCAAGGTGGATGGATGATATTCTAGAGGTGACGGACTCGTCCCTGGGGGAGCTGGGGGTGTTGATGACTGACAGGAAGCTCTGGCATGGGCTGGTCCATGAAGTCACGAAGAGTCGGAAGCGACTAAATGAATAAACAACAACAACGAAGTTATGCAAACCTATTCTTTACCCTGAGGAAAAGGAAGCCAGTATGTTAAATTATAATTGACAAATTATCTAGTGGTTAACTTTTAAAAGTGATATAAAGAAGAAAGCTAGGGATCAGGATGTGGAATTAAACATTCCCAAGAATAATTGAATTTTAACTTGCCCCAACTCTTGCCTTTGAACCATGGTTTCTTTTCCCTTTTCTGTCTTCCCACTACGTGGAATCAGGTTCTCAGTGTAGAACTGAATGGTGTATTATCATAGCTCTTGTGGTTTAAATATGCATACAACTGACCGCACAGCTGGGTTTTTTGCCTGTTAGCCAATGAGTTGTGATTACCTTGGACTTGCCAGTGTTGTGGAATAGTACTGTGGAAAAAAACTCCATTCCATGTTTTCTCCTTCAAGTCCTTTTGATGAAAGAGAAATCGCTGCCTCTTAACCATTTGCTGTACATTCCTCTCTCCAGTAGTTTGCAACTTCTGTGGTGAAACATCCTCCCATTTAGAGTTCCCAGCACTGCATTTTTTGGAAAATTTGAAAGTTATAATTACCACAGGAATTTGTAAGTGATGGCTCATATATTCCTGCAACTGCCCTCAGGAAAGTCCATGATCAGGGTCATAAAAATCACTCCTGTCTTCTCTAACTACAGTAAATTATGTGTCTTCTTCCTCTGCCTGCTTTAACGTTACTATAAAAGAAAACTGTTGGGTTTCAAATGGTTTCTGCTTTAAGATCCTCTTTTTTTTGTTTTCTCATTTTTTGTTTTTTCTTTCTTTCTAATGTATTCTCAAAATATTTTTGTAACTCCAGCTTTGGAATTGTTTTCTGCATACAACAGTGCTGAAGGGAATTAATGCTCATCTCCTACCCAGCACAAGGAGCTGTCTCTTTTGAAAATATAAATGTAAGAAGTCATTTTGAGATGGGTGGTATCAAAATCCAATCAATCAATCAATCAACCAATAAATAAATAAATGGGTGGAGGAAGGAAAGGGAGAGGGAAAGACTATAGTCTATCTCCCTTCCACTGTAATCTCTTCTAGTTTAAATATTTCATCGAAGTCCTTAAAAAATGCTTTGGCCTACCCCACAACAATGAATACAAGATAAATGGATAAGAACATAGAAAAAAACCCTGCTGTGTCAGGCTATAGACTCACCTAGCTCATACATTTGTGTAATACAGCAGCCAACCATATGGAAAGATCAGAAATGTGGATAGGGTAGCCTTCATCCACAATTGCTCCCTAGTTGCTAGTATTTCAGGTACACCGCCTGTAATTCAGGAAGTAGTAAACTGCTGTCAAGACTGGCAGCACTCAATAGTCTGATCTCCCATAAATTTGTCCTGTCCTTTTTTAAAACTGTTTAACTTGGTAGGCACCACATCTGATGGCAGCAAATTCCATGTGTTATGGAAAGAAGTACTTCTGTTACACCTGAATTTCCTACATAGAGTTTTACTCTACACTTACCCATGTGCTTCTAGTGGCTAAAAGGATCTATTGAGAAATGGTCTAATTTTTCATTGCTATCTCCTGAGTGTGTTAGGATCTTATGGAGAGAAAGGGAGAATATGATCTGAAACACTATAGTCTTCTTTTTCTTTACTCTTTCCATTCCTGTCAGGTTTAGGAAATGTATGATGGTGGCATTTAAGCTTGAAGAAATGGCAGCAATAAGAGGAAGTTGTGTGTCTCTTCATGCCTATGCTTTACATTCAACTGGCCCACCAACCTAAGTAGAACACTTGCCAGTAATTTAGTGTTTAATGTAGGTTTGGCCATGAGTATGTAGATGGTGTGGTCATGGGCTTCTGGGTAAAGCTAATCAGTTGTCACCAGCCAATATTGTTCTTCAAGTATGGTCCTTTTTTAATGTCCTCTTGTAATAATAAAATGTCAGATTTTCCTTTCCGCTGCAACATGATTACACTAAGTGACTGAATCTTACTAACTGGTGTGCATTAAAAGATTTCCATTATTTTGCTGTTCTTTGGATGTTTGTATTTTTTATTGCCAAGTACATCCATGGAGTCAGTCTAGATACAGTTTTGCATAGGTGTCACTTGCTAAACTTTACCAAGGTGGAAGTTTAAAGCTGCATCCTATTGTGAGCTATCTAAGTCATCAACATAAAAAAAAAAAAATAGCAAGATTCACGCATTACTTAGCCATGGTTTATTTCAACCATGATTTGCTGAAGAAGACAAAACTGGACAGGATCACACATCATACACATGTTACAAGCTAGAAATTCTGGAATCACACAACACATAAGGTAAAACCAACTGAACCACACCATCGCCTAGTACAATGCATGACTCCAGGCAATATGTGGCTTCTCTGATAGGAATTCTCTTTTGTCACAATTTTCAGCCTTTATCTTGATTGTCTATACAACAGGTCTGAAAGACTGATCCCTATGTTAAATTACAGTCAACCCTTAACTACATTCCTCCCAATTTACAGCTAATGTTCTTTCCTCCAGATAATGCTGCTGTTTCTTGTCAGATGAAACTGACACACACACAAATAAATTGTTACTATAAACCTTTGAAATAGTTATTTTTGCCTGCCTGAAACCTCTGGCGTTAATTCACAGTTTTAAGAAGCTAGTCTACAGAAAAGAGAGAGGGGTCTGATTAATTGAGTAATTGATACAGTATTTGTATCTAGAACCCTGAAATATTGATGAAAGAAGCCAAAAACCTTAGAAAGAGGGAAAGGGCATTATATCAATCTAAATAAGATTTGTAATGGGCACATATTGTAGGATTCAATTAAATTAGTACAGTGGATTATTAATGAATGTGTAATAATAAATGGATCCCATACAGTATGTTTTAAACATTACTCTTAAGCCTATTTATTTTAATACACACACACTTCCTCTTGTGACTAACACAAAACATCTCACTGTGCTAATATAGAAAAGGTCATTACTCTTTGTTTGTTTATCAGTATTTATAAACTGCCCCAAAGACCCTGGGCAGCATTCAGCAATGGAAACAAAATACAAGAGCAACATCACAATAAAATCCACTGGACAAAATATCCATGATAGACACTGTCAATCCAATCAACTGGGGCCAAAGCTGAACTTCATGGGATAACAGGGTGGGGACAGTACATACCTCTGCGGGAAGGTATTGCAAAGTGTGGGGATCTCTAGGGAGGAATTCTAACACCTGGTCCACGTCTCTTGTAATTCTTGTGAGTGGGGAAATCCTGAACAGTCTCTCCCTAGATGACTGGGCCTCCCAAGCAGATTCAGTTGTGGCACGGTGTTGCCTGATGCATCCTGTTCTTCCTTCATCTCTCCAGCTGCCTAGAGAGAATCAGTATTCTTCCTTCTTTCTCTCTCTTCACTCAGACATTTCCATAAACAGCAGCCAAAATATAATATTTACATACTGTATATACATACACTTTTTTTTAGTATGGTTGTTTGGTGCAATGATTTGAGTGGGGAGCTTTGTGAAGAGTTTTGAAATGAGATGGTAGAAGTTCCAGTATCCTCAAGTGGAACTTCAGTGAATCGTTACAGTCTGGACTGGAACAGGGTCTTCTCCCTAACTAGAGCATAGCCCTAACATTTTTTCAAAGGCACCCTAAAGCCCTCCTAGGTAAACCAGACAGGAAACATGACCAGATGAGCTACTTCTACTTTATTGTTAGCCTACATTAACAGAATCTTGCAGTCTTGCAATCTGAAAGTACAAATCTCCTGTCGTCCCTTATTACTGCCTGATCAGTTAGGGCGCATCCTTTCTAAGTTTCTTTCTCTGTCCATTACTCAGTTGTGGGCTCTTCCCCGTTTTATCTGATTGTTCCCTAGGCATCTCTTCCCCCTGTCTTCCAAGGTCATTCTCACATTCCATTACACATCCACAGAGTTGTATGTGGATCAGGGGGTGACAAATAACAAACACTGGATCATTTTATTTATTTATTTATCTATCAAATTTATAAGGCTGCCCATCTCACAAAAGTGGCTCTAGTTTTGTTTGTTTGTTTGTTTTACTCTTCCTAGAATTTTTCCTGCATGTGCAGGGTCCGCTTTTTCTGATCAATCAGATGTTGAACCAATGGTTGTGACAGGAATTGATTGACCAGCTTGTCGTCTGAGCCTGACATCATGGGCTGAGAGAAAGTGACTGGTCCAAAGTCTCCAGCCACCTTTCATGGCTAAGGTGGGACTAGAACTCACAGTCTCCTAGTTTCTAGCCTGGAGCCTTAACCACAGACCAAACTGCCTCTCAGACCAAACTGGCTCTCAAATGGGTGTGTGCAATAAAACCAACAATTAAAAACGTTCTACAAAAATGTTCCACACACACACACACAGACAAAATGTGGTGTACAATAAAACCACAATCAAAAATATTCTACAAAACCCACTTAAAACAATTAAATGTAAATAAAAATAAGATCATGAGAGGGAATGCATCAGAGTATTGCACATGACATGGCCAGCACATGGGCTCCCATTACCCAGGCCTGAAACATGTTTTGAGGGATTTCCAGAAGATCACTAGGGCTGAAGCTAACCTTTCAAAGGGCAGGTGCCACAGCAGAAAAGGTTCATGTTCTAAGTCCCCTCAGATGGAACTCCTTAGCAGGCAGGACCAACAACATGCCTCTACTACCAAGCCTGATGGGATGGGTAGATGCATTTGGGAAGAGGTGGCCCCTCAGATAACCTGGCCCCATGCCCTGTAGGGCTTTAAAGGTGAAAACCAGCACCTTGAATTGGACTTGGAAGCCAACTGACACCCAATGCAGCTCGTGCAGCAGAGGTGTAATGTGTGTCCTTCTAGGAACATACATAACTGCCCATGCTGCCACATTTTGCACTAGCTGAAGCTTCCAGATGCTCTTCAAGGGAAGCCCCATGTAGAGGACATTACAGTAGTCCATTCTGTCATGATCTCTTGATGCAAGTTCCTGTTTCTTTTGTGTGTCTTAACATCTCATGCATGTATGAAAAGGCAGAGCATGCATTACAAAGGCAGAACACAGCTTTCATCATATTTATGAGAGTATTGGATTTTATGGATGCCTCCACATCTCTCCATACATAGTACCTAGGTTCACACAAATTATAATTTTATTTATTTATTTAAAAAATGTATATAGCCATCTTATATCAAAGAGGGACGCGGTGGCGCTGCGGGTTAAACCGCTGAGCTGCCGATCGGAACGTCGGCGGTTCGAAACCGCACGGCGGGGTGAGCTCCCATTGCTAGTCCCAGCTCCTGCTCACCTAGCAGTTCGAAAACATGCAAAAGTGAGTAGATCAATAGGTACCACTTCGGCGGGAAGGTAACGGCGTTCCGTGTCATCATGCTGGCCACATGACCACGGACGGGTCCTTACGGACAACGCCGGCTCCAAAGCTTAGAAACGGAGATGAGCACCGCCCCCTAGAGTTGGACATGACTGGACTTTACGTCAAGGGAAACCTTTACCTTTACCTATCTTATATCAAACTCTGGGCAGCTCCCAACCAACAGTTAAAACAATATCAATATACCATTAATAACTACATATGTCTATTAAAACAACAAACATTAAAACCTGGCACCAAGTTTAACTTCCTATACCGTCCATCACTAAGTCCTTTCATCAATCTCACCCTATCCTAGCCCTTGGGGAAAAAGCCAGGTCTTAAGTGGTTTTCAGAAGGCTAGGAGAGTGGGGGCCTGCTTTAGGGGAAGGGTGTTCCATAGGGTAGGGTCTGCCACAGAAAAAGCATGCTTCCTAGATCCCATAAGATGGCAATGTTTAAGGGAAGAGACTAGGGACATGCCTACCCTGTCTGATCTGGTAGGATGGGTAGATGTCCTTGGGGAGAGGTGGTCCTGCAGATAACCTGGCCCTGTGCCATGTAGGGCTTTGAAGGTAATAAACAGCACATTGAATTGCACCTGGACGGAAACCAGGGGCCAGTGCAGCTGACACAACAGAGGTGTTACATGGGTAAAACTAGGGGCACCCATCACTCTGCATGTCCCTGCATTCTGGACAGTTGTAGCTTCTGGGTGGTCTTCAAGGGCAGGCCCATGTACAGTGCCTTGCATTAATCCAAACGGGGAGTGACCAAGGTATGAGTGATGCCTCTTTGATTATGAGGTTAGCATGTTATCCATTTGTATTCAACTGGAGGGTACCAAACTGAGGAAGGCTAGCTTATGTCATGAATTGGCCAGAAGACTTTGCAGTTCCACACATAGGTAGGTTTTGTTAACTCCTGCCATCACTATCAACCAATCTTCATTTTATCTACAATACTCTTCAGTTTCCTCCATTATAGGTCAGCTTAGATTGCACCACCAATACTATTAACAGAAATATACCTTCTGTGGGTTTCACTATCTATCCACAAGGAAGAGTTTAATCAGGCTAGGAAATTTGATAATCATAGCTCATAAACCATGGTTATGTCATGTCATGTCATGTCAAAACTATTTTACAGGCTCATCTGCACATCCTGCTCCCCCCACCTTTTTTATCCTCCAAATTCACTGATGAAATTGTGAAATGCAGAGCTTGCTTTGGCCTCTTCCTCCTTCTACTCCTCCTTCTTGAAATTGACAAAAATTCTACCAATTTCTCTTTTGAGCCCTTGTGACAGGAAGAATAATAAAACTTAGTGTTTTCTTTTTTCTTTTACCAGTACTTAATACTGTACTTTTCCATATGGAAAAGTAACAAGTATGAGGGGGAGTCAACAAGTATGAGGGGGAGTCAATGTTCATACAAAAGGTCTATCAATGGAAACCACATGTTCTCAAAGATCTGGCCATAGAAAGGGAAGGGATCGGTGCTTGTTTTCTTGTCACTGGGGACAAGGTAAAAGGAGCAGAGAAATCCACCAACTGGGGGCTGTGATAATTGCTAAAGCTAAGGAACAATTGAAATCTGGACAGTTTCCATGAAGTTTCAGCATGAGAGACAAGCAGCTTAGATCTACCATGCAGAAAAATCTTACCATCTGGAGGGTGGGTGGTGGGGTTGTTATCACAAAAATTCCAAGTAAAAGTCTTTATAGGTTCCTGAAGCTCTGTGCATTTGAATACATCTAAGATGAATAAGATGGTTAAACTTGAAATCATTTCTGGAACAATACAGAATTCCATAAGAATTGTACAAGTTAATTAATGCATGGGCATAGCTGGTAAGCCAGGATGAATATGGGACAGGGGTTCTGTAGCATATAGAGATGTTGATTGTTCTGTTGGAATGCAATAATCTGTTCAGTTAATTTTGTGCCTTAAAAAACACAAGAGAGAAAGACAAGATGATGCTCACTGCAGGAACCTTTACTTTGGTACTTCATGCCAGCTAACAGTTTCCTAGACAGTAAGGGCAGGCAGAATTAATTACAAGACTAGAAGCTGCAGGTCAAGAGTTCCATCTCAGTGGAAAGGGGAAATAGATTACTGGGTTGGGAAGTGGAGGGATTTAAGGCAAACAGTACAATGTCCTTCAGGTTACTATAGTGCTTTTAATTATACAAGGTGTTTTCAAACTTCTTGTCTCATGTATCTTCACAAAAGCCTCAAAAGTTACTAAATGTCTTTTGCTGGATTGGCCATGTTGCTATAAACTGGGGATATCAGCAATGATGTTGTATGAAAGCATGTATTTCCCTCTATGTTCTACCTCTTGCTTCTAAAGGACCATCAGTTGTTAAATTAACACTCTTCTGTACCTGTGCTTTTTGCATACATATGATATAACATTAAAATCCTCACATAGTCCCTGATCAGCATTACTAATCTTATTTGCATGATGTTATATTGTATTTTATCCCATTTTTAAATTTTAAACATTCGAAGTAAATTCTCCACCCCTACTTCCAACAGGTTATGAGAACTAGCTTTTGCTTCCTCACTTGGAGCTTATTTGCTGGCAATGAGTCATAGCTTTGCCACTGTAAAGCTGGATAAAAAGTTATTCCAAACTGTCAAATAGTATTTTGTTTAATTTAAATTTACAAATCTGCGCTTTTGCTCATATAGTAGCTACATGAGAGCCAGTGTAGAGTAGTGGTTAAGATATTGGACAAGGACTGGGAAGACCCAGGTCCATTTCCACCCTCAGCTGTGGAAGCTCACTAGAGAATTCTGAGGCAATTGCTTTCACTTAACCCAATTTATTTCAAAAGGTTGTTAAAATTAAGAGACATCCCCATATAAGCTGCCCTGAGCTCAAGAGAAAGATGGAGTATAAATATAAAATATGGATTTGTGCCTTTTTTTAAAAACATACATATATGTGTGTGTGTGTGTGTGTGTGTGTGTATATATGTATGTGTATGTATGTGTGTGTGTGTATGTATGTGTGTGTGTGTATGTGTGTGTGTGTGTGTGTGTGTGTGTGTATGTATGTATGTATGTGTATGTATATATATATATATATATATATATATATATATATATATATATATATATATGGCACCTGATTAATCCAAAGTTGCATGAAGGATCAGAACTTGTGCTGTTCTGAGAGATGTGACTTTGACTAAAAAGAAAAAAAAAACTGTTTTCAAACCATGAAATGGTTTACTTATTTCTTTTTATTAGCTACTTCATGATGCTTTTCAAAATAATCTCCCCTTTTGCTAATTCAAGATTTGTCACACTTCTCTTTATCTCTGCTGTTTTCCTTTAGAAGAGTCTGTAATGAGTGCTTGAGGCAAAGTTGGATCCCAGAGTATCTTTTTGCTGATAGAAAGTTCCTGCACTCATGGAAATGCTGTTTTTCATTTTCTGCTGGAGCACCATGGAACCTCATCCATAGATAGCGCTCTGGTTGTATCACAGTTTATGTAATCTCATCCACAAGCAAAAACAATAAAGTATTGCATTTATGAGCCTCTGCACTATTAACTCTATGCATTTTCAAAACAGGGTTAGCATTTTTCCCCAAGTCATGGTTATTTCAATCCAAGCCCAAAAGAGAAAGCATCCCCTTGCTTCTTTGCCCTTGATTAAGACATAAAAGTAAATATGTCCTTAAGTTAAACTCAAAACGTGGTTGCTCATGTTGTTTTTCATCTGGGAGAAGGGGTATAACACAGAAGCCATTTGCCTTCCTCCAACATTGCTTAGCTTTTTTAAGATTATCAACAAATATAATTAACCTCTTCAGCAAAGGATCGTTACCTTGTCATGGTGCTGGAGCTTGAACACCTCAATGATGCCATCAGCTAAACCGTGAAGGGCCACCCAAGACGGGAAGGTCATGACAGACAGCTCAGACTAAATGCAATCCCTGGGGAAGGTAATGGCAACCCACCCCAGTATTCTTGCCGTGAAAACCAAATGGATCAGTACAACCAGAGATATGTCAGTATACCATCGGAAGATGAGACCCCCAGGTCAGAAGTTGGTCAAAATGCTACTGGGGAGGAACAGAGGATGAGTTCAACTAGCCCCAGACGTGATGACGCAGCTAGCTCAAAGCCGAAAGGACGGCTAGCGGCCGACGGTGCTGGTGGTGAACGGCGAATCCGATGTTCTAAGGATCAACACACCATTGGAACCTGGAATGTAAGCTCTATGAGCCAGGGCAAATTGGATGTGGTTATTGGTGAGATGTCAAGATTAAAGATAGACATTTTGGGTGTCAGTGAACTGAAATGGACTGGAATGGGCCACTTCACATCAGATGACCACCAGATCTACTACTGTGGACAAGAGGAACACAGAAGAAATGGAGTAGCCTTCATAATTAATAGTCAAGTGGCTAAAGCAGTGCTTGGATACAATCCAAAAAACGATAGAATGATCTCAATTTGAATTCAGGGCAAGCCATCTAACATCACAGTGATCCAAATATACGCCCCAACCACAGATCCTGAAGAAGCTGAAGTAGAGCAGTTCTATGAGGATGTGCAGTACCTACTGGACAACATGCCTAAAAGAGAAGTTATTTTCATGACAAGAGACTGGAATGTTAAGGGGGCAGTCAAATGACACCTGGAATTACAGGTAAGCATGATCTGGGTGAACAAAACAAAGCAGGACATAGGCTGATAGAATTTTGCCAAGACAACTCACTCTGCATAACAAACACTCTCTTCCAACAACCTAAGAGACGGCTTTATACATGGACTTCCCCAGATGGACAACACCGAAACCAGATTGACTACATCCTTTGCAGCCAAAGGTGGCGGACATCTATGCAGTCGGTAAAAACAAGACCTGGAGCTGACTGTAGTTCAGATCATGAACTTCTTCTTGCACAATTTAGGATCAGACTAAAGAGATTAGGGAAGACCCACAGATCAGCTAGATATGAGCTCACTAATATTCCTAAGGAATATGCAGTGGAGGTGAAGAATCAATTTAAGGGACTGGAATTAGTAGATAGGGTCCCGGAAGAACTATGGACAGAAGTCCGCAACATTGTCCAGGAGGTGGCAACAAAATACATCCCAAAGAAAGAGAAAACCAAGAAGGCAAAATGGCTGTCTGCTGAGACACTAGAAGTGGCCCAAGAAAGAAGGAAAGCAAAGGGTGATAAGGGGAGATATGCCCAATTAAATGCAAAATTCCAGAGGTTAGCCAGAAGAGATAAGGAATTATTTTTAAACAAGCAATGCGCGGAAGTGGAAGAAGACAATAGAATAGGAAGGACAAGAGATCTCTTCCAGAAAATAAGAAACATCGGAGGTAAATTCCAGGCAAAAATGGATATGATCAAAAACCAAGATGGCAAGGACCTAACAGAAGAAGAAGAGATCAAGAAAAGGTGGCAAGAATATACAGAAGACCTGTATAGGAAGGATAACAATATCGGGGATAGCTTTGATGGTGTGGTCAGTGAGCTAGAGCCAGACATCCTGAAGAGTGAGGTTGAATGGGCCTTAAGAAGCATTGCTAATAACAAGGCAGCAGGAGACAACGGCATCCCAGCTGAACTGTTCAAAATCTTGCAAGATGATGCGGTCAAGGTAATGCATGCTATATGCCAGCAAATTTGGAAAACACAAGAATGGCCATCAGATTGGAAAAAATTAACTTATATCCCCATACCAAAAAAGGGAAACACTAAAGAATGTTCAAACTACTGAACAGTGGCACTCATTTCACATGCCAGTAAGGTAATGCTCAAAATCCTGCAAGGTAGACTTCAGCCATTTATGGAGCGCGAATTGCCAGATGTACAAGCTGGGTTAGAAAAGGCAGAGGAACTAGGGACCAAATTGCCCATTTCCGATGGATAATGGAAAAAGCCAGGGAGTTTCAGAAAAACAACTATTTCTGTTTTATTGACTATTCTAAACCCTTTGACTGTGTGGACCATAACTAATTGTGGCAAGTTCTTAGTGGTATGGGGATACCAAGTCATCTTGTATGCCTCCTGAAGAATCTGTATAACGACCAAGTAGCAACAGTAAGAACAGACCACAGAACAATGGATTGGTTTAAGATTGGGTAAGGAGTACGGCAGGGCTGTATACTCTCACCCTACCTATTCAACTTGTATGCAGAACACATCAAGCGACAAGCTGGGCTTGAGGAATCCAAGGCTGGAGTTGAAATCTCTGGAAGAAACATTAACAATCTCTGATATGCAGATGATACCACTTTGATGGCTGAAAGTGAAGAGGAACTGAGGATCCTTATGATGAAAGTGAAAGAAGAAATTGCAAAAGCTGGCTTGCAGCTAAACCTCAAAAAAACCAAGATGATGGCAACCAGCTTGATTGATAACTGGCAAATAGAGGGAGAAAATGTAGAAGCAGTGAAAGACTTTGTATTTCTAGGTGCAAAGATTACTGCAGATGCTGACTGCAGTCAGGAAATCAGAAGACGCTTAATCCTTGGGAGAAGAGCAATGACCAATCTCGATAAAATAGTTAAGAGCAGAGACATCACACTGACAACAAAGGCCTGCATAGTTAAAGCAATGGTGTTCCCTGTAGCAACATATGGCTGCGAGAGCTGGACCATAAGGAAGGCTGAGCGAAGGAAGATAGATGCTTTGGGACTGTGGTGTTGGAGGAAAATTCTGAGAGTGCCTTGGACTGCAAGAAGATCCAACCAGTCCATACTCCAGGCAATAAAGCCAGACTGCTCACTTGAGGGAATGATATTAAAGGCAAAACTGAAATACTTTGGCCACATAATGAGAAGACAGGACACCCTGGAGAAGGTGCTGATGCTAGGGAGAGTGGAAGGCAAAAGGAAGAGGGGCCGACCAAGGGCAAGATGGATGATATTCTAGAGGTGACGGACTCGTCCCTGGAGGAGCTGGGGGTGTTGACGACCGACAGGAAGCTCTGGCATGGGCTGGTCCATTAAGTCACGAAGAGTCGGAAGCGACTAAACAAATAAACAATAACATAATTAACCTGCGAAAACCGTCCTCATCATTCAAATTAAGCAAATTGCAGGTTGCTAGTTATTATATTTTTCAGAGACCCAGAAGATAACATTGTCTTGGAGCCACCCCCCAACCCCCAAAATGAAATTATAATTTCAATAATATCAGTAATACAGCATAACAATTCAGTACAGGCTTCCACACCTCATTTAGAACATGGGAAGATCAGGATTCTAAATTGTGCAGGAAGCAGACAACTTTACCAGTGCAAAAGCTGTCCCTTAATACACAGAAGAGTAGTACAACCTCAGGGCAGGGGTAAATACTTGGCCTGGCAGCTGTGTCGTATCTATAAGACCTTGCTTGAGAGTAATATTGAACATGGTTAATGAGTTCTAACTCAAAAGCTTATATACTGTACCAATGATTTGGTACAAAAAAAGCTATTATTTTACTTTTTCTTGGTACAGTTACAGATACTTGAGGGGAGGAGAAGGGAATGTGGGTGAAAAGATAAATTAGACATCTACTTTCTTCTTATTTTCCCTGTAGCTATTTTGACTGAGACTAGAAAAGTAAATTTAATAGACAAAAGAGAAAGAAAGTAAAAGATGAGCAAGAGCACCAGACAGAGATGCCAGCCTGTTCCAGAAAACAAATGCATATTGAGTTCAGACAAACCAACAAGAGTAAAAAGTGGAGGAAACAACCAGCCTATTAACCTCAAGAACCTACATGGTTGTTGTTTTTCAAAAGAGAAGTACAAGCCCTGTTTTTATGTTTGGCTTGCTTTCTTATGGAACAACGAGCAGGACATTTGGTTTCATGGTTAACAAAGAAATACTGAATTAGGTCACAAGATAATCCAACTGGGACCCTATGTTCTAATGAGATATTTGCCACATACATAGATACCCAATCGATCTTGCCAGCAATGACAAAAGAGATACAGTCTTACAAGCCAGTTTATTCAATGTATTCCAGAACTCCACTGAGCTTTACCACATTAAATCCAACTTCCTATGTACCTTTAAAGGGTGGCTCACAGCTAAGGAAAAAGGCTTCTCAAGTGATGAAAATCCATGCAACCATGTGTGGGATTTGGGACATCTGATAAACAAACCCTCAGCAAACCCTATAACAAAGTGTGTACCATAGTACCCCAAGAAGTAGGAAACAATGCTCAGCAAAGTAGCCCTTCCTTGAGATTTTGCATATGATCTTGCCAAAGGACAGGTCATATTTCTGTAGTGAGGGGAACTCTGATTTTGATTTCTGTGCACCTAAATTTGAGCACAATCCCTCCCTATTAGGTTGAGTAGGGAGTAGGAGTCAACCTGTGAAGGCTTCATCATTACTAATGGCAGAAACATACAGTATACTTAGACAATGTCAGTGTACAAGCAAGACCATTTGGTATAGTATGATTACTGCACTAAAGAACATGATTTGTTCTGAGGATGACTATCTTTTCATTATTAAAAAGCTAAATTAAAAGAGATCCAAAGCTATCAAATAACTTGAGGGGGAAAAAAAAACTGCATGAACCACCAAACCATCAGCTACTTACTCATCAATTTCTACTCTCTAAATGGATAACAACATATACTGCTTTATCTTTTCACTACTGTAGGATGGAAAAAGAGCCTATTGGAAAACAAGAAACCCCTTCCCCTAATATATAATGGAAGTGCTAATGAATCAGCATGATTTTTAGGGGGTATTTGATGGGCAGGGATGATATCAAAAAAGCAAAGTTGGTGGTTGCAACCATGCAATAAAAGCCCCTCCACTTTGTATGTGTGTACAACAGTGATGCAAGTACAAAAGAGCAGGGCTTTGTCTGAATGGTTGTGACTGTCTTCCTGACCTTTTTGACCGCCCTTGTTTTTACTTTGTTAATGCTCTCAATGATTATTTTATTGACCATTAGAAAGGCATGTAATTGTTACTTATATTTAATGCTGGTTGTCTTCCTACAGAAGAGAAACTATAGGCCAACTGTATTTCATTCCTCCCCCTTCAACTCTGCTGGATAAATGTATGACTCTTCTGAAAGAACATAGATCGGTAGGCAGATGAGGATGCAGGCAGTCCTGTTTTGTAAGCAAAAGTCTATCATGAAATGTTGCATGCAGGCCATTTCCAATTTCCTAGGTTTCCATTGTCCTTTCCCCTCCCATCTACTTTTTATACTTAATGGACCAAGCTAAAACCCAGAACTTAGTATCTTAGAGAGGTAAAGCTGGTTTATATGAGTGATACTCATCATTGTAATGACATGAACCTAAACAGCTTTCTAAACACTTCTGTTGCAGTTTTACAACTTCATTTCTATTCAAAGCATTGTGTTGCTGCTATAGATGGAGCACTTTTTCAATAAAAGATTCAGATTAGTCAAGAACAAAGATGAAAGATAAAATCAGATAACCATATTCTATACCGCTATGTGAACTCGTTGAAGGAAGAGTTGGAAGAAAAATTGATAGATAGATAGATAGATAGATAGATAGATAGATAGATAGATAGATAGATAGATGAGACAATGGCTAAAGTGCTGTCTTGACATATAAGAGATTGAATATGAAGCTACAGTAAAGCTGGGTATGACAGTGAAAGAATACAGATAAAAACTAGGATTGCAATTCAATCTGCCCCCTCATGCTGACTTGACTTAAAATTGGCTTAAGACAATCCTGCCTGGACTGAGATGCTTTGGCAGCAACTTGCATGATATTCAGTGAAACTGCAGGCCACAAATCGTCCCACTGAACTATTCCCCTGCTGCTATGTTCTCCTAATTTCCATTTCAGGAAAATAATTGTCAATCACCATCCTTCCTGTGAGTGGGTCTTACCGGAGTTGGGAGGCCAATAAATTTAAATAAATAAATAAACATCTTATTTACATGCAGGTACAATGTTAAATTAAATTTATATGTGCGAAGTTAATGCTTCAAAATTTACATATATGCAAGCAGAACAACCCAGATACATTTTTCATGCATTTTCTCTGCTTTTTGTGAATGACAGATGAATGTGAGACAGGGGTGCTCTGTGAAGTAGCCAATCAAAGTGCAGGGGTTTGCCTAGAACCGTGTTTGTCAACCTTGGGAACTTTAAAATGGGTGGACTTCGACTCTCAGAATTCCCCAGCCCATGCTTAAAGTTCCCCACCCATCTTAAAGTTCCCAAGGTTGAGAAACACTGGCCTAGAAGAAAGTCCAGGAAGCATTACATGAGTCAACAGAAGTAGAAAAGTAGTACCTTGAAAGTGAAGCAGGAAAATGTGCCTGGAGGTCCCATTTGTGAGTCTATGGATGTGAAGAGCGTGGTAACATCAAATGACACCGTGATCTCATCTTCTTCTATTTTTAGGTTTTTAATTTTCTGGAGGCACTGTAGTGGGGAGTTGATAGAATATTCACTCTCCTCTGTGAGATGCATGAGTTTCTTTGTGAGCTCTTTAGCTATGTTGTATGTGGGAGTCCCTGGTAGTGATACAATGGGCCACAGTGGTATTGTGTATTTGCCATGCTTGTGTATTTTGGGGTGTCCGTAGAAGCGTGGGAGGACAGGTCCACTGCTTTTCATCCGCCTCTGTTCTTCATGTGTAATTTGACCTTTCTTGGTGAGGTTGTCGAGAATTCTTTTCACCTTGTTGTCCAGTTTCTGTATGGGATTGGTGTTCACTGGGGTGTAGGTTTCTTTGTCCTCAAGTAACTCTTTGGCCTTTTGTATATTTTGTGATTTGTCCATAATGACGGTGGTGCGACCTTTGTCTGCTGGGAGGATGAATTTTCAAGAGGTTTGTATCAGAAGCCTAAGAGTCCATAAACACCTGCTAGCTTCAACTTTTTTGTGTGTACTTTTATTCAGCCACTGTACTCCCAATCATCAGCTGTTTTTTTTTTTTTAAGGTTTAAAATATGTTCTTAGACAAAGATCCTACAGTGAATATAATGATATTGAGTGTCTTGGAAATGATTACATTTGGATATGGCATGCCCAGCAAATTGATAGCACCCAGCTGACTCTCAAAAGGCTAAGTGGAATCTGATGTGGTTAATACTTAGATTGTAGACCATCATGAAACCCCCTGCTACTGTCTGGACTGGAAATGTAAAAAATCACCCTAGAAGAAAGCAGTGGCAAACCACTTCCAAATTATTGCCAAAAAAAACTTCAAAGAAGTGTCCGTGAAGTCACCAGAAGTTCAGTTCAACTAGAACAAGACTTTAACTTTTACAGGGTGACATTAGGGAAGTTAGTCAACACTTCATTGCCCAAACTAAAATTGCCAGTTACACCAGAATTTACATTTGGTTGTACATGGAATGAATTTCAAACATGCATCCCTGGTGGAGTATATGTCTGGTCTAATTTACTCAGTTTTGCTATGCTGTGAAGAAGAAGCTATCCTTCTGCTTCAATGTAGAGTGTCCAAGCAAGACAAGGCGGCTTGGGTTCTGATGAAAGTAGGACATTTCTCCACCCATCTGAGCACAGTTCCTCTAGGAAATCACCCTCAAAATTGATGGTGTCTTGTAAAATTCAGTCTTCTCCCTCTGGCTTGTCAAAAAAGTTGCCTTTGGGTCATTGTACCAGCATGTGACCTTGTGAATGACACCTCACATTGCCTCATAATTTGGTACAAAAGTGGTATGGTGGCCAAATCAAGTACCACCTGTATCAAGAAAAAAATCAGGATATTAAGAATGAGAAGTCTTTAAGAATATTGTCAGCTTTTAATGTTCTCAATGTTTTTTTTTTTCTGATGACCTAGTACTTACTACATTTTTTAATGATCCTACTGACTGTGGAGGCCATAGAAACTTATAATGAAAATAATCTCATATGCTATAATATGTTGTATATCATTTGCAGTGTCTAACAATAAATATTAGGGGGTTTTAGTTTATTATCTTTTTCTCACATAATTATACACTTTTTATCCATCAACCTAATTAAAGGTGTTAAAATAGGCACTGGCTCTTAATTAAATGTTTTCATTACATTTCTCTTTGCATCCCTAAAGTGCAGTAAAGAATTCAAAAGGTTTTTTTTTTTTAAGATACAGTTCAGTGGGCCTGTGCTTTTTTTTTTTTAATCAAGCCTAAGATATTACTACAATTACACAATTATATTAATAGTATAAAAATCACAGGGTTTTAATATTGGAAACCAGATGGTTATTCAAAATATATTGACAACTATGTGGTTTGTTGCTGTTCAAGACATATGTTTGATGAGATTCACACTTTTAATGATTGCTGAACTTAATGTTTAAGTTACTTGATAATGTTTAGAAATTGGTCTAATTGCTTTACTTTTAGTGAGGCGATTGTAAGTCAGAAAATACATACACTTGGTGATATATCTATTCAGAGGATAATTATTTAAGGAATGTATGTGTATGTGCCTTCAAGTCATTGTTGATTCCTGGTGACTGCCTAGACAAGTCCCTGCAGTTTTCTTGGCAAGATTTCAGAAGTGGTTTGCCATTGCCTCCTTCTTAGTGCTGAGAGAAAGTGATTCACCCAAGGTTACCCAGCTGGCTTTGTGCCTAAAGCAGAACTAGAACTCATGATTTCCCAGTTTCCAGCCTGATGCCTTAACCACTACACCAAACTGGCTCTTATTTAAGAAATGGCACTGCATTTAACAATGTACATTTGCTTGCCTAATAGTATTACAGCTTCTTACAACAAATTCCTATAGAAAATGCTTCTTTTAAAATGCTGTGTGAATTCTTTTGCTAGTATTTGTAGGACAGCCTGAGCTTATTCCCCTTGCGCTCACAGAGCTGTAAGTCTGAATCACTGTATTAACAATATTTTATGCTGTTGGATCTTGAAAGTGATGACCTGAAAGAAATTCAAAGACTTTATTTTGCCTTCACTCACATGGAGATCTACTGGGACACTTTTCTGAGGACTGATTGTGTTAGAGTGCTATTTACCTATTCCAAGATACATTGGACTGGATCTAGCCAATTGTATGGGGAATATGAATAATATCTGAAGCAACTGATGACAACATTGGAAGCTTCACTGGGTAAATACAGCATATCCTCCTACAGTTCGAGCATTCTGTTTATGAACTCTCTGCAATTTATTTTAATAAGTTCCATGTTTTCAGTTAGATATTTAGCAGGCCTGAGTAATCACTGCTCTCCTACAGGTTGGCATCTTATTAATTAGCATGTTCTGAAGGACTATAAAGATGCAAATGGAGAACCATATATGCAAGCCCTAACATCTGTTCTTGTAGCATTTTTATGTACATCTCACATAGCCAAGAAAAGTTTACTGAAGAGAATGTTCAGTGTTTAAAATTGGTGATTTGCATTTTATCCAATCAGTTGGTCCATTTTATATCCGACAGAAGATTGTTGGAAACTGTCAAGTACAGTTTAAGTATAGAACGGCTGTTTTGATTCTGCACATACTACTGCATGCATTTTACCCCCAAAAAATCTTCTACCTTTCTGCTCCTTTTTACCCTTAGCCTTTTGTAGCCAACAGCTGTCTTCCTCATTTGGATTAATGCTCTATGATATCTACAAGCTGTTTTTCTCTCTGAATGTAAAGTAAAAAGCATTGCATCAATGAATAGGTACATACTGGATCACAAAATCTGAAATGGGCATTATGTACAAGTTTGCATGAAGAGAAGTCCATTAAAAGGAAAACTGATAGAGAATGGGAAGAGGGCATTTAAGGAATTGTATGAGATGATTGGTAACATTTTTCTGAATTCAGAACAGAAGGAACTGGCCTTCTATCTTATGGCTGAAAAGATTTCCAAGGAGTGGGGAATGTAAAACTAAAACATTGCATGAAGCTTAAGTATATTTACCCCATTCAAGCATAAAGTAAGTATGGATGGTCCAGTTATTGCCACAAAAAGAAATATATAGTGAGGTGTTGTTGTTTATTCATTTAGTCGCTTCCGACTCTTCGTGACTTCATGGACCAGCCCACGCCAGAGCTTCCTGTCGGTCGTCAACACCCCCAGCTCTCCCAGGGACAAGTCCATCACCTCTAGAATATCATCCATCCATCTTGCCCTTGGACGGCCCCTCTTCCTTTTGCCTTCCACTCTCCCTAGCATCAGCATCTTCTCCAGGCTGTCCTGTCTTCTCATTATGTGGCCAAAGTATTTCAGTTTGGCCTTTAATATTGTTACCTCAAGTGAGCAGTCTGGTTTAATTTCCTGGAGGATGGACTGGTTTGATCTTCTTGCAGTCCAAGGCACTCTCAGAATTTTCCTCCAACACCACAGTTCAAAAGCATCTATCTTCCTTCTCTCAGCCTTCCTTATGGTCCAGGTCTCGCAGCCATATGTTACTACGGGGAACACCATTGCTTTAACTATGCGGACCTTTGTTGTCAGTGTGATGTCTCTGCTCTTAACTATTTTATCGAGATTGGTCATTGCTCTTCTCCCAAGGATTAAGCGTCTTCTGATTTCCTGACTGCAGTCAGCATCTGCAGTAATCTTTGCACCTAGGAATAGAAAGTTTTTCACTGCTTCTACATTTTCTCCCTCTATTTGCCAGTTATCAATCAAGCTGGTTGCCATCATCTTGGTTTTTTTGACGTTTAGCTGCAAGCCAGCTTTTGCACTTTCTTCTTTCACCTTCATCATAAGGCTCCTCAGTTCCTCTTCACTTTCAGCCATCAAAGTTGTATCATCTGCATATCAGAGATTGTTAATGTTTCTTCCAGAGATTTTAACTCCAGTCTTGGATTCCTCAAGCCCAGCATGTCGCATGATGTGTTCTGCATACAAGTTGAATAGGTAGGGTGAGAGTATACAGCCCTGCCGTACTCCTTTCCCAATCTTAAACCAGTCCGTTGTTCCATGGTCTGTTCTTACTGTTGCTACTTGGTCGTTATACAGATTCTTCAGGAGGCAGACAAGATGACTTGGTATCCCCATACCACTAAGAACTTGCCACAATTTGTTATGGTCCACACAGTTAAAGGCTTTAGAATAGTCAATAAAACAGAAATAGATGTTTTTCTGAAACTCCCTGGCTTTTTCCATTATCCAGCGGATATTGGCAATTTGGTCTCTAGTTCCTCTGCCTTTTCTAAACCCAGCTTGTACATCTGGCAATTCTCGCTCCATGAACTGCTGAAGTCTACCTTGCAGGTTCTTGAGCATTACCTTACTGGCATGTGAAATGAGTGCCACTGTTTGATAGTTTGAACATTCTTTAGTGTTTCCCTTTTTTGGTATGGGGATATAAGTTGATTTTTTCCAATCTGATGGCCATTCTTGTGTTTTCCAAATTTGCTGGCATATAGCATGCATTACCTTGACAGCATCATCTTGTAAGATTTTGAACAGTTCAGCTGGGATGCCATCATCTCCTGCTGCCTTCTTATTAGCAATGCTTCTTAAGGCCCACTCAACCTCACTCTTCAGGATGTCTGGCTCTAGCTCACTGACCACACCGTCAAAGCGATCCCCGATATTGTTATCCTTCCTATACAGGTCTTCTGTATATTCTTGCCACCTTTTCTTGATCTCTTCTTCTTCTGTTAGGTCCTTGCCATCTTTGTTTTTGATCATACCCATTTTTGCCTGGAATTTACCTCCAATGTTTCTAATTTTCTGGAAGAGGTCTCTTGTCCTTCCTATTCTATTGTCTTCTTCCACTTCCGCGCATTGCTTGTTTAAAAATAATTCCTTATCTCTTCTGGCTAACCTCTGGAATTTTGCATTTAATTGGGCATATCTCCCCCTATCACTGTTGCCTTTTGCTTTCCTTCTTTCTTGGGCTACTTCTAGTGTCTCAGCAGACAGCCATTTTGCCTTCTTGGTTTTCTCTTTCTTTGGGATGTATTTTGTTGCTGCCTCCTGAACAATGCTGCGAACTTCTGTCCAGAGTTCTTCCGGGACCCTATCTACTATGTCCAGTCCTTTAAACCGATTCTTCACCTCCACTGCATATTCCTTAGGAATATTAGTGAGCTTATATCTAGCTGATCTGTGGGTCTTTCCTAATCTCTTTAGTCTGATCCTAAATTGTGCAAGAAGAAGTTCGTGATCGGAACTACAGTCAGCCCCAGATCTTGTTTTTACCGACTGTACAGATGTCCGCCACCTTTGGCTGCAAAGGATGTAGTCAATCTGATCTCGGTGTTGTCCATCTGGTGAAGTCCATGTATAAAGCCGTCTCTTAGGTTGTTGGAAGAGAGTGTTTGTTATGCAGAGTGAGTTGTCTTGGCAAAATTCTATCAGCCTATGTCCTGCTTCGTTTTGTTCTTCCAGGCCATACTTACCTGTAATTCCAGGTGTCATTTGACTGCCCACCTTAGCATTCCAGTCTCCTGTGATGAAAATAACATCTCTTTTAGGCGTGTTGTGCAGTAGGTGCTGCAGATCCTCATAGAACTGCTCTACTTCAGCTTCTTCAGCATTTGTGGTTGGGGCGTATATTTGGATCACTGTGATGTTAGATGGCTTGCCCTGAATTCGAATTGAGATCATTCTGTCGTTTTTTGGATTGTATCCAAGCACTGCTTTAGCCACTTTACTATTAATTATGAAGGCTACTCCATTTCTTCTGTGTTCCTCTTGTCCACAATAGTAGATCTGGTGGTCATTTGATGTGAAGTGGCCCATTCCAGTCCATTTCAGTTCACTGACGCCCAAAATGTCGATCTTTACTCTTGACATCTCACCAATAACCACATCCAATTTGCCCTGGCTCATAGATCTTACGTTCCAGGTTCCAATGGTGTGTTGATCCTTAGAACATCGGATTCGCCGTTCACCACCAGCACCGTCGGCCGCTAGCCGTCCTTTCGGCTTTGAGCTAGCTGCGTCATCACGTCTGGGGCTAGTTGAGCTCATCCTCTGTTCCTCCCCAGTAGCACTTTGACCATCTTCCGACCTGGGGGTCTCATCTTCCGATGGTATACCGACATATCTCTGGTTGTACTGATCCATTTAGTTTTCACGGCAAGAATACTGGGGTGGGTTGCCATTACCTTCCCCAGGGATTGCATTTAGTCTGACCTCTCTGTCATGACCTTCCCGTCTTGGGTGGCCCTTCACGGTTTAGCTCATGGCATCATTGAGGTGCTCAAGCTCCAGCACCACGACAAGGTAACGATCCTTTGCTGAAGATATAGTGAGGTAAGAAAACCAAATCTCGCTTCTTACACTGATATTTTCATACTCTTTCTTTTTAAGTCTATACTCCAATTGCAGTGTGAGTCTTAAACTAGAAGAAAACTGCTATAGGGAGTTGTGGCTCTGAAATTTGGCAGCAAACTGTTCATAAATGAAGGTGTGATGTCCTATCCATGTTTGGTTATAAAAAAACAAAAAGGGAGACAGAAGCCAAAATACAAGCTTAATACCCCTTCAAAATAAAATCTCCCTCCCCCTACGAAGTCTCTGCCATGCTAAATTATGTTATGCTTTTATGTCATTATCCTGCCTATTGTGTTCCTTGTTGCCTCCCCCATCCTTGAAATAAGTGTGGTTTACACTCACCAAAAGGCTAACTACAGACCCCTGTGCTCATCTGCTCCAATTAATTGTAAGAATATACTGTATATTTATAGGACGGGATGGATTTTTTTTAATGGCCATCTTACTGATTTATAGAAGATAATCCTTACCAATCGAAGCAAATATTTGTAGCCCAGGGTTGAACTTTGGAGTCCTTGGTACTCTCTGAGCCTTGTTGTCTTCTTGCAGAAGTTTCATTGCCAGACTAGGCAACATCTTCAGTGCTGGCACAGAAGATGTTGCCTAGTCTGGCAATGAAACATCTGCAAGAAAACAACAAGGCTCAGAGAGCACCAAGGACTCCACATAATCCTTACTATTGGCTGGTCTCCAATCTACCATTCCTTGGTAATGTTGTGGAGAGGGTGGTTGGGCTCTAACTACAAAGGATTCTGGATGAGACAGATGACCTAGATCCCTTTCAGTTGTGATTCAGGCTGCATTGGTTACTCTCATGCATAAGTTATGGCAGGTTTTGGAGGGGAATGCATTCCTAATCCTGTTAAATCTCTAAGGAATGTTTGATACCCTCTATCATGCTAAAATTCTGGACCATCTGTGAAGGTTGGTGATTGAAGGATCTCTTCTGAAATGGCTCTGCTACTTTCTCAGTGGGCAATTCCAATTGGTGTCTTGGAGAAGGCAAGATCAAGCACTATGGTTTGCAGTGCCCAAGGGCTCGGCTTTCTTCCCCATCTTTGGTAATAGCTAGATGAAACCTCTGGGGAAGATCATATGTTGATTTGGGATTTAGTATCAACAATATACTGATGATACCCTACTTCACCTCTCTATTTCAAGTTGAGCAGGAGATAATGTAACCTGATCTATTGTCTGTAAACTGTGAGGGATGAGGTGAAACAGTCTGAGTGAATCCTTGCAAGATGGGGTTCCTATTGGTACAGAAACCTTATGATTCAATCAGTGTTTCATTCATTGCTACAAATGGGACTGCATTTTCCATGAAAGTGCTGATGGAAAAGCTGGGGGAATCTCCTGATCTCATAGCTTCTGCTGGAAGATATGCCACCTGTACCTATTCCTGGACTAGGAGGTGTTGGAGAAGACACTTGAAGACTCATGCCCTTGTCACCACTCAGTTAAACTACTGTAATATTCTGTGCGGGGGGGGGGGGGGTGTCTGCCCTTAAAGGAGAGAGATAAGCTGCAGCTGGGATGGAAAACAGCTGTCCACTTGTTGACCAATGCTAAC
The DNA here is from genome assembly GCF_035149785.1 of Candoia aspera. Classification (NCBI taxonomy): domain Eukaryota; kingdom Metazoa; phylum Chordata; class Lepidosauria; order Squamata; family Candoiidae; genus Candoia; species Candoia aspera. Next base: position 62,437,431 of record NC_086160.1, read on the forward strand.
CAGTTCAGCAGAATGAAACTTATCTTGCAGGACCTGCAATGATTGCCAATAGGCTTCCAGTTCTCATTCAAGGTCCTGGTCATTATTTATAAAGTCCTATAGATCTTGGCCTCTTTTTTATTTTTTAAACCACCTTCTCCTGGTAGAATCTACCAGTCCTACATACTCTCGCTGGGAGAGAATGCTGCCAGTGTCAACCCCAGAGAATGGCATTCTCAGTGGCAGCCCCCTCACTTGTAAATAGCTTAGTCTCTGAGGTCAGCTTAGTCCTTCCCCCACCTTTTTTTCTTTTTCTTTTAGGGAACTGATAAAATCATTCCTCTTCCATAGGGTGATAAAGATTTTAACTGAACCCCATATCTTCTTATGGTGTTCCTTATATGATATCTCAAGTAATGCTTTGCTCTCCCCAGTTATTACCAAATTTGAGGGTCATACCCATAAATGTTATATTCACTATTTTTTATGCTTCACTCACATTCCAGGTTGCCAAATACCTTTATCAGGCCATACAACTGTGCAAAACTTTGTCTTGCATGTGTTATTCTATTGATTTATGATAATTTCTTGCTACAGTAATGGGTTTACCATAGCAATCAATTTTCTTTCTTTTATTTGTAATGCTGGTCAAAGACCATAATAAAGAAATTTCGATTGCAACTTCAGTTGAGGACAGCAATGGATATAGTTTTAATGTTGGACTGTTTTCCTTTAATAGATGTTTGAACTTATCTATCTATATGGTAAGACATCAGATGGTGTAAGTTGATGGCATGCAAATATTTGTAATAAATAAACACCAGTTTCTTTGGAATACATATGTTTTTAAGAAGCCCATGAGGTGCAGGGCATATCTGTTTTGAAGCAGATGGATCACAGCACAGTTAAAAATACCTTATGTTCCCCCAGTGACACAGCCCTAATGCCTCCACATGTTCCAACATTTCCAGAACAAGAGGGAAAGCAGGTCTGAGTCCATTGTCATTATGGCAGCTTTTCCTTTTTTTTTCATCAGCTGAAAATGGTTTGTGAAGTGGTTTTTCTTTTCCCTTTCTATTCTTTAAAGAATTGTCTACTCCAATGATGTCAATTTTCCCCCTTACCAAATTAGCAGTTTGTTTTAGCAAATACGTAGAAGTTTTGTTTGTTTGTTTGTTAGTTTAGCTTGAGTGTGAATGGAATATTTTTAGCATGAGATCTAACTCTTCCTGGCCCAAGCATATGAAATAGTTGCTGTTTTTAACAATGTCCCTCCTATTTCCCCCCATGTAGAATGGTGTTTATGGCCCAGTTCTGCCTGATTCATACATCACTAAGTGGGCTATTGTCAAGTTGCAATGAGACCATTCATTTCCTAGAAGTTTGGTCTCCCTAGAATTTATAAAAGGGTATGAATTCCTAAATCCTCCACTCAATTATTATAATATTCAGTCAACTTTCAGGACATTGTATAGAAATATTTTGGCCACCATATATTGATGATTGCGGCCAGGTTTTGTTTTGTTCTTTCACCCCACAGTATCTTTGCAGTTGGCTTAACTTGCAAAAGAAGGGTGACAGGCACCAGTTTGGATTAAATCAATCAAAGAAGCAGCCACCAATTACACAAGCAATTATTTCCAAGGTGGTTGGTATGGGTCCTGTCAGGACTTAGATTAGTAATGGGCCTGACTGGTGCTGTGGCCATTTAGGAAAGTGTCCCAACTGATCTGTGAGGCCCAAAGGCATACTTGTGGATGCCACATTTTTATGACTAAAGTTGTCAATAAACACTTCAAGAAGTGAGGCAATAACAAAACTGAGGACCAATCCAGCATCACAGATAATCAAAAAAGCAATATTGCACAGTACAATCCTACTGTACAAAGCAGATCCCAGCAGATAACTTTGTCCAGAAATAGTTGAGAGGTCTAAAGCCAGGTAACTTCAAGATGATGGGCTTTCAGTTGTCCTGCTGCTTACTTACATGAACAAAAAGCAAAGGCTTCTAGGTTTTTGCAGCAAAGAAAACTACTGAAGGCAATGCCATTACATTATACTGAGGGAGTGCCATGTCCCTTAAAACCACATTCTACAGATCTTATGGGTCATCACCAAAGGAATCTACTAAGCCATCCCTGACATGTGGTCCCCACTGTTTTAGGCAGACTGTTCCACTATTTAACAGGAATCTCCTAATATTTAGCCTGAAATTTCTTTCTTTTCAGTTTCAACCTTCTGGTCCTTGTTCTGCCCTTAGTTTCAATATAGAACAGGTTTTCCTCCTATTGCACATCATAGCATCCTAAGGTAAAGGTAAAGGTAAAGGTTTCCCTTGACGTAAAGTCCAGTCATGTCCGACTCTAGGGGGTGGTGCTCATCTCCGTTTCTAAGCCTTAGAGCCGGCGTTGTCCATAGGACACTTCCGGGTCATGTGGCCGGCATGATGACACGGAACGCCGTTACCTTCCCGCCGAAGCGGTACCTATTGATCTACTCACATTTGCATGTTTTCAAACTGCTAGGTGAGCAGGACCTGGGATTAACAACGGGAGCTCACCCCGCTGCGCGGTCTCGAACTGCCAACCCTCCGATCGACAGCTCAGCAGTTTAACCCGCAGCGCCACCACGTCCCCTTCATAGCATCCTAGATATGTGTAAATGACTATATCTTTCCTTGGTCTTTTTTGAAAGCACATCGTGCTTTGGTTCCTCTAAGAACCTGGTTTCCAGACCTTTATCAAACAAGAAGTTGCCTTTGTTTTGCTTCTCATTTTATTTTACTAAAAGGATATAAAATAAATAAAGTTGGACAGAGAGAGAGATGGAAAGCACCAATAGTGATTCCACGAATACTGTATTGCATAGATCTGCAATTCCCACTGAGTCCAGAACTGTTCATTTTCTTCATTGTTTGACACCAGTGTTCAACTTGAACTTCCCATAGTGTGAAGATACTGTTTATCATGGGAGATTTGATAACATGTTAATTAATTCACTCATGAACAATGAACCAGAGTCACTGGTCTGAGATGGGCATCTATATTAAACAAACAAATAAATAAATGTCTCCTATTCACCATACAACTGAATGCTATTATTGCTGTTTGAACTCTCTGCCCCTTTGGTACTTCTCTGTAGGAAAACTTACACCACAGCTTATTTGTTAGACTTTAAGGCGCTATTCTATTAGCAGTAAATCCTTTGCATCACAGAAATACCTGAGAGTTTGTGATATAATGGGTTTTGTGGCCAGGTTAGCTGCTGCTGAGATGACATGATTCAGTAGAGAAAAAGACCTCTCCCCTCCCCCAAAAAAGTGGTGGGAGGGAGAGGTTCAGGTGTGGCCTTGGAGTGTGGCTTTGATGTCATGAGGACAGATGGGCTGCCTTGGCTGCCAGCCAGGACTTTTGTGGGGCAAAAGGAGGCAGCATTCTCATCAGCCAAACTTGGCATACAGGTGTAGTGGACTAAAGCCCTGGGGGAAAAACCACCTCCTCCATTGCCAGGGGAAATGCTGCCAGTAAAAGTGGGGAGGGGGGAGAAAGAGAGAGAGAAAAGATGGGGTAACATGTTGCCGTGTTTGACCCTCTGCCACTCTGAGGGATTGAGGCAGAAGGTCCCTTTGGAGACAATGTGAGGGAAGTTGGTGGATGGAGAGAGACATTGCTGTGTGTGTACTGGAGCTTTCAAGCATGCATGTACCACTTCCTGGCCCCAGAAGGAGAAAAGGGTGAAGATGTCAGCTGGAGGCTTCTCTGGTAGAAAAAACGTGAAAACACAGAGGGATGTGCTTCACCCCAAACTCAAGACAGATGGGGATGGAGGGATGTGGCTGCCTGCAGATAGGCACTTGGAGCCTTCAGGGAAGCCCCAGACTGGGAAGGGCTGGGTGGAAGACCCAGAGGGAGGCGCATCACATAACATCTATACAGAGGGACAGCTGTCAAGGTCTGAAAAAGCATGAAGAAAGGCTTGAAGCACCCACTAAAGTAGCCCTGTCTCCACCATCTCTGTCAAGCAATTATCCTGCTTGAAGGTATACAGTACACACACCCAGCTATAAAAGAACTCTCAGTCACACTTTGACAGAATTTTATTTTCTCATCCATATAAGTTCGGAATGTTAGATCACCCTATTTAGCACAGGGGAAAAAACTCTATGTGTTGATATGGACTGAACAATCAAGTTACAGCACTGAGGAAACCAAATACTGTATGTATCTTACCAAAGTTGAGTTAGCTCCTAGCACAACGAGCTGGGGAAACCTAATGATGCTAAGGCATCTTTCTAAAATGTTTGCATTTGTCTGGTGGCCAGGCATTCTTTTTGTGGATGGTATCGACCATCCTTCAGATTGTACTTCAAAGGTTCATCAGCTTTTGAAATAATTACCCTTAGAAGGTATACTTGCTTTGCATTTCTTCTCTCCTTTCTTGTTTGGATTCTGATAAGTCGTTTGCTTTTATATAAGCCCTCCCTCAGTGTATTTCCTTCCATATGGTAGTACCAAAACTCAGTACAGTTAATGACTTGTGTCTTGTGTTCTCCGAATCCATTATCACTGCCATTTCATTAGCACACTTGCTTTTAAAGTGGTGTGATGGGGTGAGAGGTTGAATATATTCCTTCTCATTGCTGGCAGCTCTTTCTTCTTCTTTCTACATGTTCTCAATTCCCTGGATGCTTGTTTCTTTTCCTTCCCTTTATAACCAGTTGGCTGTTTTGTTTTGTTGCATTTTATTTCTTCTTTTAGGAAGACTTTAAAGATTTGCCATCTTGTCTGCCTTCATTAGTGTGCAAGGCATTGCTACCATAGTGGCTATCCTGGATCTCTATTTTGATTCATTGATAATGGTAATTGAAATTACAGAAGGATACACTTGAGGCTATACTTGAGATGAACTTATAATAGAATGGTAGTTCCAAATCAGAGCTGTGTGTGTTTCTTCACAAATAAATTAATTGACTAGTTATAGCCTTCAGCAAGTCCAAGGAACTCATTCATAACAGGGCATGAATGATGGTGTCATGAGTACTGATGGTGAACAGGAGGGGGCCACTATCCAGGGGCAAAGACGCATGTGTAGTCTAGAGACTTTGAGCTGTCATTCAAAGAGACACAGAACAAACCGCCTGGACTTTTGGGGGTTTATCTGTCTGGGTTTTCCCACGCTTCTTCAGTTTGGTAGGATTTTCTGTCTACTAGCAATAATAATAGCAATAATAAAGCACTAGAAACTTCTTCCTCATCTCGACATGGTTCTTGCTTACTCAGGACAGCAGCAATTCTAAGAGTGAATGTTTTGGGTGGGTCATTGCATTTGAAAGGATGGGCCTGAGCCATATATACAGTCCACTTCTTAAATGGCTCTCAGAAGGCTGTCCATTGTTGGAAGGTGTTCTGTATTTGACAGGCTCTGCAGTCCAAGTTCGGCTTTCAGCTCAAGAATGTAAGAAGGGAAATCAGCCTAATAACATTGAGCATCTGGATATTACTAGTAGAGTCAGTTTGGTGTAGTAATTAAAGGTCCTGGGCTAGAAATGGTGAGTTCTAGTTCTACCTTAGGCACAAAGCCAGCTAGATAGCTTTGGGCCAGTCACTCTCTCTCAGCCCTAGGGATAATGCAATGGCAACCAACTTCTAAAAAATGTTGCCAAGAAAACTTGTCCATGTAGATGTCAGGAATCAAGACTGAGTTGAAAGTGCAAAAAAGTACATTTATATCCCACTGTTCTACTTCCATAAGCCCTCAAGCTGGTTTACCACAATAAACAAAGTACAAAAGATAAAAGATAATAACATCAAATTTAACATCACAACTATTAAATTAATTGAACAACAACTAGCTCAGGAAATATTTTGCCATTTTCTTAAATATCAGGAGAATACAACCCAAATGTACCACTCTGGGGAGAAACTTCCAAGTCTAGGAGACATGCAAGGCAAGGTCATCATTTAGCTACTGACAGTGAAGGCATTTTAAAAGGACTTTTCCTGCCAATCTAAAAAACCATACAAACAGGCAGTCTAGTCAGGCCATAAGCCATTTAGGACTTTAAAGGACAATATTTCCCTTTAAATTCTCCATGGTACACAATTAATAGCCAGTGCAGATTTTTCAATGCAGGCATCATGTCAGCTCTCATTTTGCACTAGGTAGCAGCCTGGCTGCCACATTTTGCACCAGTTGCAACTTCCAGACCCTTTTACAGGGTAGTCCTACATATAGAATGCTACAGTAGTCAGGATGGATTCTCACCATGGCATTTGTCAGTTTATTAATGGCATGTTTTTTACTTCATGTTGTCTTTAAAAAAATATGCCTGATTTATATACCGATTCTGTTTCTTTAAGGTTTGGCTGTGTACTATCACAGAGTTGTATGTGAAAAAGTGTGTACGGAAACAAAATTACCCTTAAGAAGCATATTCCAGAATTAGACTGAAACATATGTTCAGAGTTCCCTGAGTTCTCCTCATTTCTATATGTAAAAGTTGTGAGCCCTAAATAGTGTACACATTAAGAGACCAAGTATAATTTAGTTTTGGATGGTGCTTTCAAAATATTTGAGTTTACAGTTTTGCTCATTCATCATATCACCATCTCTTTGAAACACAGTGGTGACACAAATGACCAAGTTAGCAACTCACCAAAACAACAGTTACCCCTGTGCTCCTGTAATTCATGACCACACATGTCCTAGTCAAACAGGGAATAGTCATCATTAACTCCTCCCTCTCTCCCCCAAAGGGCTGACATCAACTGCAGAGAAGAATAGTTGGAAGACTTACTCAACCTGATTCTTATTGTCTTGGGGAAATAAGATGAAGAGTACTGTAGATTTCAACTTGGCTACCTACAAGACGGTAGGATCAACTTTCCATTAACCCACTTATCCCTCTTTGGATGGCACGGCTAGCCAGAAGAATTAATAACCTCAGGTTATTTGTGGTTAAAAGCAACTCTCTCAAACCTGACATACTGAGTTTAGCAGTTTGTATGCTGACTAATCTACCTTAATGCATGTAAACATGGCCAGTGTGATGAAATGGTAAATGTGTAGGAGAGGATTCATAGAAAACTGGGTTTTAATAGTGTCAGATTCCAAAAGTTTTTGCTGCACCAGGATCCCCCTTTGCCTTCTCTGCCAAAGAGGCTGAGAGGTTGTTGAAGCTGCATGTAACACAGGCAACCAACATATCTCTGTGTGTGCTCAATGTTTGGCCCCAAGACAGTTTCCAAGAAGCACTGGTCCAAGGAAGCAGATGAATGAGGAAAGGTGGCCAGAAAACAAGGCAATTTGTACTCCCTTCCCTCCCCCCCCCAAAACTGGCTTCAGATAACCTGAGCATATCAGAACTCTTATACAATATCACCCTTCAGCATAGAAAGACAGAGAGTTGAGATGGAGAAAAGTTGAGGGACATGAGCAGAGATGACCATTTATTTTAGTTATAAAATAATCTATCACACTTAAATCTGACCTAAGAGTGCTGGTGGAATCCATATATGGAATTCCTACAGTCAAACTCCTTTCTTTGTCAAGCACAATTTATGTATTGGTTGCAACAGCATCGATTAAAAGATATACAAATGGGAATGAGGTCCACTTATGGGCAGTTATTCCATTTCTCTCATTTGCAGAGACATAGCTTGTCAGGGGAAGCCTCATGCTGTAAGGTGAAGATTGTGTTGGATTTAAATGACTTGTGTGCAAATACTGTATCCTGAACTGAAATAGGGAATGAATAAAAGAAACAACTTAAACAGAAAGTGTGACACTTTTTTCTGCTAAAGATAGTGAGATTATAGGATTTTTGAGGTTCTTCTTGGTGTAGCAATTAATGTGTTAGACTAGAACCAGGAAGATCCAGGTTCTTGTGGGTGACCTTGGGTCCATCACATTATATCAGCCCAACCTATCTCATAGGGTTGTGGAGGGAAAAACAGGAGGGACCACTATGTATACCACCTTGAGCTCCTTACTGAAAAGTGGGATATAAATCTGAGGACAGATAAATAGGATGAATTGGGCAAAATCAGTCATGAAGCTTGCTCAAGAAAATTGGTTTCAAGGTTTGCTATATGGATGAAATGCAGCCTTAAGACACATGCAATCCTGTTTGGTGCTCCCTTGGGTATAAAGGCAGGGCTAGAAATAAATAAAATATATTCCTTAGCCTATCTTAGTTTGTCAGATTGCTGGAGGAAAAACATTAAGTAACATTATGTACTTTGAGTAACATTATGTACTTTCAAAGAGTGGCATGAAAAATAGAGTCAGCAGTATTCATATACCCAAAGGCAGCCTATGCATGTATAACTAAAGTTATAAATTGCCACATTTAGATTGCAAATCCAACCTTTATTCCAGACTTTCAACTTTTGTGAGATAGGGAGGTTGGCAAAGAGAGCTTATTGGGGATTGGGAAATACTGTTTGAAAGGGAGAGGGTGACCTTCACATTAACCCAAAAATAGTCAATATTTTTCTGAATTTTTAAGAAATAAATCAGCTTGATTCTGGGCTGGGGAGAAGTTGTTGTTTCCCACATCATATAATTTAATTTGTGATACATGCAAAAAAAAAAAAAAAAAACTGTAGTGCTCAATCTTTCCAACCAGTTTCATGATCTCCTTCCTCCTATCTTTTACTCTATTTGTCTCTGCTATTAAAAAGAAATATAGCTGTTCTTGTTCCTCCTGAAGAAAGTTTTACCATGGAAATTTTGAGTTCTCTATCAATTAGTTATAGAGCCTTGGCTGACATACTTTTTTACTGAAATGTTTAATAGACTAATTAAGCAAGGCAAAGCAAATAAAATACATTTAATATACCATTTCATCTACCAATCAAAAGTGTCACTTTTCAGGCCAAACCAATGTGTGGGGTGAGGGAGCTAGAGCAGTAACCTGGTTAGAAGTCTTACAAGTGAAAATAATCATTCGTTTGTACCCTGCCTTTTTATGCCCACAGGAAAATTCTGGAATATGGGTATCATGTCTATCCATAATTGTGTTAAGAAGCCCCTGAAATCTACAAATAGACTTCAGGATGCAAATACTTCCACCATATTTGTTGTTCCTTCTTCAACCTGCCTGATTAAGAGTTCTTGAAATGTGAAAAGTTGCCATGATTGTTTATTACTTCAGTTGGCCTAATAAAACTAGTCCCTGTATGTATTTTGGATAATTTATGGGAGATTGGAAGATATGTTTGGAAGGCCTCATATTCCTCTATATGAAGATATGTTTGGAAGTGGGAAATCTATTTCTAACCCTTTGTGTGTGGATAGGTGGATAGGGGAAATAGAAATACATATTAGTATCATAGGCACTAAAGCCAGGAGCTTCCAAATACCAAGATTCTTATCGCAGGGATTTGACTGCTTCTCTAAATACTGAATATTCCCTCAAATGAAATCATGCATTTCCAAACAGAACAGGTAACGTTTTTATGTCTTGTATACATGTAGATTTGTTCATTTCTTGCTTTCTAAAATTATAACAACTTAAATAAATTTTATCTACTCAATTACATTATTATTAATGTACACAACAATACATGTATAGAAGGAATATACAAAATAATTATAAATGTCTAAAAATATCAGCATTAAAATGCCTGAGAGAAATTAGCAAAAAGCAAGCAATGTTAAATATTCAGTTAGCTGCCTTAAAGGACATTATCCTTAAGCATTATGTTGATTAAAATTAAAGTTCCCAGAGTGACTATTCTTCATTCTTACTATGTAACTGACTTTAAAAAAAAAACATAATATATTAGAGGAAGACAATGACACAGAAAAAAATATGCAGCTTCAAATAAGATAACAACCTAATCTGTTTCTGGTAGCACACAACTCAGTGCTGACCCAACTCTGTAAGATTGTCAAATCTTGTGAACTTTAAGAGTATTTCAATAGTAGCCTGGCACTGGTGACCTGACCTGCTAGCTGTCTCTGTCTTTGAAGGCATATCTTGCAAGAAAGAAGCAGAAAGCAGGAGTTAAACTAATGGATGAAAATAGAAAGGAAGCAGATTCCAGCTAAACCTCAAAAGAAAAGTCCTAATGATAAATGCTGTTCCAAAGTGGAATGGATTGCATTAGGAAGGCACTTGCTCAGTGGAGATCCTTCATGGGTTCAGTGGCCATCTGTGAGGAATGCTGACCCTCAAATATCATTATGTTCTGAGGATTTTGTGAAGCTAAACCATTTGATTTTGATACAGCTTATGAGCTATCTTTGCTGCATTGAAGAAAAAAGGTGGAATTACACAAAAATAGCTTTGGCTTTCTGCCTATTATTGGTACACTACATCAATGAAGGGCTGATTGATCTGACTTTAATGAGGGCTCTTCCCTCTTTCTGAAACGTCATCCCCCCTCCCCATGTGGCAAGAAATATACATCCAACAAATCAGCAGGGTTTAGAAGGCTGGTTTTATTATTTTTCTTCCTGCCTCCCTCTATCCCAGTGCTTTGGGGACAAATATAAAAATGTCCCAGCCTTGTATGTATTGTTTTCTTTTAACTTCTTTGAGTTTCTCCAGTATTTGCTGGCTCACAAGTGACTCAACTTTTTGTATGTTTGTTTGTTCATTGTACAAATATCAGTTAACCAGTATGTCTTTAATGATGGTCATCATTTGGTATTTTGGTATAAGGTTCAGTGGCATTTCCACAGGGAGGTCCTCATCTTCACACTTGAGTATTGCACAAGCTTTTTTGACCACTCAGTGCTACATTCCTTGGACCAAGTTACACAGACAATTATGGACTTCAACACACACACATCATGCATGCATTTGTATATGTCTATGTATATACATAGTATGTACATACGCAGCAATACATCTGAAATTATAGATGTGATGTAGATGTAGATACATGCACAGTGTGTATGAGTATTTGCTCCAACTAAGATGTTTAGGCTAAGTAAAATCATTCTGCTGTTACTTCTATCCAGGATTTTAACAGGCATTTAGGGTGCAGTTGTGCTTGATTTTATATGTATTTAGGATATAAAGTCCACTGCATTTCAAAAGCTAGGGAAAGGTAAGAATGAGGCTACGAAGTTGTGTTCATTATTTTCTATGGCCCTATCATTATACTTCTTTTCAGTTCCTAGCAACTAACTGAAGAAATTTGACTGAAAGAGCTGCAGGGCCCTTAACACTCTCAAACTCTGCAGCAAGGCATCCTTCAGAGCTTGGCAGCAGAACTGAGAGGAAACGGAACAAAGAAATTACTAGAAACAATTGAAAGGGAAGAGACACAATAAAGAGACCTGTGAGTTGGCTGGGACTGAAGCATCTTGGCACGCTTGTCTCTTTTTGAGAATCTGATGCAGGTTAAGCAAGTGAATTCCCTGCTTTAAAAATACTTTTTCTCCCAGTCTTCTGTTTCTGTACTTGTACATGAAAGTATCACAAAGATGCCATAAGTTGGTATCCAGTATTCTGTTGTTAATTTAAAAAAACACCTTCCTGGATATTTGATTGTGTGGTGAAATAGATAACACATACTGAGATACAAAATGTCCTGTGGTATCCTACCATGGGAGGTACTATTATAAATCAATGAAATTACCTGCCACTTGTGCTGTGCTTCTCCTCCTTCTCTGCAAAGTTTAAGGTCTGATTTAGTTGTGCAGCCAAGGTGATATAAGTGCTGTATGTGTGATGGACTACAGTAACACAGCTGGCTCTCAGGAAGGAGGGAACACATTCCAAGGAGGGGAGCGAGATAAGAGACAATGCAGCCCAGAGCTGGAACATGGGAAGACAGAGAGATTTGGAGTAGCCATGCCCTAGAGCCTCCCAGGTTATTTCCCCTTAGGTTAGGTAGAGTAGCTTTAGTCTGGCAAGATTCTGTCTATACGGTGTAAGCAAACAAATAACTGAAGTTTGACTGGATTGCTTCCTTGTCATTCTTGGGCTGGGCCTGACAGTATGTCCTGTTAGAAAATTCTTCAAGAATTGGGATTATTCACATGGCACCCTTTAAAAAAACAAGTTTACATTTCATCTATTAGCTATTCAGAAGATAGGGTGTGGACCAACATTCAGCTTTCTTGATTGCTCTTACTCATCAAATGGTTGTTGAGCAGTACTTTTTTAAAATGCTAGAGAGCATTTTAAAGCTCTCTAGGCATGGCATTTTAAATTGGGGTGGAAAGGCCCAATCAAGTATAAGTAAATCCCATCAATTCCAAAGGGAGAATCTAGCAATAGGTTAAATCATTCAGTTTCATCTGCTTTTTTAAAAAATAATAATTTATATACAGTATATATTTGTAAATTCCTGCTATTTACATTGTTGTAAAAAATATGAATTTTAATCAACCTTGCTTTAAAAGGAATAATTCAGTAATATTATCTTCTCTGTGTTGGCCAATTTAGTACATGGAGTAGAACTTTATACTGTGTGACTACCATGCAGATGGCAAGGAGACTTAGAAAATACATGGTTGAATATATAAGGATTGAAGTACAAAATATCGGAGCTTGCATAGAGAATATTTCACTTTCTTTTAGCATTAAACATTTAACTTGTAAGCTCTTTCCTTCTGTAAGATTTATGTAAGTTCTTATTAAAAAAAACTGAACAATTTTCTTTCTTATTTCAACCTTTGTCCCTTATTGTTAAGTTACTCCTTTTATGAAAAAAGTACAAAATGAAAAAGAAAGAAAAAAAAAAGACACAGAAATATATATTGTGTACAAAATAGCATCATTCCACCTAATTTCAAAGTAACTCATTAAACCCTGAGCTCCCAAAATAAGGTTCACCAGTCTTTCACTTATATCAGTAGAATGCCAGTTCATAGACAGAAAATTCTCTATAATCCAAGACTGTTAAGTCCTGTCTAACTCTTTCTTCCCCTGTCAAGGCCCAGAGATCTGGGCAAGATAAAGGAAGCAAGAGCTAGAAGAACTTCAGTGTTGTATCTTAAATTCTAATCTGGAATATATACAGCATGTTGGAAACTGAAAGAGGAATTTCACACCCTTGGTTATACAACAGAGTCTTTTTTTAATGCCTTGAAATGTTTCTTTCCAGTTTTCTCTGCACCTGGTCTAAGTTGCCATTTATGAGATATGCTGTCAACTGACTTGCCCACCGACTCTTGGCTTTTGGCGCCTGCAACAATCTGTCACATCAACTTTGAATAATTACCTTCCTTTCAGTTCCTCATGCACTATAAATCCAAAAGTTTTCATAAAAAAACAGATTCTAAAACATTGGTAAAAAATTCAAGGGTACATCCACATACTTAAATAACAATCACATTTGTAACACTATGTTAAAAAATGTGAAAATCAAATCAAAATGGTATAATATTTGAACAAGCCCATATCCAGAGGAATAGGCCAGGGGGTCAGGTGGGGGGCAACATTTTGTGCTGTCATGCTGTAAACTCCACCCCTATTGTGTGTGCTGTGCCACATAATTTTTGAAATTTTCATAATTTTGAAGTCCTGAGAAGTCCGGCAGACTTGGAAAACAAGTTTTTGTTGATATATTCTTATTTTAAGATCATGGGGCTTATATTTATTTGTTTGTTTTGCTACTAATATAGGATATTCTAGCTCCTTACTCTAAAGTACCTGAGGATAACTAATATCCAGCTTAGTAACAAACTTTAATTGTTTATTAAAGTTTGGTGTAGGTTTTGTAAATAACTAAAATACATTTCAGTAATGGTAATACTTCAGGAATTTGACACATCCAATGCAGCTGGCCAAACTGAATTCAGGGGGTGTTTTAATTAATTATACTGCCTTGTTCCAGTTTTAAATAGTCTAAATTCCTCCTGTAATAACTGAAATGGCTTAAAAACTTGAACCCCAATAGTTTTAAAGCATTCATGCCAGTAGGGGGCCTATGTTTTCCATTTATATCTCCGTCCCAAAAACTTCCAAATATGCCCTGCAGCCTTTTATTCAGGAAATATAATAGAACTATGACTAAGAGAACACATTGCTGCCATGATATCAAAAGGATCACATGTATGCATAATTGATTTTCTTCATTGCTCTTATGCATTCCAAAGTGAAACTGAAAATATAAACCCACTGAAAGTTGAAAATCTGGAAAATTAAATCTCCCATCTTCATACAATAATTGTAATTTAGATAAAGAAAATCTAGGAGTTTGTCCTTTCTGTCAGAAAGTTCTTAATAATTTATCAATTTATTTCAAATTATTGGGGACTTTAACCCAGGAATACCTCCAAGTAAGTATAAAATTCTCAAAGCAATGTTTGTTTTAATTTCATTTCTGTCAATGGACTATTATTTATTTATGTATTTGCTTACTCATATACATACATAGTTATATCCTGCCCAGCTCCCAGCTATCTATCATATCAATTTTCATTTGATATTCAGAGAAATATAAGCCCATGAGGGAGCAAAGTTTGTGTGTGGGGGGGTGTTTTTTCTTGCAATTCTCCCACTTAAATCAATAGGGTTTGGTTTACCCTGGATACACTGTTTTGCAATGCTTTGCTTTCCAACGGATATTCAGACTAAGACAGGAGCATGCAATGTTTCTTTCACCTGAAGACCACATATTATCTAGATGGAGTGCAGGCTGTACAGAGTATAGAGGATGGTCTTGAAGGACAGAGGGAAAATCAGATGAATGAAGCTTGAACCCATACCAAGAAAGAGATTTCTGAAAATTTTGTTGTTTATTCATTCAGTTGCTTCCAACTCTTCGTGACTTCATGGACCAGCCCACGCCAGAGCTTCCTGTCAGTCGTCAATACCCCCAGCTCCCCCAGGGACGAGTCCGCCACCTCTAGAATATCATCCATCCATCTTCCCCTTCGGCTCCTCTTCCTTTTGCCCTCCACTCTCCCTAGCATCAGCATCTTCTCCAGGGTGTCCTGTCTTCTCATTATGTGGCCAAAGTATTTCAGTTTGGCCTTTAATATCATTCCCTCAAGTGAGCAGTCGACTTGATTTTCTGGAGGATGGACTGGTTTGCTCGTCTTGCAGTCCAAGGCACTCTCAGAATTTTCCTCCAACACCACAGTTCAAAAGCATCTATCCTCCTTCTCTCAGCCTTCCTTATGGTCCAGCTCTCGCAGCCATATGTTACTACGGGGAACACCATTGCTTTAACTATGCAGACCTTTGTTGTCAGTGTGATCTCTCTGCTCTTAACTATTTTATCGAGATTTGTCATTGCTCTTCTCCCAAGGATTAAGCATCTTCTGATTTCCTGACTGCAGTCAGCATCTGCAGTAATCTTCGCACCTAGAAATACAAAGTCTTTCACTGCTTCTACATTTTCTCCCTCTATTTACCAGTTATCAATCAAGCTGGTTGCCATCATCTTGGTTTTTTTGAGGTTTAGCTGCAAGCCAGCTTTTGCACTTTCTTCTTTCACCTTCATCATAAGTCTCCTCAGTTCCTCTTTGCTTTCAGCCATCAAAGTGGTATCATCTGCATATCTGAGATTGTTAATGTTTCTTCCAGCGATTTTAACTCCAGCCTTGGATTCCTCAAGCCCAGCATGTCGCATGATGTGTTCTGCATACAAGTTGAATAGGTAGGGTGAGAGTATACAGCCCTGCCGTACTCCTTTCCCAGTCTTAAACCAGTCTGTTGTTCCAAGGTCTGTTCTTATTGTTGCTACTTGGTGGTTATACAGATTCTTCAGGAGTCATACAAGATGACTTGGTATCCCCATACCACTAAGAACTTGCCACAATTTGTTATGGTCCACACAGTGAAAGCCTTTAGAATAGTCAATATTACTGAAAATTACTGTAAATTACAAATTACTCAGACAACATCCCCTCTCCCAATTCACATGAAAATAAAAGAGGGAGGAGGTGAAGCACATTCAGACTTGCAAGATTCTATTACTATAGCTGTTGTACTAAAAATAGCTTTAGGCCCACATGGTATATGTATCTTAGTCTGGTCTACCTATTACAGCTGACACAAATGCACAAGTAGCTGTGGCCAGGACAACAATTGCATTGCATTGCATTGCATTGCATTGTTAACTTAACAGTGGTATAACTTGTACTAAAGAAAGTATGTTTCCCTTCATGTTTAATATGTTCCCTCCTTCCACATTAAAGATTAGGAGTTGTCGACACCTTTTGGAGAGATTCTATAGGCTTCACCCAAGATTTTCAGGGATGCAAGTGGCCCTGGAACTTTAACTTATTTATTTTTATTTATTTATTAAATAAATAAATAAATTATACTTATTATTTTATTTTTATTTATTTATTTATCAAATTTTATCACCGCCCATCTCCCCCCACATGGAGGGACTCTGGGCAGTCTTCAATATTCTTCAATGTTCTTAAAGATAAGATTATATTCCATCTGAAATAAAATCTATAATTCTGGGCCTTTTAAAGAAATAAATTGACCTTTGGTAATACAGATGTCATAGGTCATGTTTGTTTTAATTTCAGACACTTTTTCAGCCAAGGAACTGTAGTTTGGTCATGAGTTGAAGAATTGTCTATTTTTCACAAAAGTATATTTCCTTTGTGGAAAACTATGGGCAGTAAAGCAATTTTAAATGGGATTGTGATGGTTTATGTTGATAAAATATATATGATATTAGAAGAAGCAATCTGTTTGGTAAAGTGAACCTCAGAGTCAAGCTTTCCTCACCATTTCACCTGGTTAAATCCTTGGTTGAGCCTGAAGGCAAGATTTATTTATTTTTAAGAAATATGCAATGAAGGAATGACACAAGACAGATCTGGACAGTACCAATTGTGCCAAGGAAAATGGGGCCAATTAATAATATTCTTCTTTTGTGAATAACAAGTCTTCTGCCTGGGGAGCAATGCCGATCAACCATTGAACTCCTTCCCCCACTCATTATAGTCATGTTATCTATTTTAGATATCTTATACTAAATGTTGAAAAATACAATGTACAAGACAATTTGCTCTTCTGTGTTGGTTCTGAAATGCAGAACAAATGTTTTAGTGAAAGTATATTTCAAAATTGCTTTGTTATATGCCATCAAGTTGGTGTTGACTCTTAGAAACCACGGAGACAGAACTTATCCAGGACAATCTGTCTCCAGTCTGGTCCTTTAGGTCTCCCAATGCTGTACCCATCGCTGCTATAATTGAGTCTATCCACCCTGCTGCTGGTCATCTTCTTCTTTTTCCTACACCTTTCCCACCACTGTGCATTGCATTGTGCAAGGGAATACACACACCCATACCACTTATATTAAGTGCTACAAATATAATTATTTCTAGTTACTTTTCATGCACTGATTTCAAGCTGGATATATATAGCAATAGAGACCGGAGTTTTATATATAACCATTTGCCACTCTAACAGCTCTCTATGGAATCATCCTGCAGGCCTTTCCAAATACTGAGTAGAAAAAGAGTAAGTCTGCAGCACTGCATTGCAGTAAAGTAATATTCTTAAACCTGTGTAAAAACACTAAAAAAGCAAACATTTTAATAAAGTTTTAGCAAAGCATTATTCACCATCACTTAAGCTAGTTAAATTCATAGTAAGAACTTTAGAAAAAAGATTTATAATAATGTTCTCCCGCGGTTGCTCAAATATATATTCTGAAATTTTCATTGTTGTAATATGCATATATTATTTAAGATGAAGATCGTCTACATTAGGAAAGCTCTTTCATTTTTTACCTCATGGAGTCCAATTCCTTTTTTGGGAGGCAAAGAAGAGTAATCTATACAGCGCTTCTATTGCTGCAGAATTCAGTCATGTTGTTCTGCCTTTAGCTTTCTACATGCCAAATACATACATACACCACCCCCCATCCACCTACCTGGTCACAGATGCCCAGTCTGGCTAAGTTAGCTAATTAAATTGGCTAAGTTAGATAAATTATCAAATCAAAAGAGTTTCTTCTCCTGAATACCCCAGCCTTTTGAGATTAGCCCTAGACTGTACAATTTTAATCAAGCCAAATTCTACTTGCCAGCTATATTTGGCAGTTCACTAAAATACCACAGTGGACCGATTACTAAACATATTGAAAAAGCTGCAAACTGCCGGGTAACAAACTTCTACCTGCTGGCCCGCCACCAAACCAGCTGCTTCACTGCATTTAAGGCATTTAGCTGCCCAGAATAACTCACCCTCTTGTATGCCTTCTACAAGAATCAATCTGAAAAGGTCCTCAAAGCCACGCATTATGAGGTGGCTTTGGCATGTCCCTTCACAGGCAGCTGTTTTGGCCACCTTATAATTATGTTTCTTTGTGTCCTTCTCAGAATAATGCACAGCATTCCAACTGGCCAAAAACAATTAGTACACGGAGGGGTTCATGTCAGGCAGAACACAGCAGGAGAAGGGAAGACTGCAGCAGATTGTCCTCCTACCTCAGGCGGCAGATCTTCTTGTGTTACCCTGCTCAGTATCAGTCATCTGCTGGACCCCAGCTTACCAATGGTGAAGTCTGGGCCTTAGTGGATTAAATATTGTAATTAATACCTACAAGATGCATGATGTTCAGTAGACACACTTCTTCATGCAACTATATACATAGCAAGATTAAGCAAGCCAATTACCTCCTTAACATACTGAAGGCATGCACAAACTTTCTGCAAAAACTTTAAGGAAATAGGCTAGATACTGGTTGCTTGCTACCATTATTTGCAATTATTGAAGTTTATAATCACTAGCGCATTGATTACTTCTTTATTTCTAAAAGAGTTTTTCCACTATTGTATGCTGCCTTTTACTGTAGTTAATGTTGAACAATTGATTTTTTTATCATTGTTCTGAAGGTTTTATATCGTCTGTTCTACTTTTTATATAAGCTCTTGTGTTATGCAGAAAATCAGGACATAAATATTATCACTAAAAGAGAAATGCTTCTCTTGTTCCACTATGTCCTTGCAGGTGAGCTTTGATATGCACATAAAGACACAATGGTTGTACCATTGTGTGGATATAGTTGAATTGCTAGATCACGTTTGGACCTAATTGTATCTGGGTATGCTTCCTGTCATTGCTCTGTCTTTAATAATGAAAAGTTTCACATATTCACAAGCAGCCCCATAAGAGCACATGACTCTTGTGACTGTAAATAACACAGGTTAGCCCATTGTGGAAACACCTCCCAGTGAATGTCAATTGAATGACATGATAAAAATGTTCTGTATTGATTGAGCTACTCCATAGGAGCAGAGGCTTCCTTCTTTCATTAAGAAGCTTTATATATAACTAGATGTTAATGCATGGAGAGCTGCTTTTGGTGCCATCCAAATATAGGGATGCATTTTCACAGGATGGTCAGAGGTGGCTAGCCCACATGTGCAAGCCCACATGTTCTTTCAATGCTTAGGATTGGGTGTCAGATGAATGCTGAATAAGTTTTCATCTAGTTTCCTTACTTGCTGTATCTTAACTGCAATAGTTTCAATGGAAGGAGTATTTTGGAATGTGCAAAAGAATGTGCTTATGCGGCTAACCTTTCCTATGGGATACCTATTTGCTAGATATAATTTTGGGGGAATATTTCTGCAAAGCTTGGGTGATTCTGCAAAAGGTGAGTTTGTGCTGGAATCATGTAGGTTAATTAAAAAACAAAAATAAAAGAGGACACATACAGTATAATGCATGTATGATAATGGGTAAGGTGGGAGCCAATAGTTCTCAGGCTAGAGAGCTATTATGCAAACATATCTCAAGGCCATCAAGAGAATGTCAGGTTTCTTTTAACCTGGAACGTGGGATAAAAATCCTAGAATTTAAACTCTAAAATATATATAAGCTCTAACATCTTCACCCTGAAATTAATAATTAACTGGATGCTTATGCCTGGGATGGAAGTAGTGCCATTAACATGGCAACACTAGTAGCACAACAACTAAGACAATAATTGGTCTATTTTTAATCATCAAGAAGAACCCTTGGCTTTATCTGGACCTGAAAATCTACTTGATGTCTCCAATAGCGGGTTGTAATTCATCTTATCACACAAGATGGGAACCACATAAGTTATGGCTCAGATAAATCCGTATAGATGGACATTATTTAATATGCTTGGAATATTAAATATGGAAACTGCCTGGAATGACATTATTCAGTTTAATGTTCTATATACAGATCTGAAGACTTTGTATTTCTGGGTGCGAAGATTACTGCAGATGCTGACTGCAGTCAGGAAATCAGAAGATGCTTAATCCTTGGGAGAAGAGCAATGACCAATCTTGATAAAATAGTTAAGAGCAGAGACATCACACTGACAACAAAGGTCCGCATAGTTAAAGCAATGGTGTTCCCCGTAGTAACATGGCTGTGAGAGCTGGACCATAAGGAAGGCTGAGAGAAGGAAAATAGATGCTTTTGAACTGTGGTGTTGGAGGAAAATTCTGAGAGTGCCTTGGACTGCAAGAAGAGCAAACCAGTCCATCCTCCAGGAAATCAAGCCAGACTGCTCACTTGAGGGAATGATATTAAAGGCAAAACTGAAATAGTTTGGCCACATAATGAGAAGACAGGACACTCTGGAGAAGATGCTGATGCTAGGGAGAGGGAGGGCAAGAGGAAGAGGGGCCGACCAAGGGCAAGGTGGATGGATGATATTCTAGAGGTGATGGACTCATCCCTGGGGGAGCTGGGGGTGTTGACAACCGACAGGAAGCTCTGGCATGGGCTGGTCCATGAAGTCACGAGGAGTCAGAAGCGACAAAATGAATAAACAACAACATACAGGTCCAAGGCCATGAGCATGTGATAATGTCACTTTGCAGAAGCTAAACAGATTTGAATCTCAACAAAAATAAGAATATCTGAGAAATCCCTGCATTTCATCATGAGTTCCATACTGGAAGGACAATAATAGATGCCTAAAGAGGGCCTTCTTAATTTAAAATAATTATAAGGAGGGGAACCAGAATGTCTACCATCTGATATGCTTTACAAACAAAATTAAGTTATATATAAAAATGAAACAGTTAAATATTTAAACTGATAACAGCAAGCTTATCACAGTGGATTTTCAAATACGGCAGCTGAAATCTCAATCTCCCTCTCTCATCTCTTCATACAGTTGAATGATCTTGGCATATCTCAGAGGGAACCTGACATTTTGCTGTTGTTTCATCATTTTAAATCTATTGAGCCACATATGAAGATAAACAAAAGCCAGTTCACCTCCGATGGATATAGATTTCTGAAATCTGTGTTTAACTGCTTTTAAAAACATCAGATTGTGGGGATTTATTGACAGAAAGCAACCTGGGCTAGCCAAATCCACATCTTGTATGCCTATCTTATATGATCTTTCTGCATGTAAAAATGAAAATGCTAATCCAACACTTCACTGCTGCAGAAAGTAAAATAACTGGCTACATAAGCATTAAATAGGAACAGTTAGCTGAAATGGAACAATTAAGTATTTGTTTCGATTTCTGCACTAGCATGCAATTGCATGTATATCCCTGTATATTATACACTATACTGAGATTTGTGGTTCAAGTGTTGAGCTACGGTGGAGAACTTCAGGTTCAAATCCCCACTTGACTACAACACTCTTTGGATGACTTGCAACATCAGCATTTAATAGGAACAGTTAGTTGAAGCAGAACAATTAAGTATTTGTTTCAATTTCTGCACTAGCATGCAATGGCACGCATGTCCTATGTGTATTATACACTATACTGAGATTTACTGACTCTGTGTCTCCTCTCAATCTACCTGGCACGATTATGATGAGAATAAAATGGGGGTATAGGAAGAACATATTCCAGCTCGAACTCTTGGCTATCAACTGAATTGACCAAGTGGTTTATTTATTTATTTAATCACATTTATAGACCACTGCAACCCCAAAGGATTCTCGGTGGTTTACAAGATAAAATATATAATCAACATTTACAGTTATTTTAAAACACCCATATTAAAAGTCTACAAACCAGTGAACAAACATAAAAATTTAAATAGCAAAGCAAAAACATAACCCAACCAACATGCAACCATAGTCCAAATACCCTCCAGAAAGCCTTGGTTTTAAGCTTTGGTTGCTACCTTTAAAGTCTTTAATGGTCTGGTTCCTGGGTATGTAAGAGACCAGCTTACTCTCTAAGGCAGTGTTTCTCAACCTTGGCAGCTTGAAGATGTGTGGACTGCAACTCTTGAATTCCCCAACCAGCACATACTGGCTGGGGAATTCTGGGAGTTGAAGTCCACACATCTTCAAGCTGCCAAGGTTGAGAAAAACTGCTCTAAGGCAAGGATGTCCTCCTTACTTTTATGGACTTCCAGAAAGCTGTAAAAACCTGACTTTTCTGGAAGGCCTGGTTTGGTAAATTCTGGAGCCATCAAAAGTTTTGCTTATTATTATTATTATTATTATTATTATTATTATTATTATATTGTTTATATATTATTTATTATTTGTGTTGTAAACCACCTAGAATGCTGTTGCTTTGAACAGTTACAGCCATTTTCATAAAGAAATTCAGAAATAGAAAAAAAAAGCCCTTCTTCTCTGGTGATTTTTCAGTGCTCTTTGGGCAAAATATTTAAATTTGCTTTCACTTTGTGGAACCATCACACAGTCATTTCATATAGGTATCAGAAGAAATGGCAAACTGATGAGGGAGAAAGAGACATAACTTTTTTTTTTCTGTCTTTGTCTCAATACTCTGCAAAAAACAAGCCAGATGTTCACAGGAAAATGGTAGACAAACATACAACTTTATAGGTGAGAGGGAGGGGAAAAAAAGGTTGGCATTTCAGTGATGATATTATTAGGGCATGATGGATCTTAATTGGACTACATTCTGATTCATAATTATGAACCAATTATGGAATTCATAATTGGATGTGAAACCAAACTATTTCTCAACTTAAAAGAGAATTTATCAGTTTTTGAAACCCAGCAAAATCCTGGAAGTTTTCTGATCATTACTTTTAAGAAATTTACATCCCCCTTCTCTTTTGTTTACAGCTTTTTATTTTCTTACTCATCCATTTCTTTCCTCCACCTTCCCTTTGTGCTTGCTTCATCTTGACACATTCAAGATCAACCTTCTATGGGACAAGTTCAAGACAGAAAAGCAGCTCACTCAGGTGAATGATCCCATGTAACCAAAGTGCTGAAAAAAAGACAAAGTGAGAAGTTCATATTATACTACCCTTTTCCTGAACACTTGGATTAATTGATGTATAGGCTGCCACTGCGTGACAAGATCATTCAAATTAAGCTAACTCTTAATTTTTGTATGAAAGTAGAAATACTTGGGATGTTTTAGTTCGTATCTTTTTATTAGCTGTGCCATATTTATTGATCCATATTTCCTTTCTCCTCCTGGCCCCCCATCTGTTTCTCCACCTTCTCTTTAGTCTTTCTGTAGAACAGGGACAGTCTTTTCATTTTATAGCTTATTAATAAGCTTACAAGTTTCTGCCTAAATTAAATCTAGATTCCTCCAATGTCCTTTGGGGTTGCATTTGTTTGTTTGTTTTCAAAATGAGCTCTTTTTATGGAGAAAGGGAGGGAGAAGAGGAGTGAAAGCAGCTGTCAATTAGGTTTTAGAACTCGGTGCTGGCAGAGACATTAATTTTTTGCCGGC
Source organism: Candoia aspera (assembly GCF_035149785.1). Classification (NCBI taxonomy): domain Eukaryota; kingdom Metazoa; phylum Chordata; class Lepidosauria; order Squamata; family Candoiidae; genus Candoia; species Candoia aspera. The sequence continues at coordinate 62,460,990 of NC_086160.1, forward strand.
TCTGCAGTCAGGACTGTCTTCAAACTGATAGCTCAAGGTCAAATTGCATCAGTCTTCACTAAGTAAACAATGCATCTTCCCAAAGTATACTGACAGGAAACCAATAATGTCCAACTGAAGGGATCAGGGCATGGGCAACCTACAAGAGCATATGTGTTTCTGTGCCTGAGACCATGCTTTCAGATAGCCTTTTGTGCCTTCATAGCCTTAGAAAAGTAACACTGATGCATCAGGATAACTTAGTAGAGATGGTGTTGCTACTTCCAGAACAGCCTTTGATGCTCAGTTTTTGCTTCTGATGAGGGAACAGGAAAGCAGCAGATTGTGCATGAGATGATAGAATGGATGGACAAGAGGTTTTATTCAGGGGAAAATCCTTATGAGCCAATTTGCCTTCTGCTAGAAAGTTAGTTGAAGGGGGAAAAGAGGAAGAGAAGGAGTGTGCATGTTTATCATTTACTGATTAGTGATCCATCCATGATCTTTCCATGCATTTTTACTTTCAATGTGCAGGCTCATCCAAATTCAATATATATTGCATGCATTTAATTATTCTGTGGAGTCCTTGGAGGTCTCTGAGCCTTGTTGTTTTCTTGCAGATGTTTCATTGCCAGACTAGGCAACATCTTCAGTGTGAACAGGGAGAGGGCCTTGCTCTCAGTTTATATATAGTGACTTGCCCTGCTCATGTTGGTGGGGGCGTTGTTCTCTCCTTGGGAGTTCTTTGATTGGGCTGTTGTTTGCTGCTTGGTTGATTGCCTGAGTTAATAGTTCCTTGATTAGGGTGTATTGTGCTGTTTGTATTGTGCTCTTTGATCATCTGGTGTTAATCCTAGTGTTGATTTTTGCATATCTAGGTGTTGGTTGCTGGCGAGGAGGTGTTCTGGTCTTTTGGCTTTTCTGTTGTCTCTGTTACAACCACATGGCATCACCATAGCACATAAACCAACTAAAACTCTTCAAAACATATTAAGTAACCCAAAAGACCCAATAGCCCAAGACGAAAAAACAGGAGTTATTTACAACATACAGTGCAAAGACTGTAACAGCCACTATGTAGGACAGACAGGCAGAAGACTAGCAGAGAGCATCCACGAACACCAACTAGCAGTCAGAAGACACAATGAGAACTCCTTAATCTCACAACATATGGACAGACTCAACCATAGTTTCAACTGGGAAACTGTGAGCATCCTAAACCAAGCCAAATCCAAAAACGCCAGAGAATCCCTGGAAGCCTGGCACTCAGACAAAGCAGCCATCAACAGACACATAGAAGTAAACAGCATTTACATACCATTCAAAAGAGATGATAGAAAAGCCAAAAGACCAGAACACCTCCTCACCAGCAATCAACACCCAGATATGCAAAAATCTACACTAGGATTAACACCAGATAAACCAGCAAACAGCACAATACACCCTAATCAAGGAACTGTTAACTCAGGCAATCAACCAAGCAGCAAACAACTGCCCAATCAAAGAACTCCCAAGGAGAGAACAACACCCCCACCAACACAAGCAGGGCAAGCCACTATATATAAACTGAGAGCAAGGCCCTCTCCCTGTTCACACTGAAGATGTTGCCTAGTCTGGCAATGAAACGTCTGCAAGAAAACAATAAGGGTCAGGGAGCACCAAGGACTCCACAGTTCAACCCTGTGCTACAAATATTCACTTCGATTTACTTATTCTGTTATATCGGTTTTTTTACAAATTATTTAAACTCACATGCCCACACCATATCAGGATCCCTAACCTGAGCTCAGAAGAAGCTCCCTAACACTCATTATGACATAGTTATGCAAGAATCTTTATTGCATACAAGGATGAACCACACTGAGCTGTTGATTATCAACTGTCCGCATGAGAGAGCTGTTACCTCTTAATATCACTGCAGTTTAAATCCAGCAATTTTTCCCCAACTTTTCTATGCTTTAATGAACACCTTGCATATTAGTGATACTCCTGCTCAGAAAACCTAGCTCTCTGCCATTGTTTTCATGTGTAATTTGTGCAACATTCCTAAATATCAATATTTTGGGAGAAACTGATAGGCAGAGGCAACAGAAATCCAGCACATAAGAGGAGCACGATTCAGTCTAAAGACAAATCCATCACTTCCAATATCCTGTTTTCCACAGGAGCCAACCATTTAATGCTTCCTAGCAGTTAACACCCACAGTTAAACAGCCATTGAAATGGGGTGGCCACATATAGCAAATGTAAATAGTGCTGAGCTGAACATTTCTCCATATGTGTCACCACATCACCATCCCACTTCCTCTGGCCTTCAAAGCTGAGAATGGGGCTTCCAATCATACATTGCTCATCCTTGCTGAAATCATAACACACTGAAATAGCAAGCATGAGACCTTCCTCTTGCTTATTAGCTTTGGAAACTAGATGCTTCTTGTTTCTCCTGCTGATTAGATTTTCAGTCTGAGGAGCTGGGTGATATGCTGCTGTTTATGCATCTGAGGAGACATTAAGCTGCAAAGCATAATGGGAGGTATGAGAGAGAAGTGTGGAACTATGCAGAGCAATTTAGATTGAATTAGAGAGTAAATTAAGCTGTAATTGGCTCCCATTATGATTATAAAACAGTATCAAGTATTCGAAGTTACAATTTACATCCTGATTATTCCAACAGTTTACAAATGGATGCTGAACAAATGGCTGCCAAATACCCTCAAATGTAAATCTCACATGAAATGAACCAAAGCCCAAATTTGCCCCTAAATACTAGCACAACTTAGACATTTTAATCTCCCTAACAACAGCATGTGAGGAAGGTGAGCATAAGTACTCTAGCTCAGTTTCCTCTCCGCCCCTCTTCTAATTACCTTTCACTTTTTTTCTGAGTATAACAGAGCCTGTTTTATCTATTCAAGCTCCACATATAAATACTACATTTGGACAATATGCAACAGCAAACGAGCTCAGTCAGTGAGCAAATTGTTGACATCTTACCTTCTGTTTGTACTTTGTAATGTAATCAGGTTTTGAGATTTGCTGTGTCACTGAAACTAGAAAGAGCCACCCTTTGGGATTTGTACAGTCTGGTTTGAGCAAACCCAAAGGGTAGACCCTGCAAGCACTAATCTTGGTTAACATGGCAGGTAATACAGTGGTATGCATATTTTGTAGCCAAGAGCTTTGGCTTAATGTATTATGTGAACAGAAGCAATATGGAATTCTGATTCTAGACCAGGGTTTCTCAACCAGGCTTCCATGGAACCCTAGGGCTCTGCGGGAGGTCACTAGGGGTTCCCTGGGAGATCATGATTTATTTAAAAAAATATTTAAAATTTGGGCAACTTCACATTAAAAAGGTAAGTTTTATTCTTTATTTTTAGTTTAAGAACCCTGTCAATGCTTATATACAGGTCTACCCATGAAACAAATATAATCATTTGGTAACTTCTGGCCTATATTTGAGCCTGAATGTGCAAGGGTTCCCTGAAATCTGAAAAATATTTCAAAGGTTCCCCCAGGGTCAAAAGGTTGAGAAAGGCTGTTCTAGAGCATTTTGCCAGGCACAGAGAACTGCCTCAGAGAGAGAAGCTCAGCTGTTTCAGAAGCTGATTCTGAATGCAAGGAAGTTGACTAGAATGCAAACAAAGAGGAGACAACGTTCTTGTGTTCATCCTTACCTATTTTCCTCCTGTGTGCCTCTAAGATTCAGAATAATTCAAGAAGGATTTTATCTGACCACTTTCCACCAGATAAACAAGGGGCATAATGCAGGCAAAGTGATGCACATCTCACTAATTTCAAAGAAGGTGTTCAAATCTTTCCCAGTGAAATTAGAGATATTTTCTAATGTTGGGAAATCCATAAATCGCACTTAGAGCTCTCAGGTAATGATGATGGCTTCTATGAATGCAAAAGCTTTAAACGATGGATGAATAACTTTTGGGAGGCTGAGGGTCACGTATGGTCTTTGCACGGCATGCTAGGAGCCACACATCCCCAAAATAGTGAGGTCAAAGATGGAGATGGGACCAAAACAAAAAACTAGATTGAATTATCTAAATATAAAATGACAATAAATATAATAACGTCCTTTGTATTTAAATAATTTAAATACATTTACCTTTATTTTAATAAAAAACAATTTTCTCCTCTCATCATTCATTCATGTGTGTGTGTAGATAGACATAGACATAGACATAGACGACAGAGACATCATAGATATAGATAGATTAGATATAGATATACAGAAGCTATAGATATACATATATAGATATATACATGTACATATACATACCCTCAAATTCCCAGGCCTCTGGTAGAGGCCCCAAGGTTGAGGAAGACACATAATACCCATAGGGGTGAGAAGGGATTTTTTTAAATTTAATACATATTACACATGAACACATGAACACATAAACTCATATTCTATGGCAACTTTGGGAGAGCTTTATCCAAAGCTTTCAGAATCACATATAGTATAGCCATAGTGACTCTAGCTGGACATCACTACTTTAAATGGAAATAAGGCAAATTTACGGAAGATAGGTTTATCACTGACTATTAACCATTAGCACAGTGCAAAGGACTCATAAGGTGTGCTTTGTTGGTGCAAACAAAGCACTTGGTCTTGAAGTGCTAAAGCATTTGTATTTTCCAAAAGGCTTTGCCCAGTTGCTTCAAAACAAATTGCCCCCATGGAATGTATCTGCACTGCCACTTCACTACCCTGGTGGTCTCAGTGCAGTTGTTGTCTGTGCATGCACACTTCATTTTTATCTTCATAGCATAATTATGTTGGGCAGAGAAAAAATGACTGGCTTGAAGGCAGCCAGTTCCATGGCTGAGTGAAGATTTGAACCAGGGCTTTCTCTGACTCATTGCTACACTGTAACCACTATACCACATTGACCACTGCTCGATTTCATTCAACACAGCTCCTATTGTGTTCTGATGTTTGCTACATTTAGACCAGTTATGCAAATTAATCAACTGGGGAATTGCTTTTTAAAATAAAAAATGACACACATGCATTATATTTTATGAAGGCATATTTGTGAAATGGGTTCAGAGAACAGATTCATTTTTATCTGTTAAAAGCCCAATCAATGAATAAATAGATGTGCTAAATCAGCTCCTGTGAAGGTTTCATGAACATTTATCACATTATATCCTTTAGAATTTTTTGCCTGCTATTTCAGGAATTATAATAGAAAATTATGTCTCCTCAAGGCTTCATGAATAGTTGGAGGCTTCTTCCCAAGCATTCCATTCTTTCCCTTTTTTCTGGCATAAAAAATATGGCATGAAGTAATGGATTTCAGTTCAGTTTCTTTTTTTAATTAATAAATATTTAGACATGTTAAAGTTAAGTGATCAATACACATTCATAATTTTCATAAGCCTTTTGTAGAACAGAGCTAATGTCCTAAGGATTTTTATGAAAAAGAAAGAAAAAAAAAGCATAGCTAGTATTTTTCTATAAAACAGATCATGCATTTTGATTTGAGTTTTTAGAAGAAAAAACCCTTCCTCCCAATTGGTGGAGTGGGAAGAGAATCAGGCTAGGATTCTTGAACCATAGCTTCCATTCAAGTATGAAGTACATTAAATGGCTTTAGTCCAGTCATTCTCATTCAAACTAGCCTAATTCACAAGGTGATGACAAAGATACAATGGAAACAACTCCCCAGGCTTCCAGTCTTAAATTAAACCTCAGAGAAAGCTGTCAAGAGAGAATTTGTCTCATGGGGTTTTTTCCACTGGCGGCCCTATTATAACCACTAAGGGGGAATCCTCACTCTGAGAAACATTGGATAACTTTCCTTCCCCTGTTGAATATAGGTGAAATCATAGAATACCATGCAAGATTTTGTTTCTGGGCTAAATGATAGATGAAGATAACTCCTTGGGCTTTTTTTTAAGAGGAAGGGGGTTCCTGGAATGGGCCTATCATTAGGCAATGTGAGGCAATGTCTTCAAGTGCTAAAAGATAGATGATGGATGATCTATATTAAAATGGTAGAAGCAGCACAGTATATGCAATATCCCAGGTGCTATCATCTTCACCTAGGGCTGGAAAAATACCTTCCTGAAAATAACTGGAGAGCCTCTGCCAGTTATTATAAATAACAGAAGAGAACTGTAGGGACCATGAGTTTGCTTTGCTTCCCCCAAGCCAGAGAAAGACAGAGACAGGGTCACACATTTTTAAAATATTCTTTTTCAGTCGCTGAGGGATGCAAGGGATATGACACTATTATTACTGGAGGAGGTGTGGGTTGCAGTTTTCAACATGTTTTCATGTTTTCAAACACTTTGGGTATGCTTTTTCAAAAAATAAATATAATTGGTGAATTAAAACTAACAGAGGCTTATCTAATCTGTTTTAGTGCTTTAAAAAAAGCAAAAAGGCATACCAATGTGAATTAGCAATATTGGGGAGCTCTGGAGATTGCAAACATCAGGGTGGGGTTCACATGGCTAGCACAGTGTGGCTTTCCCAGCCATTGCTTAAGTATATAACTGCCGTTGCATGTGGTTGAGGATATCGTCCAGTTTCCAATCTTAAAATAAGATTTAAATTACTAATCTGGAAATGTTTTCTTCATAGAACTGGGGAAGAGGCCATCTTGACCTTGCCTCAGCAATTGGTCCTATCCTGGATTCTAAGGGGAGGACTCCTATGTCTTGAGAGCTTAAAGGCACAGTAAGTTCCAATGCTGTAGTTCCAGGGATGAATCACTTGACCCTGGATAACACCTATCCAGGAGGAAGAGTGTCCAACTATCCTTCTTACACAATAATCCCTTAAAAGTTTCCATTTGCACTGTAAGCTGTAATATCAACCTGCATCCAGAACTCTATAAATCAGCCACAAGGAAAGGAAGAATACTTACAAATGACAAGACAAAGCCTTGGGAGCCTTTACAAGGTTCAAGAGACTTCTAATCAAAAATAAAACTTACTTTATAAAAGGAAAGCATGTTCTCAAGATATCATAGCTGGGGATAGAACTCAAGGAATGAGACATTTTCTTGTGTACGAGATAGCTTTCTCTTGTGGATGAGTTGAGCTGATTCTCTCCTTGATATAAAAGAGACTCAAAACATACTTCCATGCTTGTTGACTCAGAAATAAGCCTTATTAAAAGTTAATGGGACCTTCACCCATTATATATATAGGATTGCATCCTAAAATGTGCTTGGTAAGGCCAGGCCTTATAAAATATTGATACACCTAATATCATTCATAATTGGAAAACTTTTCTGGGAAATAAACAGCACTTTAAGTAGAAATGAAATATTTTTTTTTGTCAATTTCACAGTTTGTTTAAATATGGATGATAAACTATAATAGGTTACATTCTGAAATGAATTGTACATTATTGCTTAGTTAATTTTCTTTTTGACAATTGTGCATTCATGAAAAGATGTGAACTAGAAACTGCTATTGAAATAATAGGACCCTGCATATTGTTTTCAAGGAATGAAATGTACCTTCTTAAAATTCGTGCAGGAATGCCAGGTGCTAAATTTCGAAATAAAACATGGGACAAAAAAGAACCATTGGGGATAAAATTGAAGATCTTTCTGTCCTTTTTACAAAAATGTAGTGAGATAGATATCAAGAAGATTATGGGTACATGAAATTGTGTGTGCCTTTTTTAAAAATTCCACCGAATACTTTAACCAAGTTGATACCATGCTGTCTAAATGTATTCAAAGTTTTTATGTTCAGTTATATTGCTGTATAACCATAGAATTTGTCATTCTTTGTGAAGAAACTTTTCCTTGATAAATTTATCAAACTTTCCTTTGATAGTAAGCTAGCCAAGGTAGGTAGAATCCAACAATTCTTTTCCACTGATGGAACTGCATCCATTCGTAGAACCAGAAAAGAGAGATCTCCCCCACCCCCACCTTACAGTTCATACAAAAATTCAGAATCTGATTGACATTGACAAATGGACCAGATCTGGATGTTTGGGAGACTTCAAGATGGAGAATATTTTTTACTACACAAAGAAATTTGTATTCATTCATGTCTTTTACATTTACATCAGGGGGTGCATTTTTTTTCAAGCCAAGACCATACCTCCATCAATAAAGATAATGGTGTCATTCCTGCTACAGTTCATCTGGCACACACTTTACCTCCAAGAAAGTCATGCTCTAGACAGAAAAGGAAACCTCCCTACAGCCTCCTGAATATGAAAGGCAAACCATGTGCAGCAAATACCACTTAGCTTGCATCTTCTTCCATATATTCTTCCTTGTCTTCTTACTTCCAAATAAGATGCTTTTCTCTGTACTCTATTTTTTTTGTCCAAAAGACATTGTTTAGCATGCATACTGTCAGAGATTGCTGGAAAGCATTTGGCCTGAGAGATCAGAAAAATCACACACCAGGCATTTCTATAAAAATAAATGTATTTACAGAAAGCATAATTACAACCTTATGCATTCACATGTACTATGAGAGGACTGGGAGGAAGGCAGATAGAAAGGAAACTGAAACTAACAAGCCCAGGCAAATTCCTTCCAGGCAATTTCCTTATATGGTCATTCTTTTCACACCCAAACTGAGGATACTTAAGTTTGACCTGTTCACCCTACCAGAGTGATTTGTTACCATAGTAACCTAATGGCTCTACAGTCAAATTTCTTGCAGAAAAAAAACAACAAACACCAACACTCCCTCTTTTTTTTTATGCTAAGGAATGAGCTATAGACCAATTTTCTTTGTTAACTCTTTGCTTTCAAGAATGCCAACCTAAGCTTGACTCAGCAAATTGAATTAAAATCCCAGAAGTGGATTTCTTGTCACTGAGATCTGCATTTTCCTTTTACAAAACCAAAATTCTGCATTTTTTCCATCTAATTTTTGGTTCCAGGATCTAGCAGCCTGTTTTAACCCATAGATTGACTTCTGCAGTTCACAGACTAGATTCTCCCCTTTTTCATAGCCAGGGGGTTGCTGCATGTATAATTTGTGGTCTAAATCACCATAGAGAAATGCAGTTTGAATATCATAGTGATGAACTGACATTCCTTTGAGTGCAGCAATTTTTAATAATAATCTAGTTGATTCACCTTTAGTAACTGGTGCAAAAGACTTGTCAAAGTCTAAATCTTTCCTTTGAGTGAACCCTTTTGCAACCAACCTTGCTTTATATTTTTGGATTTTGCCATCAGCATCCCTTTTCAGTTTGAAAACCCACCTACAACCTAGACAGCATTCATTGGGAGGTAGATATACCAGTTTCCATGTTTTATTTTCTTTCAAGGATGCTAATTCTTGTTGCATGGCAGAATGCCAATTTTGTGCAATCTCAGGTGGTAAAGCATTTACTTGTTGTAAAGATTCAGGTTCTGTGAATATGTGAAAAGCCTTTACTGTTTCAGCCTGAAAACGTGATGGAGGAATGGTTTTTGAGATCTTCGAGGTAATACAGGGCTTAAATTTTGACTCCTATCACTTTCCTGAGAAGCATCTGTCTCGTCAGACAGATCTTAAGTTTGCTTTTCTGGTTTAATGTCTTCATCAGGCAAAAGATCACTATCAGCAAGTCCTTGCTGTTCCCTTGTAGTTAGATCAACTGGAGACCTAGAATTTAATCTCTCCCAGTTTTGCTCAGCAAAAGAAGTGCATTTGCTAATTATTAATTTCTCTCCTACTGTGAACCTGTAGCTCCTTTGGCTTTGTTCATAGCCAACAAAGATGGCTTTCTTTGTTGTGGGGCCTCCTTTCCTTCTCTGCTGTTTTGGAATGTGAACCCATGCAGCACTGCCAAACACTCTAAGAGGGTTTACCTTTGGTTTCACATCATAAAACAAATGGAATGGAGTGTCCTGGATCACAGAATTTTACAGTCTGTTTTGCACATAACAGGCAGTGGACATCCCTTCTGCCCAATATTTAAACAATAACCTGGAATCTTTAAGCAAGCATTTCATTGAATTTTGCAAGGTTCTGCCCTTTCTTTCAGCAACGCCATTTTGCTGGGGGGAGTAAGGGTTAGAAAGAATTTGTTCTATCCCCTTTTCAGCTAGGGACCTTTTGAATTTGTGAGAAAGGTACTCTCCTCCTCTATCACATTGGAGTGCAGATACAGGCCTTGGGAATTTTCCATTTGCCCATGTCACAAAACTTTTAAATTTCTCAAATGCCTCATCTTTATGTTTTAAGATATAGATAAATGTTTATCTTGAGAAATCATCAGTGATGGTCATTGCATACCTTGCTTGTCCAAAACTTGGAGCAAAAGGACCAATAATGTCAGAGTGTGCAATTTCCAAAGGTCTAGTTGTAACTCTGTCACTGTGCTTACTCACAGGAGCTTTTTGTGTTTTGCACTCTTTGCAAACTACACAGTCTAAGTATTTGTCACATGGTTTCACCTTCAGGTCAGCACACAGCTGTGGCATTTGTGCTATATACTTGAAATTAGCATGACCAAATCTTCTGTGCATCAGGTGTATACACTGGCCATGATATGGACTGTTGCCAAATGCAGCTTTGCAGCTTGGCTTCCTTGCATTTTGCACAATGTACAAGGAGTCTTTTAACATACCAGTAGCACACAATGTTCCATTTTTATGTATCTCACAACCATTTTTCTTAAATGTTATGACATACCCTGTTGCAGCCAATTGTGCCACAGATAAAAGGTTTGACTGTAAATTTGGCACATACAGCACACCTTTCACAGTTTCTCCAAAGCAGGATAAATACAAGTCACTTTGTCCCATCATTTTGGTCACAGACCCATCAGCCAAAGATACACTCTGTCAGTTTTAGACCATGAAAAAGAGCTTTTACAATTACATAAATGACAATTGGCCTCAGAATCTAACACCCATACATCAGAATTACCCTTCTCAGCAACCTGTGCAATTTGGGTTGTCTGAAGAGCCTTCTTCTGTGTTGCCCTTGTGTTCTTCTCTGTCTTTCTACTCTTAGGTCTCAAGGCACAGTCTTTCAGTAAATATCCAGCTGAACCACGATTGAAGCATCACTGGCTGGCTAGTGCTATTGCCTCAGCTTCATTTCCCTTCCTTTTGCTTGCTTTCTGGTGCTGCAGCTTTCCAGAAGAGATGGAGGGGGGAATCTTTCCTCTTTCTTCTCCCATTCAGCAAGTAGGTACTGTGTAACATATGATGGGGTGAGGTCTGCTTCAGGCATAGCCTCCAGGGTACAAATCAGCGTGTACCACATTTCATTCAATGAGGACATCAGGATATAGAATTTTGTAAGAGGTTCAAATTCCATCCCTTTCTCCTGCAACTCAACAAACAGCTGCTGAATATAATGCAGGTGCTCAGGAAGGCTATCTCCTTCTGCAAGTTAGGCTTTGTACAGCTTTTTTGTCAGGGTAACTTTACTCCCTGCTGTTGCCTTTACATACAAGTCTCTCAAAGTGTCCCAAAGTTGCTTTGAAGTCTGCATGCCTCACACGTGCACTAGCTGATTGTCCTCAACTCCCAGGATAATGGTGGCTCTAGCCCACTCATTCTGTCTAAGCCATTCAGCACTGGGATTTTGGGGGGTTTCCTCACCAATTGGCATCCAAAGATTCTCTCTGTGAACATACATTTCCATCTTCAGGGCCCAATTCAGGTAGTTGGTCTCTGATAGGTGCTCAAGAGGCATCGCTGAGGGCTGGAAGGCAGCCATGGCTTCTTCCTTCTTTTGCAAGTCACCTCAGCTGGCTTCTTTGTCCTGTAGACCGGCAGCAGCTGGAAAACCTCCAGGCGGCTCCAAAGAAATCTTCACAGGTCTTTGTTACCTGCCTTTAAAATGTGCATGAGGTGTGGAGCTGATCTCTCTGCTCTCTCTGGGGGTTTACTGGGCCCATAACCTGTCAGAGATTGCTGGAAAACATTTGGCCCGAGAGATCAGAAAAATCACACACCAGGCATTTCTATAAAAACAAATGTATTTACAGAAAGCACAAAAAACATATTTACAATCTTATGCATTCACACGCAATCTGAGAGGACTTGGAAGAAGGCAGATAGAAAGGAAACTGAAACTAACAAGCCCAGGCAAATTCCTTCCAGGTAATTTCCTTATATGGTCGTTCTTTTCACAACTGAGGATACTTAAGTTTGACCTGTTCACCCTGCCAGAGTGATTTGTTACCATAGTAACTTAATGGTTCTACAGCCAAATTGCTGGCAGAAAAAAAAAACACCAAATACCAACACATACCAGGGCCCTTTCACAGTGATACATTCACTTTGATACTCTATCTGGGATGATCTGGATAATCTTTGTCAGTATCTTCAAAGGATTAATTTCAGTCTGGTCAGATCTGTCTGTACAACAGAACCTTTTAGAATCAGGTTCAAATAAGTAGAGGAGGTTTTAGTTGATAATTAAAACAACTCGGTCTTGTGGCTCCTTAAAAATCTAACACATTTATTATGACATAACCTTACAGAGTTCACAGTTCTTTCATTTGGTAGTTGAAGTGCTATCTTGAGTCAGATGTACATGCACAGAGAGTGAAAATTACCTTTCTCACAATGGTCATTCACAAAACAATTGTTGGAAGTGACACAAATAGTCTTGTTACAAGTTGTTATTGTTTTGCTACAACAAAATAACAGGGCTACCTCTGGAAATAGTTTATAATTAAGTGTTTTAGCTGGATCTGGACTTGTGTTAATTAGTTCAGTTGTCTTTTTAGAATTATGGTATTCTCACAGAGGTTTAACATAAATTGCTTTTAATAAACTTCCACTGGGAATTCAGCAGGATAATTATGTAAGCAAAAAATGAATATATATATATATATATATATATATATATATATATATATATACATACACTGTTAAAAGAGGAATGTTTCACTATTTGGGTGGGCCATTTCATCCTGGAAGACTTATGCATTCTGCCACTTGAATCACTTTTCTGACTGTTTACAGAAGAAGGATACGTGCAGAGAATTATGGATTTTAATTATATTAAAGAATCAATAGTGGAGTGAAGGCTCTAAACAAGAATAGTTCTTTGGCAGCATGGAACATTTAAGTCTATGCTACATGAAATGTTTGACCATCTGGTACACTTGAACTGCACCTGCACCTCTTACTGATGGGCACAGTAAAAAAACAGCCTTGACAAAAACGATATGAACAGTCTTAGTGGACCAGACTGAGTTCCCACTAATGGCATTTGGAAGTCTGTAGTCATTTATCAACATAATATGAAGGTGAAGGCTGTTCCTTGATCTTTGTTTCTGGCATCTGGTACTCAGAAGAGCACTATTATTTACAATAGGATTCATGTACTCATAGAAGCATTATTTCTGGATGACTAGAAATGCAGCAGCAAGAAGGGGAAGTTAATCTTCTGTGATCCAATGGGCTTTTCTTTTTGAACACTGTTTCTAGGGCAAGGAATAAAAAGAGGAAAATAATCCATCTCTCCATTGATCACACCTCTTTCTCTCCCAAACTTAGCTGATTAGTAAAGGGAAAGGTAGAATAAGTTTTGGGATAGATAAATGAAGGAGAACTTTGGGGGCTAGAATTTGCCAGTAGAAATAAGTGGAGAAGAAGCTGGGAATACTTCTCTGCTTGTATTCTGATCTGTGTTGATAACTTTTGTCAGTGGGATCCAAATATTGGGGGTTGAAGATCACCCAGGCTGCCATTTGGATGGAATGGTGAGGTCCTCCAAAATAAGTGGGTTATATAAGATTGATTGATCTGGTTATTTGCAATCAAGTCATTATTGACTCTTAGCGATGTCATAAATAGGTTTTCTCCATGACAATCTGTCCCTAACCTGGTCTTTCAGATCTTCAAATGGTGCACTTATTGCTATAGTAACTGAGTCCATTCACGCTGGTTGTCCTCTTCTTCTCTTTTCTTTTACCTTTCCCAGACTTCTCCAGAGAGCTAGGCCTTCATATAATGTGTCTGAAGTAGGATAATTTAAGCCTGGTCATTTGTACCTCAAGTGAGGACTCTGGGTTGATTTGTTTGATGATACATTTGTTCAATTTCTTGGCTGCCCATGGTATTCTCAGAAGTCTTCTCCAACATCAAAGTTCAAAAGCAGTTCTGCTCTAAAACATGTCACTTGAAAAATACCTATATGATTTTATTATACTATATTTTTAAGGGTGATGGTTATTATATTATTATGTAATTTCCCTGAGTATATATAACACCAATTATATGATTTCCTTTACTTCTGTACTAAGTATCTGGTATTGGAGTCAAGTGTATCTTCTTTTTTTTTATTGCAAGATTTTATTCATTAAAAATTTCTACAAAAAAAAAATTCTACAAGATATATATACAAAAAGATTTTCCAACAAAACAAATTAACAACAACAAAAAATCAACATACATTTCTACACATCTTACTATAATGTCTTATGATTTTAACTTTTCTTTTTCCTAAGAAAAATAGGTATGTCAACATATACAAATCATATAAATAAGAGGTTTCCGACTAAACTAGCTAAAGATATATATTAAAACCCCTAATGTAACTCCTGATAATTTTGAACTCTTATTTTACTATTTATTTCAAAATATTCGCTCTTTACAATACAAAACCCAATATCATTGCTTCATTTTCATCAGTTGCATACAGGTAATCTAAAATTGGTTGCCACATTTCCTTAAATTTCAAAATGTTATTATCTTTCATTAAACATGTTAATTTTGCCATTTGTGCTAATTCAATGAGTTTTATTATCCATTCTTCCATTGTTAAAATAGTTTCCCTTTTCCAATACCATGCATATACTAATCTGGCCGCTGTGATCATGTAAAGCATCAAATTACTATATTTTTATTGTTGACCGCCATCAAAGAGACCTAATAAAAAAAAAATCTGGTTTTTTTTCCCATCTTTTTTTTTTTTATTTTCTGAAACATGTCATGAATCTGTGCCCCAATTTTTTTTGCTTTGCTACAAGTCCACCACATATGATAGAACGTTCCTTCCATTTGCTGACATTTCCAACGTGTATTTGAAGTGTTATTATACATTCTTGCTAGTTTTTGTGTTGTCAAGTACCATCTAAACATCATCTTATAGAAGTTTTCCTTTAAATTATAACATAATGAAAACTTTTCAAATTCTGATTCTTCTTTTTTAAATTTATAGTTCTTTTTATCTAACTTGAATCATTCATTTAGTTGGAGGTAAGTAAACCAATTACACGTGTGGCCTTCATATTGTAGTTCTTCCCAAGATTTTAGAATAGGCAGAACGCTTTGATAAAATTTTAATAGATCTTTATATCTTAACCATTTAGTCTGGTCCCCTAAGCTTTCTCTTCTTGATAGGGCTAATGGTGATATCCAATTTGGTATATTTGGAAGTAATCTTTTGTATTTGTCCCAGGTCTTAAGTAACGTTTTTCTAATGTTGTGATTATTGAATTCTTTGTTCAATTTTACTTTTTCATACCAGATATAAGCATGCCAACCAAATTTAATTTCGTGTCCTTCTAACTATAAAAGTTTTTGATCTTCCAATATTAGCCAGTCTTTGATCCATAGAAAACAACAAGCTTCCAGATATAACTTAAGATCAGGTAATCCCAGGCCTCCTTTCTCTTTGGCATCTTGCAATAGTTTAAATTTAATTCTTGGGTTTGTTTCCCTGCCATATAAATTTCAAAATGTCTTTTTGCCATAACTTAAAGGTTTTTTCATTTATCAAAATTGGAATTGTTTGGAACAGAAATAACATCTTTGGTAATATATTCATTTTAATTGCAGATATTCTTCCTAAAAAAGATAATTGTAACTTACTCCACCTCTCTAAATCTAATTTAATCTCAGACCACATTTTCTCATAGTTGTTGTGGAATAATGCATTATTATTAGCTGAAAGTATTATACCCAAGTATCTAATTTTCTTTTCTATTGTAAAGTCAGTTTTTTTCTTTTAAAATCTCTTGTTGTTTTTGGGTCATGTTTTTACTCAATATTTTAGTTTTTTGGTTATTAATTTTAAATCCTGCTACCTCTCCAAATTCTGTTATTTTTTTCAATAAATAGTCTATCAAATCGAATGGGTTTTGTAAAGTAAACACCAAGTCGTCTGCAAATGCTTTCAATTTAAATACTTGTTTTTTTAATTTTTATCCCTTCTATTCATTTATCGGATCTTATCTCTCTAATAAGAACTTCTAAGACAAGAATGAATAATAAAGGTGACAATGGACATCCCTGTCCCTTTCCCTTTTCTATTTTACAGTTATCTGTTACTTCTTTGTTTACTATTTTTACTTTGCTTTTTGTGATGAATAAATTGCTTTGATCCCCCTTGTAAAGTCTTTTCCAAACTCCATTTTCTCCAATACCTTGATCATAAATCTCCAATTTAAATTATCAAAGGCCTTTTCAGCATCCAAAAATATTAAGGCTATTTGGCTTTCATTATGATGATGTGCATATTCCAAAATATCTATCACTGTTCTTGCGTTATATTTTATTTGTCTTTTTGATAGAAAGCCATTTTGATCTTTATTTATAATTTCTTGAAGGACTATTTTTAATCTTTCAGCTAATATTGCCATAAAAATTTTATAATCATTGTTAAGCAATGAAATCGGCCTATAATTTTTAGTTAAAGTCAGATCTTGTTCTCCTTTTGGGATAAGAGTGATATTTGCTTCAGACCGTGACTCGGGTATCTTGGACTCCATCAGAATCAAATTCATTAAGTCTTTACGTGGCATTAAAATTTGTTCTAAAAATAATTTATAATAATCTGTAGATCAGGGCCCAGTGTTTTTCCTATTTTAAATTTTTTTACCGCCTCTATAATTTCTTGGTTAGTAATCAGGCTGTTAATATTGCGTTGTTGACTTTGTGTTAATTTGGGAAGATTTTGGTTATTAAGATACTTATCAATTTTTTCTTCTGAAATTTCCTGCTTTTGATATAGCTTTGAGAAGAAAGCGAAAAATGCTTTTTTAATTCCTTTGTTATCTACCACATCTTCCCCACTGTCTCTTATTCTAGTAATCATTTTTTTTCTCTCTCTTTTCTTAATTTGTAAGCCAACCATCTACTTGGTTTATTAGCAAACTCAAAATTTCTTTGTTTTGCATAGCATAATTTTGTTTCCATATCCTTTATTGTCATAAGCTCATGTTGTTGTAACAGTTTGATTTGATATATTAAATTTTCATCTGATGAATTTTCTTGTAAATCTCTTTCCTTTATTTTAATCTGATTCATTATTAATTGAACATTTTGTTGATATTATTCCTTTATTTTATGGTTCAAAGATATAAAATGTCCCCTCATTACAGCCTTACTAGCATTCCAAACAGTTCTAATATCCACTTCATTATTCAAATTTATATCAAAAAATCTTTTAATTTCTTTTTGCACTCCTCTGTTATTCCTTCTTTTTAAAAAACACTCTCATTCAATCTCCATTTTGTACCTTTAGAAATCCTCATGAGTATAACTTGCACTGGGTTATGGTCTGAAAATGTTTTTGGTAAAATTTCAGCTTTTATTATTTTATTTGCTAAGTTTTTAGATGCCCACACCATATCGATTCTAGAAAAGGATTTGAATCTATCAGAAAAAAAAGTATAGTCTTTCATTAAACCATTTTTATGTCTCCATGCATCTATCAAAGCTAAATTTTCCATTAATTCAAAAAAAAGTTTTGGTAATTTTCACTGTTTATCTTTAATTTGTTTGTCTGATTTTCTGTCTAATGCCTGTATCGTAACCCCATTCCAGTCACCCATTTATATCCAGCTAGTATAAGAATATTTTAATAATTCTTCCATTAAGTTCTTATTAAAAGCCTTCATGTCTTTACGGGGTGCATATACTCCCAGTACAATTGCTTTCATATCTTGAACTTCAATTTCAATTCCTAAAAATCTCCCTTGACCATCAGAAAATAGCAAACATGGTTTTAAATAAGATTTAACATATACTACTATACCATTTATTTTCTTATCGTTTGCTGTTACAAATTCATTACCCAATTTTCTATTAAATACTTTACATCCTTTTTTTTAAATATGTGTTTCTTGAAGGTAAATAACATCATTATTCAAATTTTTAAGATGGTGAAAGATTTTTTTTCCTTTTTTAGGGACTATTTGCCCCATTGATGTTCCAAGTAATATAACTAATACCCATCACGCCAGTAATTCTTCATATTCTTTAGAAGTTGTAGCTGACTCTTCTCTGCTAGTTTCTTTGATATTTCTCTTAATATAGTCTAAATCCTTTTTGTATCACAAGGGAAATTCTTTAACCTTGTGCATTGAATTCAACTTAAACCTCCTTTCCTTAAAGGTAAAGCTTGGCCCCTCTAATTTCTCTCAACGAAATGGTATGTTGTTTTTTTTCAACATTTCCATTAAACCTACATATTCCTTTCTTTTTCTCAAAATTCTTATCGGTATTTATTTAACCACAATAATATCTTTTCCTTTAATTCAAATTCTATTGTCAAAGTGTGCATGTAATATCATCTCTTTAGTTTTTCTCCTTGAAAATTCAATCAATATGTCTCTAGGTTTATTATGTGTCTGTGCATATTTTGAATTTATACAAAACATCTTCTCAATCTCCTCTTCCATCTTATCTTCTTCCCAATTTAGTAAGTTTGCTAGTGTTTGGACTATTATTTCCTCTATCTCATCCTCCTTTCCTTCTGGTGTACCCCTAAACCTCAGACTGAATTCCTTATCTCTTAGTTCTAAAAGAGCTATTCTGTTTAATTCATTTTCTTTCTCTACTTCCAATTCTTCCACTCTTTCAATCACCTTTTTTTATCTCCCCATCTATTTTCTCATTTATTTTATCTAAATTTTGTTTCAATCGTTTCTCAAAATCTTCAAAGCATTTTTCCAACATTATATTTACATTTTGCAAGTTCGTTTGTGAAGTCTTTCCAGAAAACTCTTCAAACATTGCTCGAAGTCCATCATTTTCTCCTGCTCCCGATTCTCTTCTGTTTTGCCTCCTGGTATTCATTGTTAAAGTGTTCATATAATATACACAGTATTTTAAAGGTTATATCCACCACGTTATAAGGAGAAACTTGCTATACAGCTTTTGTCCACCAAATCCACTATATGGTGAGAAGTAGTAGGATAGTCACAAGAAAATGGCTACTATAGATTAATAATTAACTTGCACTCTGTTCTTGTAGTCCTTATTTTCTCCTTTTAATCCCTCTACAGTTTATCCACTCATTTTGAAATAAAGCGACACACCAGGCTTTCCTGAGTTTCTACAGCTACATTTAGTCTCTTCTTCTTTCTTCTATTAAGTTGTAAAATAGCCAAGGAGGTGGGGTGGTCAAGGTTTTAACAAGACATTCAATTGCAGCTTCTGCTTACTGAAAAGAAAGTGCTTCCCAGCTGAATCTCTGTTTCACAAAGAAGCGATGTCTGCCATTTTTCTTGCTTGTCAGCTGTCCGGAGAGCACTTTCGCTTTCTCGCTTGCAGCTCCTTTCGCCAGAAGTTGCTTTCGATCTGGAAAAACCTTCCAACTTGTCATATGAAGCCGCAATGAGAACTCTATCTGTAGAGTTTCAGTATAGTTCAGCCCGACACCATTGCTCCCACACCAGAAACCGGAGTCAAGTGTATATTCTGTAAAACACTGCATTCTTGACAATCATCAACAATATCTAGACTGATCTTACAGATATCCATATAGGAAAACAGTTTTCTTTCTTTATAACGTTTAGGGGCTCTGTGCTTTATTGGGTGATTCTGGATACATAAACATCTCCTTCTGCCATGAAAAGTATCAATGGCTTTATGTATTATTCCTGAAGGCCAGGATAATCAGATTGCTATAAATAAGCATAACCAAGGGAAAAAAGTAATATAGACATTTTTATGTAGAATCTAGGGAAAGTCTGTGATTCTAGGGTCACAAAATATTATGTATTGGTGTGGGGGGGAAAAGTGGGAGACATTTCAAGACTTGAATTTTCAGATGAAAACATCAATCTTCACCTATTACTTAAAAAGGAAGATCTCCCTTGAGTTGAATTCCTCCTTTCTACTTACCATAGCAAAAAAATTAGTCTATAATGGCATTTTTTTTTTCTTTTTGGTAGGGGACAGATAATTGTTTAAGTAAATAGGAGTTCAGACTCTGACTTCAGACTGTTTAGCCTTAAGTAAGGCCAGATGAAGATCAGTTTAGGATGAGTGATTTTCAGACCAATTAATGAATTAGAATCAAATCCCAGATCTCAAGCTTGCATAAATTATGTACTCTAGAATTTAGGCATGCACCATCTGACAATCATTTTATTTGTGAGTGAGGCCTCTATTGATAAAATTAAAGAACTATTAAAGTCGAGACCATTTTTGCTGGCTGTAACATTTGGGCTTTAGTCAATATACACAAACTTAACACAATAATCCACAGCTTCTGTCCTCATGCTTTATATCAGGAAATGACAAACCGATGTTGTCCAGATGTTATTAATCACATGGTCTTAGTTCTTCATATATAGATATAATTATATTATATACTGTTTTAGGATTCAATCTGATTGACAGAACTGAAAATCATTTCTAGCTGAAATGTAGTTCCATTAGTGAAACAACAAAAATTAAGCAATAACCTTTAAAAGCACAATATTCTCATCTACTTTTACAAATTGTATCAAATGTGCCTTGTAAAGATGGGCAGTTATTGAGAACTAAATATGCCCCTAAAAATGAGTTAAAATATACTCCATTGGCAGCCTTTTAATTGTAAAACAAGACAAAGAATAAATTACTTCCATTTGTTCTGATGACATCTTCTTTTGACCCCATCATATGTATGAAGCCTATTATTAATTTGAAGGTCTGGCATCATGGCAACCACTTCTCTGTCCACTTTGGGACTAATAAAATAAATTGTTCTATGATACCTATTAAAATTTCTGAAGTATGAATAGACAGCTGGGTCTATTTATATAATGTTTTTCTATTATATAATAGCACAGGACTGACCTAAATATTAGATCATATTGAATCTAATAGTAAAGGAAACCTGATATATTCCATCCTGCTGCTTAAGGGCATGGACACTTTGCTCTGGGATCAAAGGAGAATAGTCATTTTACCATAAAATTGTCCATTGGACTTAGTACTGTAGTTCCCATTGATCAGATCAAATGTAGGTTCAAAATACATAGCTTTATTGCTCTTGATTATCTTTTTTGATCTTACTGTAACAAAAGCCAAACCACATTTTTTTTATGTGATAAAGCAGCCATTTCATACAAAGTTATTTATTTATTTATTTATTTATTTATTTATCAGATTTGTCACCACCCATCTCCTCTGACCGGAGGGACTCTGGGCGGTTTACAATACAGAATAAATATACAATAAAATTCGAATAAATATACAATAAAATTCCAATAAAATCCCATTAAAACTAAAACTAAAACAATTTCTTAACTATCCCAGCTCATAAAATTCAGATGGCTGTGATCTCCTTCAGTCATTATGTAGGAGGGGCACTTCAAGGCACTAGCCAACCCCAAGTATGTCAATTCTCCTCCCTGCCCCAAGCCCAGTGGCAGAGCCAGGTCTTCAACTTCCTCTGGAACAGTAGGAGTGATGGGGCTAATCTCACCTCCAGTGGCAAGATGTTCCAAAGGGTTGGCACAACTGCTGAGAAAGCCCACCTCCTGGACCCCGCCAGATGGAATTTTCTTATCGACGGGGTCTGCAGCATGCCCTCTCTGCATGTTCAGGTGGGATGGGCTGATGATACGGGGAAGAGGCCATCCCTCAGGTAACCCAGTCCCATGCCATGTAGGGCTTTAAAGGTGATAACTGTCATGAGTAAGGATGGCGAGCAGGGGGCTCCCATCCAGACTGTCAAGCGCATGCGTAGCACTGATGAATTGTTCAGCCATTCAAAGAGACACAGATCGGGACCGCCTTAACCCTTGGGGGTTATATGTCTGGGTTTTCCCCACACTTCTTCAGTTTGTTAGGATTCCTGTTAAGTACTAGCAATAAATATTAGAGACCAGTTCCTTGTCTCAGTGTGTTTCCTGGTTGTTAGGACAATAACCAACACCTTGAATTGGACCCAGAAGCAAACTGGTATCCAATGCAGCTCGCATAGCAAAGGTGTTATGTGTGCCCTTCTAGGGGCGCTGAAAATAGCTCACACGGCCACATTCTGGATCAGCTGAAGCTTCAGGATACTCTTCAAGGGTAGCCCCATGTAGAGCGCATTGCAGTAGTCTATATGGGAGATAACAAGGGCATGAGTGACTGTCCGAAGGGCTTCCCGATCCAGGAAAGGGCACAACTGGTGCACACCATGAAGCTGTGCAAAGGCCCTTCCGGCCACGGCTGCCACCTGGTCTTCAAGCAGGAGCCATGAGTCCATGAGGACCCCAGATTATGCACCAGGTCTGTCTGGGGCAGTGCAACCCCATCCAGAACTAAAGATGACAAAGTCCTGGATACGGAGTAACCCTTAACCCACAGCCACTCCATCTTACCAGGGTTCAGCTGAAGCCTGTTGTTCTCCATCCAGACCCCTACAGCCCCCAGGCACCGAGAGAGGGCAGTCACAGCATCACTTACCTCACCCGGGATGGAGATATACAATTGAGTATCATCGGCATATTGATGATACCTCATCCCGTGGTGACGGATGATCTCACCCAGCAGTTTCATGTAGATGTTAAATAGGAGAGGAGAGAGAACTGAATCCTGCAGCACCCCACAAAGGAGAGGTCGAGGGTCAGATCTCTCTCCCCCTATCACCACCGACTGGGACTGGCCCTGGAGGAAGGAGGTGAACCAGCGCAAAACTATGCCACCCACCCCCAACTCCCTGAGCTGACCCAAAAGGATACCATGGTCGATGGTATCAAAAGCCGCTGAGAGGTTAAGAAGAGCGAGGATGAATGCACTACCCCCATCCCGCTCCCGCCAGAGATCATCCATAAGTGCAACCAATGCTGTTTCTGTCCCATATCCAGGCCTGAAACCTGACTGAAAGGGGTCTAGATAATCCGTTTCCTCCAGAATCCTCTGGAGTTGTAATGCCACCACTTTCTCAACCACTTTCTCCAAAAAGGGGAGGTGGGAGACTGGATGAAAATTATCCAGTACAGTAGGGTCCAATGATGGTTTCTTGAGGAGGGGTTGTACCAGGGCCTCCTTAAAGGCAGCTGTAAACACCCCCTCCCAACCATCGCCTAGACCCAACCAGGAGGGACATGGGTCTAGATGACAAGTGGTGGCATTTACTGTCTGGAGGATCCTGTCCACTTCCTCAGGTCCAACAGGATCAAACTGTTCCCAGATAACATGTTAAGTACAATCCCTTGGTATCTCCACAGACCCTGCCTCATGCTTGGAGTCTAGCATGGATCAGATCCGAGTGATTTTGTCTTGCAGATGCTCCAAAAACTCCTCAGCACAGCCCTGTAGGTGGGTCACTGCACCCACCTTGCCCAAAAGGGATTGAGTGATTTTAAATAGGGCCGTTGGGTGGCATTCTGCAGACGCAATAAGAGCGGAGAAGTATTGATGCTTCACCACTTTTATCACCACCAGGTAGGCCTTAATAGCGGCTCTAACCAGTGTTTGGTCGGATTCAGTCTTTGTCTTCCTCCAGCAGCGCTCTAGACATCTCTTAATCCTCTTCAATACCCTCAGCTCCTCCGTAAACCATGGGGAGCATCGAGTATGATGAGGCAAGAGAGGTCGCACAGGCGCAATCCTGTCCAAGGCCCCAGCTGCCTCCCTATTCCAGGCGGCGGCCAGGGCCTCCGCTGGACCGTTTAGCAGATCTCCGGGTATAACCCCCAGCTCCCTCTGAAACCCTGCTGGGTCCATCAGTCACCGGGGGCGGACCAATCAAATGGGTGCTGCCTCCCTGAGGAGGGATGTGGCATAAAAGAATCTCAAGGCCACTAGGGTGTGATCTGACCATGTCAATGGGTATAGCTGTAACTCTCCCCTCAGGTCACATTGCCACTGATCCGACAAGAAAACTAAATCCGGGGTGAGGCCACTGTCTCGAGTTGGGTTGCGAATAATCTGAGTCAGGCCCATGGCTGCCATGGTAGCTATAAATTCCCAAGCTGCCTCAGAGGCCCGCCCCAGGGAAGGCAGGTTGAAGTCTCCCAGAACCATAAGCCTGGGGAACTCCACCGCCAACCCTAAAACAGCCTCCAGCATCTCAGGCAGGGAAGTTGCCATGCAGCAGGGAGGCTGGTACAGCAGCAACATTCCCAACTGCTCTCGTGCACCCAACTTGAAAAACAGAGTCTCACAACTGGCCACTTGTGGGGCAGGGCCCCTGAAGGCCACCAGAGACTCCCGGATGACAATTGCCACCCCTCGCCCCCTGCTCTGGTGTCTGTTGGATTGTTGCCATCTATTGGATTAGGTCAACAGTCAGTCTAGTTCAGCATTCTTTATGCTTCCATTTCTTGGAAGTCCTGGTAAATTATGCTGGTTTATGAAGACCATGATCTCTGTGAGCCAAGGTTGAGCAATATTTATTGCTCAGAAAATATTGTTTGTAGCTGTAGAATATATATAACATTGGGGGGAGGAGATGTTAAACCTTTTTTTAAGCAACTGCTGTTTTGTTTACAGTGGTGTTTGAACAGAGTACTGGGGGTTGCATCAAACAAATTTGAGGGTCACATTACCTTCTCCACAGTAGAAGGGCCAGAGACAGATTGAGAGAGGCCTGCCTTGGAAGACAGCTGTCCATCTACAAGGGTCCTTTCTGGATCTTGGTGGGAGGATTTTATCCCAGACTATAACTGCCATTGAATCAAAGTTCCACTATTGTTAAGGCAAAAAGTTGATGTTTCAGTACATGCCAGGATAACTTGGAAAGGTTTTCAATCCACTGTGCTTGAACCTAGCAAAGTTGAGATTCAGCAGCATTTTCTCCACAGATTTTCTTTCCACTGTCCCATAAAAATGCCCTGTTTGATTGCAACCCTATAATTTCTCAGCAGGAAATTGGTTTCATTGAATTCAATATAACTTATAATTGAGCAGATCTTTATGGGATTGTACTATAATTTTGGTTTTAGAATACAAGCTTTTGCTAGTTTTTTTTTTCCCCACAGTTGAAAGGACTTGAAAGAGATAGTTTCACATTTTACCATACTTGCAAATAAATATCCTGAAACAAGACTAGTAGTTATCTACCAAGATGGTAATGTCACCATGACTGTAACCAGAACAGTTGGGTATTTTTGTGAGAATTTTAAATGGGGTTAAAAAAAAAAAAGTAGGAGTAAAAATTTGCCCCAGACAATGTATATCTTGTAATCACTGGAAAAATATCCTTTACTTGTTTTATTAAATAATAGTGCTGCAAACCACTGAAAAAAGTTGTTTACTCTTGATGTCTTGTGCTTCATACTAAGTTGTACACCCAATTCACACATTAATGGTGTGGCTGACCTTGGCTTTTAGGTGTGTTTAGGTGTGCATGTAATCCATGTTCCTTAGAAGCACATAGCTAGTTTTTAGTTTACCCATAACGTCATTTTCTGGCTAGGTTAGAGACAATGAATGGAAAGCAACACAGCATTGGAATTAACTATAGAATTATCAGAACAGATCCCTTTTAGAGCAATATGTAAAGAATTTCCAAGATGCAAGTAGGAAGTATAGGAATTCCATAGACTCAGTAGGGTCTACTGTACTTTTAACCAGCAATGAATGGTTCTCCTAGATGGCATATATACACATATATATTTTTCTACATAATCCCTTTTGTAAGCCATGCTTTATGGTTTATGCGATTGGATGAGCCCATCCAATTTTGGTTTTAAAAAGGATGTTACAGCAAGTCATGACTTACCAGCCTTTGGAGCAAAGTGAGCTCTCACTTTGCTGCCTGGGCATGTGGTAGTTGTTGTCCAAGCTATTTAAACAGGGCCATATTGGAGACTGCTGCTGTACAGTGCTTGATGAAGGGCTAGTCTTTTCTATTTTTAAAAATGATAAAGAATGGGATGAATTGAGCCCCAGAATATTAGATTGGCAATATGTTAATAGATACCACTATTAACTATTAACTATTAAAAAGGGACGTGGTGGTGCTGCGGGTTAAACCACTGAGCTGCTGAGCTTGCCGATTGGAAGGTTGGCGGTTCGCATCTGTGTGACGGGGTGAGCTCCCGTTGCTAGTCCCAGCTCCTGCCAACCTAGCAGTTCGAAAACATGCCAATGTGAGTAGATTAATAGGTACCGCTTCGGCGGGCAGGTAACAGTGTTCCTTGTAGTCATGCTGGCCACATGACTACAGAAGTGTCTACGGACAAACGCCGGCTCTTCGGCTTTGAAACGGAGATGACCACCGCCCCCTAGAGTCGGACACGACTGGACTTAATGTCAAGGGAAACCTTTACCTTTACTTTACCACTATTAACTAATAGATACAATGAAGTAAGCTTTTAATCTTAGAGCTTAAGTAGTATTGTACTGTATTTTTTGTAGCTTTTAATCTAATGAGGCTTGCTATGCCTTTGCTATGCTAAAAGATTTACACATTTACAAAGAAATTTTAGATGTGTGGAGGACATCTCAGTTTTGGTTGCATTGGAATACAAAGTATCACATTTACCTATTTTTTCGCTAAATTTTATTAAGAAACCTATTGATTAGGCTTGTTGTTATTGTTGTCCAGTCATTAAGTCATGTCCAATTCTTTGTGACCCCATGGACCATAGCACACCAAGCCTTCCTGTCCTCCACTGTCTCCTGGAATTTACTCAAAATTGATTAGGCTAGGGGAAATCATTTGGAAATTTGGTTTTCATGGTTCTGTCAGCCTTACAAGATAGTCCAGACAAGAAGCACACCCAGATGAACTAATCCTATTTTATTGTAAGGTTATGTTAACAGAATCTTGCAAGACTGAAAGTATTTCTCCCCTCCTCTCTTTTGAGTCTCCAGAAAGCTAGGGAGCATCCCTTCTGAAATGCTTCTCAAGTTTTTCCCCCCACTTGCAGACTGAGTTGCCTCTTATCAGACCATTGCATAGGCTGCAGATCTTCTTCCTTCTCCCAGGGTCAGTCCTACATACCATTACAGGCTCACAGCAACTCCATATCATTTAGGAATAAGTTAATGAAATAGCAGTAGGCTTAAAAATGTATTTCCAGTATCTTTTAGTTTCATAAATTAGATCTCCATATTTAAGAGCAATATATATTTAATTTCCACATTTGCTCTAATATTCCCTTTATGTAGTCATACTAAGTTCTGGGCTGTAGAAATCTGGAAAACCACTAGATGACAGTGAAGTGGTACAAAAAACTCTTACTTAGCTGCCACTTAGTGATCATCTAGAGTTTGCAGCCCAAATCTGGTTCCCGGTTGTTCATGGGTATCCAAAAGGTTAACTGCAAAACTAGTTGAAAAGTCCTATGCATTTAGGATAGGACTGAATCTTCCATGAATCTTCCATAAATGCATGTTTCAACATAATGTAGTTGCTTTTGCCTATTAGATTTTATAAAATATGTAAGCTTTAACAATTATTATAAAATTCCATAACCAATATTTCCATCTGCAGCATGGAATATAATATCCCAGACTTGACACCTTTAATAATACTGTAACATTTTGTGGATCGTGTCTTTTAGAAGATGAAAAAGTAATATATTTTGTCTTGGCCTGCCAATTATAGTAACTAATGGTCCTTTAGTAAAATGGAAAGCACATGTCTGGTTCAAGATGCGTGTATATATCTCTCACAGCTCATTTCACCTTAATCTTCAATATTCCTCATGCCAATACAAGAAAAGGAGAAAACAGAATATCAGATTTAAGTTAACCATATCTGATTGATCTGACTTAGGATGGACTGTAATTTAATACTCTGGGAAGAAGCCTTAGTAATACTGTAAGCTTCTTTCTCGTCTCCTGGTCTGGCATGGCCAAGAGGAAACTAGAAGCATCTAGTTCCTGCTTTTAGCTAACTATCATCCAAACTGAGTCAAAGTGACTTTGTTTTAAACTGTGGTTTATTAAAAGAAGCTCATACTTATCTTGGGTAGTTTTAATAAACTATAATTTAAACTAGGTGGACTGCAGTTCCCCATTTGGAGATGATATTGAGAAACAGAGTTTGATTTAACCCATAAAGCAAATACTTCCAATATCCTTTAGTGGCCATGTGTACTATTCTGAGGAAATATCAGAATAGTAATTTCCAAATTTAGATTGCAGTAATTAGATCACTAGAAGGAATCAGATGAAACCAAGCTAGTCCAAGAGTTATGGCCTGCAGTATTATGTCTGATCAGAAGGAGTAAAGAAGCATGGTTAGCCTATAGCTGGTCATGACTCAGAGCCAAATAGTTTACACTATGTCTGGGTTTCCTAGCTTGGAGGAACAAGTGGGAGGATGCAAACATTGTTTCTGACTATTTGCTCCTATCAAACATCCTGGACAGGTAAGTCCAAACCAGGTTTAGATCAATTTAGACTCATAGCTGACACCCTTTACTACCAAGGAGTTCAGCCTTGCACCATGGTGGTGCCCTTCACCTTGCCTTTAGAGGCTCCCACACCATGGTGGTAGCACTGTCTTGGATTTAGGTTTTGCATTTGGGGTTCAGTTCTGCTGAGCTTGGTAGAAGAGCTGGGTAGAAGAGTTGTCTGGTTGTGGACCCTGGTTAGGTCTCTGAGTGGATTAATTAATCTCTGTTTTTGGACATTCTGCTTCTGCTTCTTTCTTGAATTCTGTGTCTGGCCAGATATCACTTATGACAGGGGGAAAAATAAGTATTTTATGTATGCATTCATCAAAAGAATAAAAAACAATAAAGTCACTAGTACTTCCTTTCATAAAATAAAATTAAGAAACTAAAAACCAAACCGAAAAAATAGTTGGGCACTACAGCGCAGAAATTAAGCTGGATTCAAATAGATATAATAGATTTAAAACTTCAAATAGATCTAACTCAGGGGAGAAAATCTTGAGATTCCACAGCTGCTTGCCAACCCCTATAAAAGCTTTGAATGCAGCTGTAAAGACCCTTCAAAACTCATCCCCAATTACAATTTTCAATGTGAGGGATGAAGATATTGACAGCAATTATAGGAACTCAATTTAATTTAATTCAATGATATGTAATTGCATTTAAAATTGACATTAAGTTTAGTTCCCCTGACTCCAACTGCTTTTGGAGTGTGGCCCCAAACATACCTCTCAATGGTAATGTACACCATCAGCCAAAATGAAGCTGTGCATTCCGGATCTAACTTCAGTCTAGCATCTGACGGTACATCAAACCTGTACCCATTAATCAGCTTTAAGTTTCCTTGAAATATAGGATGCTTGATAGCTCTTTTCTGAAGCAGGGACTAGCCTGTCCAGTCCCCTAGCTCTTGTGCCAATAAATAAATCTCAACTGCCATGATGTTTGACATGCTACGCTTGAACCTTCAGCTTGGTCAAGTCCGATATTATTCAAAGACTTTAAACTTCAACCTATGTCTGCTTGATAAAACCTCTGTACTACTTTGGGTGTCTACTTCCTCTTTTGCTCCACGCCTTTCAGAAACAGCTACCCCAATTTCCTGTGGAATAAGTTTCAAGAACTCCAAATAAATGGATTTCACATCGAGATTGGGATTGTAGTTTGGCTTAAAGCTATGGACATTTCTGAGGTTCTCTTTGTGTGAAGCCTTTTGTGCAGTTGGATCACTTGCAGCATATGCTCTTTTGTTTTGAAGAAAAAAAGGGCATAGGAGTGGATGTCAGGGCTAATGCCAGATGAATGATGATGGAGGGCTTTTGAAATGAAATATATCAGAGGATAGTGACAGAGCCATAGCAATGCCATACAGGGCTTTGATTATATCCACTGAGCAGTTCCGACTCTGCAGGGGCTGCTTCTCTGCCTTCAACCTTCATACTCTGTGCTGAACCATCCGTCACTCCCATTCCAGTGTATTGTGAGCAAAATAATACAGGGACAAGAACCTGATCCAAACTTCACTCAGGCAAGTTATTAAGATTTGCTGCATGATTAATTTGAAAGCAAAGTCAGGAAAAGGGACATCTGGCTGGGGATACATTTGGAGCTTCCAGAAATCTGATTCAGAAAGCTCATTGTCGCAGAGAATATTGTTTATAAATGGAGATGTTATTTTCAGGTGTTTAGAGGGAGAGTAAAGCAAGAAGGGAACCTGCCTGATGAGGCAACAATATTACTAATTAAGGGAGGGGAGAGGGATCTGTTGCACAGTATATAGGGAAATGACTGCCTTGAATCAATTCCCAGTGACTTCCTAAAAGTTTGATAAGGTTCTCAAGGTACAGGTGCTTTTTCTTGCACTTATTTAGTGGTGAGTGACCAAGGGCTGTGTTTCTGTATTTCATTCTTATAGTGATCATTCTACAAGTCACTAATTATCTAATTATCTGTAACCTCCTTGGCTTCCCCTACTTCCACTCAATTCCATCAGGAGGGAAATCCTCCCAATGGCCTTTTTTCAAGGTGATAAAGACTTTTTAAAAGCCATTTGTGCCCAGCTCCACTTAAACTTGCAGTGGATGAAGACAAAACAAGACAACTTCAATACTTCCTAGAAATATGCTTCTAAAAGGATCTTGGAACATTTAATGCTAAAATCTGAACAGGTCTGGCTGAACTGACTTTCAAACATTCCAACAGTTGGGAAACCCGCATTATCAGAATCCTTGATCAAAGAGATGGTTATCAGTGGTGTCAGAAAATCTGCTCATAAACTTGCTTTATATCTTATTTGTAAATATCCACAAGTCTTCAGAAGGGATGGGTATTGGGAACAGGCTTGTATATCTCCACCAGGTTTAACTTCTCCTGGTTATAGTTCTTAGTACACCATACGTAAGATGGCAAGACAGTTAGACTGAACCTGGCAAAGGAGAAGTTGGCTGTAGAAATTATATAGTAAAATCATTGTCAGAGAATAATATATCCATCTGCACTGGAGAGGAAATTAGATGCTTTGAAGGCTTTCTACTTAGGTGATAAACAGAAATAATGAGAGTGCTATAACATCTTTTTTTTAAAAAAAAATTCCTTGCTAGTTGAATTCACTGTGTAACTTTGTTCATGATCGTGATCCACCAAATTTTAACAATACATAGTTATTTATAAGATTGATTGGAGGATGCTCAGTGATAAATTCCAGCAGTGCAGTATATAACTGCTATAAAGGTCTTTGTGTGACAATTAAGGTTTAGGATCCAATTTTTTAAAAAGTGTTACTTGTGTTATACTAAGCAAAGTTTATCCATGGAAATTCTATATTTTTTTTTTCCAGTCTTGAATTTTTATGGCTCTGTTTAACCATAGAAAGTACAGTTTAAGCCATTTTTCCTGAACTGGCACTGTAGGACTTCAACTCTTATTATCCTCCATCCAACATGCTCTTGATAATCCCAGAAATGGGGAGGAGAAGGAGTAAAGTGGTGGTGGGGAGTTAAGCACTTAGGAGAGTTAGGGGAGAATAGTCTCCTGGAGACCTTAAGGAAAACTGACACTGGGTAGAAGTCAGAATCTTGTTGTAAATACCTATTGTAAATAGTTTTGCTGTATAAAGTAAAGAAAAAGAATAAAAGCTTCCCCTGCCTTGGTTTCTCTATGGTAATTGCCATCCTTGTGCTCCTGATTAGACATTTAGTTCTAAAAGAACTCAGTCACACTGTGACAGAGGAGGGGGAAGATGAAGAAGAGGCAGCCAACATTGGCAAACCATTTCCATAATGTTGCCAACAAAACTACATGAAGTCACCAAGATTTGAGCTCTACTTGTAGAACACCTTGCCTTTCATTAATTATGGTTGAATTTACCTGAAAGGCAGCCTAGGTTCCCCCCTAATAACTTACCTTAAAAAGGGGAGGGTTTATTATTTGTCTTTATTATGTACAGTATATAGAAATGTTATATGCCATTTGCTCTTGGTGATGAACAAAATATAGTAAAAACAATCATAAATGCATCAATAAAAACAAGGAATACAAAATATAAACTTTAATTTTAATTTGAAAAAAAGGCCTGGGTGGATATGGTTTTAGCCCCTTTCTTAATCTATATAAGGACTGGGGCTTGCTTCAGTAATAGTTCCATGATGTAAAGATGGAGAATTTTATTTTGCTTAACCTTTTTGCCTTCTCCACCCCCACCATGGCTCATCTTAACTTTGGGAAATAATGTATTTTGGTGTAGTTTAACCCATCACCACCACCACCACCACCATCATCATCATCACCACCACCACCACCACCCAAAAGAAAACGGTTATTCTATGCTTGAGTGAAATATTGGCTAACCTGATGGAATCAGTGCAGGAATTTCCTACTTTGTTTTGATTTCTTTGTAAAGATTGTGTTTCCTGGGAACTGTGAAGTGCCTTAGTAAAATGTCACTTTATATAAAAAAGTAAAGAATACAAGAAAACAGAAGCAGGATCCACAGAATAGTAAGAAGTTTCTTGCATTGTCCAAATCAGTCCTGAATTATGACAGATCCCTCTGTGATGCCACAGAGTGAAACAAATGTTCAGATCAAGCACTGATGAGCACTAGTTCTGAATGGCTTATGTTCTATTTACTAGAGATTTCTAAAGGGCAAAATCTGAAAAGCTGAGATGTAAGTTGAGGATATGTGGAATGAGCTGAACTTGAGTTCTCCTAAACTGAACATTCATAGTAGATTTGGATAAAATCCAAAGAAGCTGACCTGAAGTAGCATTATTGATGAGAGTATAAAACATACTGTACTGAAGTCAAGATGGACCTTACGAGAGTCAAGATGTGGCCTTCCCTGTTATATGTTTGTGAATTCTAATCAAAGTTGGAAGAAGTGACAACAGTAAAAAAAAATCTGCTACCATTACTTCCCTGGATATCCATATTTAATGGAATCCACAGAACAGTGAACCTATTCCATCAATCAACAATTCAAATGGATTGTACTCATGCTTACAAAATAACTGCTGTCTTACAGGAAACATTATTTTATTTATAAAGATTCTCCTCTTCATTGCTGACATGTGATCAGATTAGATTATATGTCTTGATGGAAATAACTGCAAATCCAATGTTCCATCATTTCTTCATACTGATGCTTGTTTGCTTGTTCGTTTGTTTGTTTATTAATTTTATTAAATTTACAAGATCACCCATCTCTACTGCAAGTTATGGTGTTGCCCTTGAAAAGTGATCTGAAGCTTCAGTTCACAGTCTGATGAAGTCTAGTGATGGAGAATACATCATAGTAAACTCGCATTCCTTCACTGGCTGCTGATATGCTCTCCAGCCTAAATTAGGTGCTAGAGTTTCCCATGAAATCTCTGTGGGTCAGTCCAGCACTAATTAGATGTTAAAAACCCTCCCATAGTGCTACATCATTAATCATTCTGTATACGAGAAGGTTGATTGCAGGTTTGTTGATTTTCAGAGAGTGAACAGGTTTGAACTATGGAATGTACTGAGCAAATATGGAGTTGAAGATAGGTTACTGAATGAGATAAAAGTAGTATGTAATGAAAGCAAAGCACATGTGAAAATAAATAGGATCTTTATCAAAATGGTCCAGCGAGACAAAACTATGTGCTATCTCCTTGACTGTTAATATATTTATGGATAAAAGTATAAGGCAGGCCTGCACAACATACAGCTCATTGGCCACATGCAGCCTACCAAGCAGCCATATATGGCCAGCTGGCACTTTTTTTTTTTAAACTCAACCAATCCACTGCTGCCAAACATCTGCTGCCAAGAAGGATCTGCTATCACCACCTAGTTTTTTGCAGATACCTCTGCCCCAAAAGACACACTGCTGAGCTGGGCCAATACTTCCAGGCCTCACCAGCACTGCCAGCTCCAGCACCGCTGTCACACGGCTAGCATCTGAACAGCTGATCAGCACACCAGCTATTCCTTTTTTACAGCCTACAGTTATTTTTAAGATATCAATGTGATCCTTTTCCCTCTATGAGTTGTGCAGGCCTGGTCTAAGCAATACTTATGGCAACACTAGAAGTAGAGTGGATGGGAGTGTAAATACGCATATGCTTTTGTATGCAGATGATGTTATATTATCAGTTCAAAACCTGAATGATTTGCAGTGAATCTTAGATCAAATGTATAATGCAATGAAAAAGATGGTTCTGAAAATTAATATATTGAAGATCAATATAATTGTATTTAACAGGAAAAACAGAGTGAATGATTGCAAGTTATACATTAATGATCAAAAACTAGAGCAAGTAGATGAATGTGGGTATCTTGGTAGTATATTTATTTTTTTCTGGTAAAAAAATAAATACAGAAGTTTAAAACATGCAAATCCTGATTGAAATGCAGTAAGTAGAATGTAATCTGTTAAATAATGTTTTTTTGTGTTTTTGTGTGTGTTTTAAACAAGAGAAATTGTCCGTGCATAATAATGTGCTTCTGACCACTTTATTACATGGAAGTGAAAGTTGGATATATCTGGGGAAACATAAAAGTAACACCATGGGGATGAGTTACTTAAGAAGTGTGTCTAATAAAATAAGAAGAGATAGGATCTTCTTGGGCAAATGGATGCCGAATGAATCTGGAATGAATACAGAAATAAGAGCCTAGTATGAAAGAAGTATGTTGATGTAGTTTGGTTATAGATAATAGGTGAGAAGACTGAATTACAAAACAAATATATGAAGGAAGACAGACAGTATTGAGATGAAGAAGACTGAGAAGGTCATGGCTGGATGGAGTTGATGAAATCCTTTAAAGGAAAGTGATGAGAAATTAAGAAAAAAAGGCAAATGAATAAAGTAATGTATGGATGTGGTGGAAACATGAATGGTTTGCAAAGATAGACAATATGAAGAAATATAGAAAATATTGTTGGTGTAAGCTAACAATTCCTCCTTCCTTCCTTCCTTCCTTCCTTCCTTCCTTCCTTCCTTCCTTCCTTCCTTCCTTCCTTCCTTCCTATATACATGTATGTGTCTGTGTGTGTGCATGAATTTTCTTTCATACACACACACACACACGTATGCATACATACATACATATAAAGAGGGAGAGGGGGAGAGAGAGAGAGAAATAGATGGTAATTAGAATTTTGAATTTAGCAAGTAGTTTTGAGAAATAATAATATCTGGAAATGCGGGGAGTCACACTACTAAAGATTCAGATACCCTATATATGGATTGTTCTTAAATCACAGCAGTTGCTGAAATTCTTTGATTACAGCCTTCTGTTGTTGTTGTTTTTTTCAGTTATCTGTAGTTCTTGGCTTTCTTATGAGCTTGCCTAAGTAGACAAGCTACTTTTCTCCCTGTAGGATGAAGTCTGATAATTCTAGAGAAAATGAGGAACAGAAAATACTCAGAAATTATTCCAGAGATACCTTATCATCAATAGGCACATTTAGGGATCACAAAAAAAATAGTACAACTCACTTTCATGTCATGAAAAGCCAGTTTCCATGAGAACAGCACAGTTGTTTACAGCAGGGAGATTTCAATGTAGAATTGTACAGGCAAATGTTTCGTGCAAATTTGACTTCTTGGACAATTCTTTACTGATCTCCTAGAACCACTTTATGGCTTCTACTACTTGTATGGTGAGTTGTCTACTTCTTTGTGTCTAAATTTAAGGCTGGGCCTAGAAAAAACTGAACCAGAGTTCAGACTGTAGCATTGATAGACAGTCTGTGGAGGGCAGTTCCAAGCAGAATGAAAACATCTTGTAAAGTTATTTGAAGTTTGCAAAATTTCAAATTAACTTACTGGAATAGTCATTGGTCACATCATTTCCTTACATATCCTTACTAGTAAAAGGAATAATGTGTTCACAAGACTGCTGCGTATTCATGTTCAACAGAAAAAATATTCTCAATTTCTTGATTTTCTTAAGTTCTTGCTCATGACTTGAAATTTCTTGTCAAAGGACAAGAGAATATTAGTGAACTTCTCAGAAGTGGAGTGGACATAGTTACAAGATGTCCAGGAAAATTGCATTAATATTCTATCTGTCATTGGATACTTCAGCCTTAGTTATGTATGCCTACAGTGGGGGTTGAGGTGTTCAAAAAGTTACGATGCTAACTCATGATTGAAACAGCCATCTTGACTTTTTGACTAATGCCCATTTGGTCTATAGCCTCCTTCACTTCTCACACTTCAATTCAACCCTAAGGGAAGGACTCATGAGAAAATTACTCCTTGAGACTTTTTTCCCAATAGCAAGTATGGGAATCAAGGAGGCTTCAGAGTGATGGAAACATGTATCAGAAAACAATAGCAGTAGTATCGTCTCCTGTCACCAATAAGGTAAGCTCAAAAATATCTCACGATAAATTAGTGGGTGGGGGAGAAGAAAATCAAGCACCCTTAGAAAAAGATAAAGAAGCTGAAATCTCTTTGGTAGGGAATAGAACTGTTGCAAGACAGATATTAGCCAAATATTGCTTAATACCATAGTATGCAAGAAACCATTGTAACCCCATCAGCATACTTCATAGGTGAGTTACTAACTAATTTTTGAAGAAAAAAAATGCTAATGTATCTATAATTATTCTGGGGGCCTATTAAAAACAACCCGGGCCCACTTGTCCTTTTAACTCTGTAAAATCCTAAATCCTAGTTTATCATTTGTGGCCATTGCATCAGCAGCAATGTTATTTGTAACTGTACTGCTTAACAAATTAACACCCTTTAGTGGTCATGTATGTAAATATTGATGCAATTGTACTTAGGGCCTCATTTATCACGAGGAGAATAAAAAAAGTATTGGTTCTTTTGCTTTATTTTTCTTTATTACACATATTGTGTATCATGGTAACAAATTGATCTTTGCTTAGAATCATTTAAGACTTTGGCATTTATTTGGTCTACTACTGCATTCTGACATTGGCTAATGGGTTATTGTAATTTGCTTTTGAAGTTATAGATTCCAGGAAGTTTTTTTTTTAATTATATCTTCCCTTTCTACACACCTCAGTGAATTCCTATACTTGTTAGAACAAATTATCTTTCCTTTTAGGAACCTGCTGGAGGATTGCTTCTTCATGTTTTCCATTCAGTGACAAAAATAGATAAATGTTGAAATATTGGCTATGTCTCAATATACTTCAACTTCAAAGTCACTCCTTAACAAACCTGCAACCCTCTGTTATCTAGAATGCCATTAAACAAAACATGAACAGGGTTGGACAAACAGCAAGGTACTCATTAAAAAATTCAAATCCAGTACACTGAATACTCATTATGAGCATTAGGACTGAAGGCTCAGGAATCTATTAGAAAATATGAGTGGTTGTAATACAGTGCAATGGTTGGCCAGTTCTATTTATATGTCCACTTCCCTTTCAGTAATGGAAGGGAAAAAACAACACACCCTTTGGAAGCATGAACATGGTCCTCTGCTGTAAGAGAAAAATTACATCCAAGTGTCTTGAGTATATTTTCCCTGCAAGGATAATGAAGAATTTCAATATTTATCCATCACAGAAAGAATCAGAGCATAATTGGAAACAGCCGTTGGACATTCTCATCCTTGCTGAAATATCTCAACCCCTGCTATCTCACAACTGAAAACACCACAAACAAACTTCCTGTTCTAGAAAAACCTACAGGTTCCACATAGTTAAAAACACCATGATTCAAAGGGAAACCAGAATATAGTGGTGTTTCTCAGAATGTTCTATCCCCAAAACACTATGTTTTTAGCAAGCAAGCCCTATATTCATGAGCTGCTTTATGATATCTATCACATGCTCTTCAAATTCAGAATGTCTCCAGCAGTCCAGAAACGAATGTTTGGGATTGCTGACCCACATATGCTTGTGTTTTGGATACAAACTTTCCTTTTAGCAGAATGGGAAGGTTACCTTTTCTATTTCATAAATCTGTAATTCTAATGTTTACTAATTGTTACAAGCTTACAGTGGAACTAAATCTGAGTGAGGGAGTGCACACTCTCTTACAATTAACCAATAAATAGAAGGTTGTGCTATTTATACATGCAATTACTAGCTGGGGATTACTGAATTACAATTCTCTGAAGATCTTGCACCTCGTTAATTAGTCTTCTCATGCTACATAATTGCCAGCCCATAATTCTTTAGAGAAAAGAATTATTGCTTCTTTTTTCCTTACAATTTACATGTAAATAATCAAGATTAACCTCACTGTAGCATGATAGTATGACAAGAGCAGGCCTTTCTTTATTATTGAATAATACTTGCATTTTAAAATGTCTTGAATCATTTTGGAGATTTGTGTTTGCACTGAAGATCTTTTCCATGATTGATTGTGACAAGGACAGGTCATACAAACATTTTTAAAGTAGTGATTTACATGGTGAAGATGCCAGAACTTAACTTGTTGGCCAGGCAATTTGTCTTGTGAATGCTTCAGTAAGTATTGAGTGTATGACTTAGAACTTTGTCTTGGACAATATTTCAAAAATATTCAAGGATGTGCTAAGGGATAACAGTACCAGCACTTGGAATTCTTGAAGAGAAGTTGCTTCAAGAGGGCTTTTTGATGTTCTAGCATTTCTGCCTCCTCCATGGCAGGCAGATAGAATATGACATTTTAACTTTCCCATTATATCTTTGAGTACCTGTCAGTATTTAAAATGGCAGTCACCTAGGGATGGAGAAGAAATTCATTTCACCATATGTATGAATGCCTGCCAGTTTAGGGTTCTGTTCATGTATCTTGTGAATTCAATTTAAGGGGGTTTCTTCTTCTTCTGTATTTTTTGGAAGTCATGAGCCATATAGAGAGATCACAATCATACCTGACCATTTTGATACCCTTTCTTTCAATTTTCCTTTTCCTTCTCTCAATAATCTTAGAAATAAAGTATTTTTTTAAAAAAAATATATATTGGCACTGGCTCTGTAAACTGAACTTTAAAATATTCTTCAGAGAATTTTGTGAGTTTCTTTGGAAATAAGGTATAAATCTGTCATAAAATGTATGACATATCTTCAATGTCGTATCTACAGAGGTGGCTATTTGATCAGAGTAAGGGTAAAAAAAATGGATTTTCCTTCAGCTTGCTGAGACGTTTCAAGAAAGGTTTCAGGAAAAAACAGCCTATTCTGAATCCAAGGTTGATCAAACACTTAGTCTATTATTCCTCTTTCTTTGCCTCCATACAGACTCCTCTTCTCTTGCTCTTTCCTAGATACTTCCTTTACAGTAGCAGGAGTATCAGGGGAAAAGATAAGAAAGGAAAAGAGAGTTTCCTCAATTTTCATGATCAACAAAGGTTTATATATAATTACAGTTTATAACAGGTTTAGGGAATTAAGTTGCAATTCCCATTGATTTCTGCACTGAAAAATTATGGCCGAAGAAACAAACAGCAAATGTTGGGGCTGGTCTTCTGGTCATTCAGCCTTAGAAGCACCACCTTTTGTTCCTGTAGGAGATAGATTTTAGGGGAAAGCAAGACTTTTGATTCAGGTCTTTAAAAGCTATTATTTCCACCGTTAGCGCCAATTCTGAAAATTGGCCAAATTATTAGCAAGCTGTGAATAAGGCACAATTACACATAATTTTGATCTCCTGTGAGATATTAATAAATGTTCTTCCTCCGAAAGTTAGTTGGAGGAGGAAAGCAGAGGAAACCAATACTAACATAATCCTATATCAGCCTTCCTAAACTTGCTGGTCTCCAAAACTGTTGAGGCAATAACTCTCAGAATTCCCAACCACCATGACCAAGAAAAGTGCCAAATTGGGAAAGGCTGCTCTTTATTTTAATAACTCTCTTAAGTCCCATCTTTCAATATACCTGTATTACATTATAGCAGCTAATTTAAAGCACCACTTTTCCTTAGGTAAACCATTTTTTGTTTTGTTTATTCATTCAGTCACTTCCGACTCTTCGTGACTTCATGGACCAGCGCACGCCAGAGCTTCCTGTCAGTCGTCACCACCCCCAGCTCCCCCAGGGACGAGTCCATCACCTCTAGAATATCATCCATCC
This sequence comes from Candoia aspera, assembly GCF_035149785.1. NCBI lineage: Eukaryota > Metazoa > Chordata > Lepidosauria > Squamata > Candoiidae > Candoia > Candoia aspera. The sequence goes on from NC_086160.1 coordinate 62,500,972, forward strand.
ACCTTGCCCTTGGTCGGCCCCTCTTCCTTTTGCCCTCCACTCTCCCTAGCATCAGCATGTTCTCCAGGGTGTCCTGTCTTCTCATGATGTGGCCAAAGTATTTCAGTTTTGCCTTTAATATCATTCTCTCAAGTGAGCAGTCTGGCTTGATTTCCTGGAGTATGGATTAGTTTGACCTTCTTGCAGTCCAAGGCACTCTCAGAATTTTCCTCCAACACCACAGTTCAAAAGCATCTATCTTCCTTCTCTCAGCCTTCCTTATGGTCCAGCTCTCGCAGTCATATGTTACTATGGGGAACACCATTGCTTTAACTATGCGGGCCTTTGTTGTCAGTGTGATGTCTCTGCTCTTAACTATTTGATCGAGATTTGTCATTGCTCTCCTCCCAAGGATTAAATGTCTTCTGACTTCCTGGCTGCAGTCAGCATCTGCAGTAATCTTTGCACCTAGAAATACAAAGTCTTTCACTGCCTCTACGTTTTCTCCCTCCATTTGCCAGTTATCAATCGAGCTGGTTGCCATAATCTTGGGTTTTTTGAGGTTTAGCTGCAACCCAGCTAGGTAAACCATAATTGGTGGTATATTAGGCCACCTATATGGATCAGTAGTCTTAACATTAACTCAATATGAAATGGAAGATGTTTTGGATACTAATGGACAGAGCAACTGTACCTATTGGTAGATAGAAACATTCTTCTCCATATTGTGTTACCACTTCTCCATTCTGATGAAAGCAGATTTTCTTTCCAAAACTTTGTTCAAATCAGATGAGAGTTTTGACAAAACTTGATTTTAAAAAATTTCTCATGCATATAGTGTACACTTGAACATATTTAATTACAGGAATGTCAGGGAAGATGTCGTATTTCATTGTATGTTCACCTTTCAGACATTCTGCAGCCTCCCTTGCTTCCCATCTGCCTGTTACTGTAAATCCTAAGGGAAAGACATTCAGAAGAAAATTCTCCCTTTGGGCTTCTCCAGATTTACAAAATATAGGCATTCAGGGAGGCCTCAGAAAGACGGGAAGGTGTGCAAAACAAAACAACATCAGGAGTAGTATTCTACACCACCTCCAACATTAATAGCAGCAAGAGACATTGGATGAGAATGCTCAAACATCTGAACCAAAATGTAGCAAAACACTCTTGGGAGAAAGTGCAAGTCAGATTTTGTCACTGTATTAATTTGAATTATTACAGGGGAAATTCAGTACCCTGGTAGCTCACAATATTTATGGTGTAGTAGTCTTTCTTAGACAGCTTGATGCTGTCCAAGGGATTGATCTGGAGGCCTGTTGAGGGAGTGAGGAGCCTTTGGATTCAGTGGATCCATGGACATCCCAGGGGCTGAGGAGCTTTTTATTGTTTTATTGGGGAACCATTGCAAATGGTCTGCCTTGCTGGTGGAGCTGATCTCTGCTAGCAAAAGGACTCCATGGTTTTAACCCATGTCAGTCTTCAGTGATGACTATAAAGCACCTAAATTCTAACCTTGTAACTATCCTTCCAGTACCCAAGGGCAAGTAAAATTCAGTACTTGAGGAAATAATGATTCATAGTTAAAAATGCTTTCAGCACCACAGCTATGTAAACACAATTTAACTGCATTAAAAAAAAAGGGGGGGGGGTTGAAACTCAGGAGTTTTTAGAGTAATATGCTTGGTTAATATTTTATCTACCTTCTCATGAAGGTGATGCCTTGGGGGGCACTAAATTTAGAAGCCAAGTGTCTATAATATTATGATGTTGGTACACATGAATAAGAATTAAATAAAGTCTAATGTTAGTATTAATAGACCATTCAGAATTATCATGTAGCTTTGTGCACAGCACAAACTCATAAAGACATTTTCTTGTTATCATGTTTGTGCAGAAATGATAAATATACTTTGGAGATAGCAATATTTCCAATAAAGCTGCATAATTGTTTGATTACGATGATATTTTAGAAAGCTTTGAAATATTTTTGTTAGCAGGCATAGCAATTATTAACCCATTAGAATTAACAATGTGTTAGTTTACTCATTGTGCAATCAAGATTACATTCACTCTATTGAAATGTGTATCCTCCATTTTAAAGCCACTTTCGTTTTCATAGGCAAATTCTTGGATTCATTAAATCAGCAGTAAATAAATGGAAGGTGCAGGGTGAGGGTTTTTTTGCATGTGTGTGTGTGTGGTCCCTTTGAGTCAGTCTTGACTCCTGGCAACTGCCTGGACAAGTCCCTGCATTTTTCTTGGCAAGTTTTCAGAAGTGGTTTGCCATTGCCTCCCTCCTAGGGCTGAGAGAAAGTGACTGGCCAAGGTCACCCAGATGGCTTTGTGCCTAAGGGGGTACTAGAACTCACAGTCTCCCAGTTATAGCCTGGTGTCTTAACCACAACACCAAAGTGACTTTTGTAAGGTGCAGTATTGGATAATTATTGTTATTGGTTGATTAAGCATGCCTGGGATCTTGTAGAATTACTTGATTCCTTTGGTCTGCTGGAATCTATTGTAATTCTTGCAGACTCACTGGGATAGTTCTTTGAGAAGTTATAGGAAAGTAACCCTCGCAAGAACTACTCCTGACTATAGTGTCTTTTGTTTGACCAGGAAAAAAGACACAGCAGGAAAAAAACATGATGTTTGTTATTTTTTTGTGATATTATTTATATTACATCAGTGTTTGATTTTTTTTTTCTTTTCCTTAATCCTGCTGTCATTCAACAAGGAAAACTCAAGTCTTGACTTTGAACCAGCACTGGTATAAGTATTCTTGAGCTAAAATAATGTACAGTTCATGTCTGGTTTTATAAGGGGCAATGGATTTCAACCCATTTGCTTCTTGCATCAAAGCTGCTAGAAGAGTCAACTTGTATAGAAAGAAAATGACAAGGGAGGAGGCCTTAGCTCTGGCACTAGAATAGCAATTCCCCTCTCTCAAACCATTTCAGGAGTCATAACATAGTCCCCCAAACTGGGCAAAAGACAACTACCTCTATTTAACAATCCACTAACGAGGCAGTGATTTGGGGAAGAATTTCCTTTGAAGGAAATTAGAGTTTTGTTCATGAATAGTATGTGCTGATTCTAAATCATCCATCTCATGTCTCCCACACCATTCTGGAGTGAAGAAGAATGAAGTAGTTTATTTCTGATCTGCCATTTTAAAATTCATCTGTTCAGTTTTGTATGATTTCTTTTAATTGACAAAGCACATTTAAATTATATACAAAATACTTCTTTTTGGCTGGCATGGTTTTCAGGGATCCATCATAAAAATCCATCAAAGTTTACTACCCAGAAGATAACTCTAGTCCAACTGCTGTTCATTCAGGATGTACAAATGAATGCAGTTTGCTTAAAACTAGAGACAGAAGATCATCCAACATCTCTACTGTTGCTCATGTTATATCTAAGCAGGTATTTAGATACTTCCTGAAGTACTTTACATCTCTTTCCAATAAGCCACAATATTCTCATCACAGACGTCTTTGGCTTTTCCTATATAACTCTGAGAGCAATCAGCCTCAAGCTTTCCATTGAATCCCCACCAATGGAATGTGACAAGAACAAAGTTCTTTTTCTAATGAATCAAGATAGTCTCTCTGTGAATATGATTTGTGACCATACTTCAAACATAAGTTACCATGGTAATGGGAATGCTGCCCCACCCTTTCTTCCGCATGTAATGTTTGCTGGCATTGACCATAAGAGTTACTTAGGTTGAACAATTAGCTCCAACTTGTACCTTTATCTGCAACTGAATGTGTGATTTGGGATGACCCATATAGGAGCTGGTTTTGCAAATAGAGCTTAAATGTGAAGCCTGACCACAAAGCAGAGTTTTCAATAGCAAACATGTTGCCATGGTGATAGATGAGTCAGGTCCACAAGGAAAGATGTTTTAGGAGACAATGATAAGAGAGATTAATATGGGTCTGATCACCTAATAAACTTGTTTTCTAAGTGATGAACGGCTGCTTCCAGTCATACTAATGTTGATCAGTAGGATGTAATGGTAGAAGAAATACTACTCCTTGAAGGCTGAGCAGAATTGTACATACTTTAGACAGAAAAAAAATGAGATGAAATTGTTAATGATAAAAAAAGCAATAGAAGCCTTACTTGACAAATGAAGTGAAACATTTGAAAATGGGATGTGTTAATATCAACACTGAAATTGCAAGATACAGGCCAGATTAGCAAATCCATCTGCTACTAGAAAACAGACTTGTCTTGCCTTATCATAGAGTTTGAATGAGAACATGTATTCCATGGCTGACATATTTGCATTACAATCTTTTATTGGCGGGCACCTTCTGCAGCTCACAATCTCAGTTTCTCATCTGTCACAATCCAGAAGTAATCGCACACCCAAAAGAGTTGTTTGGAAGAGCAAATGGAATCATTAATGCAAAACATTTGCCTATAAATCATTCATCATCATAAATCTGATTATCTGAGTGGAGATATAGAGCATGTTCACACTTCCATTTCAAACCACAATGGATTTAATCCGATATTAATTTCAGCTGTAGAAAAAAAATTAGCACTATAATATTCACAATGCTACATGACGAAAGACGAAAACTTCTGTTGCCCTTTTCTGTTTGTCCCTTTTCCAATAAGAAGCTGGGAAATAGATTTATTCCCTCGATTTTAATTAGGATGAACAAGTGCCCTTTTGAAATTCTTACGCTGTCCAGAAATTTCTATACATAACTTGTTTTTTCCAAACAATTCACATGATTGCTTTCAGGAAGCTCTGCAAAGGTGGGTGCAGAAGCTAAATGCTAGTTGGACCTTCCTGTTGTAATTTATTTTCATTCTGCCATTAATTAGATGCAAATTGCTGTATTGTTGGAATAGATACCAGTGGTGGGGCAAACATGAAAAGTCTAAATAGAGACTCAAAGAAGGTGAAATGATTTGAAAACCCCATAACATCTTCTACAAATACTTTATCAGCAATGTGGTGTAATGCATACATATTACTGTGTTTCATGTCTCTGGCAACACAGAAACCATATTGTGAATAATAATCCCATTAATTATTACAGTGTTCAGAAGTGGGTTATCATCCCATAAGATATTTTTTCAAAGAGATGGTACATCTCTCTTCAGGGTTGCTAACAATATTGAGAACAGAGATATAAGTCCAACTCCTTTTGTTTGAGCTTTGCTTAAGACATGACTAAGAGAACAATGATTGATTCCATGACTGGACAGTTCCCACAGCCTGCAGTTCAGAGCAAGGCAAAATTACTCTATTAAACCTTTTTGCATAGAGAATCCACAAAGATCAAATGCAGCATGAGAGAATTCTCCTGTATACATCCTGTTCCTTGGGAAGTACCCTACCAATCTCCTGGAGTTAGTATCAAAGCAACAGATATATTCTCTCCTATTGTGTTCTCTATTGACATATTTTAATACTCGGAGGACTCCAAAGAAATTCCTAACATCATCAGTATGTGCAGAAAAAGAATGAATTCTCCCATGAAACAGAGATACTTAGATGTGCAAGGAGAAGTTCTTCATAGAGCACATGGATGTTCTTTGAAGCTCCAGTGTGCTTTGTCTTTCCCATTGTTTGTACTCAAACTTTTTTGGGTCCATAGACTTCTTTGAATTTCTGAGAAAGTATTGGTGGGTACCATCACTAAATAACTATCACTGAAAAAAGTCATTGCTGCTACAAAAGCAGCAAAGTACCCTCTTAACCAAAATACTTTCCTGGGAAGGTGAAAGACAAACACAAACCTACAGTTTTCTGCTGTGAAAAGATATCCATTTTACAGGGAAGCAATCCCTTTCTTCAAATTGCTTCTAAATACATTCTTCAAAAATTAGTTTCCCCAACTTAGATCTCCACCCTCAGGATGTCAGTGATGTCAAAATGGTGGGCACAAGTGGATGATTGAAGCCCTACCTCTTTTTATGTGAGTGAGATAGATGCAACTCATCAAAAAGTGGGCAAGGCTTCTATGGCCTGTTTGCACCCACCATTTTGACATTGTTCACCCACCCTGCAGACAATTCTATCTCCAAAGTAAGATCACCCTTAAATTGTTCTTTCTGATGTAGAAGATAGCCCATATCATCAATATACAAAGGCTCTGCTGAGTATACATTATGTATATTCATTATGCTATTGCTTTTTTAATCAAGGCTCAGAAAAGAGTTAAACATAATAAACAAGAAATTAAAGGCAGAAGAAAAGAAATCTGCAGTAAGTAACAAGCTTACTCTGCAAGAACTGCATGCATTCATGATTGTTTCTCTCTTTCTCCTTTATTTTTCATAAACATTTATTTCTATAGTAGATTATGTAACAGTCCTTCTATGCAGCATTCCCTGAACAGCATACAATTTAGTTAAAGTATACCATACTGCCAAGCATGTAATGTAAGAGAACATGTATTATTCTCTTCCATGCAGCCACACTGAAGCTCATCTTGAGAATAAGTTCAGTAGAATTTAGGGTCTCCTTAGGACTGGCTTCAGGTACTGAGAGGAAAAGTTAGCAAATTACCCTTTGTTATATCTGTGCCTCTATTTCCCAGAGCCAGAGGTTACAAACACTGTCAGCAGATAAAACAATGGTTTAAATTTTCAGTAGAATTCTTAAGTAGTGTACCCTACAAGAACATTAATGGTGGCCCCAACTTTGTACCAGAGCATTATGGAAAATGTTACCTGCCAAGCAATTTATAGTAATAACAAGAGTTCTCTTCCTCAACTCCTGTGATCTTCTGGATGTCCTGAGATATCCCAGGTGCATAGATGTTTCACTTTAGTCAGGACTAAATTTGCATTATTTTCCATTGGAAGCTGTTTATGAAGAAAAAAATATGTATCTTCGTTTACAAGTCCTTGTCAGTAATGCATTATTCATTAAATTGTTCAACAAGTTCAATGAAAATGTAGTAGAACTTTCACAAAGAAAAGTTCATATTGTTCATATACTGTAAGAAGGATCTGTAGCCTCCTGCAGTAATGCATTACTAACAATCTAACTATTCCCCATACACAATACTTTGAAACCATAGGATAACTGTGAAAGGTTACTTCAATAAATAGGCTCACTACTACTACTACTATGAATAATAATAATAATAATAATAATAATAATAATAATACCTGCCTCATATGAATAGTGTGATTTTAAAGTTGAATCTGCTAATGTATCGTGTACCAATCGAAGCGAATATTTGTAGCTCAGGGTTGAACTGTGGAGTCCTTGGTGCTCTCTGAGCCTTGTTGTTTTCTTGCAGACATTTCATTACCAGACTAGGCAACATCTTCAATGCAAAGAGGGAGTGGGCCTTGCTCTCAGTTTATATACCGTGGCTTGCCCTGCTTGTGTTGGTGGGGGTGTTGTTCTCTCCTTGGGAGTTCTTCGATTGGGCTGCTTGGTTGATTGCCTGAGTTAATAGTTCCTTGATTAGGGTGTATTAATGATGAACCATCAAACAGCACATCTGGATAGAAAGAAAAAGCATTGCTACTCCTTTTTCTACATACCATTACAAAAGAATATTTAACAACTGAAAGCCAACTTTCATAAGTACTGCTACATGGTGATTTCAAAATGCATAGTGCTTAGAGTGTTGGACCAAACATGGGGGTGAAAACCAGATTCAAATCCACAGAAATGTAAGAATTCTTCATGTATTCACAGAGAAAGCGAAGATCAGAACTGGAGCTTCATGGAGATGTTGGGGTCTAGCTTGCACAAATGGCCCATTCGCTTGCTTGCTTGTTTGTTTGTTTATTTATTTTTCAAATTTTGCTACTGCCCATCTCCCCCAAAAGAGGGACTCTTTTTCACTTTAAGCCCATGTAGAATCAAATGAATGCTTAAATAAAGCTTCTCTCATTCCCTCCCTTCCTCACATCAGTCCCTCGAGCAGAATGGCACAGTTGGTGCTGCCATGCCAGGTAATTATTGCACATAAGTCCAAGTATTTAATTGATTGTCAGACTGGATTGGTAAATTTTCCTTATCATCATAACTGCCTGTTCTATTACTTATTGCCTTCAGCTTGAAACATGTTTCTTTTACACCACTGGTGATAGGTAAATTTAACCAATCAACTCTTTGACATTTATTGCACATTATTTTTTATTACTTAAATAAAAGGCACCTCTGCTTTCTTCCCAGGCAGGTCAAATGGCAAATGCTATAGCAAGAAAACATCACAATATACTGTACTAGACTCATTAATCAAACTTGTACTCAGAATCAACTGGTGTCACTCATATAATCATGAAAATCTTCTTAAAAGATTATTTTGGGGGGAACAATAAAAGAAGAGCATTACATTTGAAAATGAATTGTCAGTTGAAACATCTAGTGATAGATAGGATAAAGCCTCTAATTTATCCAGAGGATAACTAAGTACCGCAGGATATCCATTGCAAAGAGGAAAAAAAAATGAAATGCTAATTCGAACTCAACCACTAGAAAAACAAAATGTAAATGCAGCATTTTGACATTTCTTTCAATGTGGCTTCAAGGGAAACAAGTGTTCCAAGGCACATACTCTATTTTTAAGGCTTAAAATGGCAATCTTCATATAGGCCCAAGCAAGCAAGACAGCCACTCAAGAATTCTTTCTTTTTTCTTCACTATGTTTATACCAAGAATAGAGAGCTTCTGATACCCCAATTCTGGGAAAGAGTTTGAGGGCCACATGCTAATAGTGATGCCAAAGTTACAAAGGACAGCCTTCCCAATCTATCACTTCTAAAATAAGGAAAGGCAATATGTAAAGTAATAGCAATGTTTCAACAAAGTTATTTGGGCAAATGCTGCAGGGAAAAGCTCCCATCTGCCCTCTCTTCCAACACTGGCCAGAGCATTTTGAGGCTGGTTAGTTCTGAGATTGCCAATAGCATCTGCTGATGCCTCCAAGCCCGAATGCCCTTTGGTGTGCATTGAGGGGCTCCAGACTGGATGGTTTTGACATGTGGTGGTGCAAGTGGGCATCTGACCACCATGCACCAAACCTATCCACACTGAAGCTCCCAGTGCATGCTGAAGTCCATCTGGTGCTTGTTTTTGGACACAGTGTTTTCTTCCTCTTCAGCGCTGGCTAAAATGTTGGTGAGTTGTCTGGAGGGAGCTCCAGGCAGACTGACCTCAGACAGCAGTATGGATTGCCCTCAACATGCTCTGAAGCAAACCAGACTATTCAACCTTCAACCAGTGTTGGGGGGAAAACCTCCTCTTACAGTTCCTCAGTAGCAAGGCCTCTGTAAGGGAAGCCTGGAGCAGAATGAGATGGAATAATATGGTTTTGGTCTTAGGAGAAAGAAACTACAAGGCAGGTTTAGTGGAGTGCTTTGTTTGAAGCTTCATTAAAGCCAAGGAGCTCTTCAAAGCTTGGCACATCTCTAATGAGTTGCACTATTATACTAGTCTTTGCCTGTCTGTGCAGAAGCAAGCAAGGGCATCAGTTGGAAAAAAAATTATTTGCATGCCTCCTTAGAAGTGAATCTCACTAGATTTATTGTGGCTTCTTTCCAAACATGTATAAGATTATAACCTCCTGAGAGAGAGGGAAAGAATACACTCACCACACAATTAGCACAGCAACAACAGCAACGATAGTAACCTCTCCATCTCTCACCTTTGTTTTCCTGGTCTGAAAACTGTATCAGGAAACATTTGTTCTCTATAAAATATTTTGGGAGTTGTTTTTTGTACAATGCTATCCTACATATGCCTACTCATACCTCAGTCCAACTGAGTTCAGTCAGGCTTATTCCCAAGGAACAGGCAATAGAGAATGCAGCTTTTTTAAACAATACAAAACAATGTGACCAGGGTCAGATAGAACAGACTGCAGAGGAGCTTCTGAAAAAAGACAAAAAGTGAATCAACTCCACCTCCCTCCTTCTAATCATTGGTTTATAATAAAGGAAATATACACTTAGAATTGCTGTTGAAGGCATTAGAACTAGCTAGGTTTGCTCACAGATTGGCTTTGCTCTTAGCCATTGATCAAGCTAATAAGTCATCTGTCTATCTGGGGTCCTGGAAATAAAGGAAATGGCCACCCAGTAAGTTTCTATGTGGGAGAAGAGCAATGACAAATCTCGATAAAATAGTTAAGAGCAGAGACATCACACTGACAACAAAGGTCCACATAGTTAAAGCAATGGTGTTCCCTGTAGTAACATATGGCTGCGAGAGCTGGACCATAAGGAAGGCTGAGCGAAGGAAGATCGATGCTTTTGAACCGTGGTGTTGGAGGAAAATTCTGAGAGTGCCTTGGACTGCAAGAAGATCAAACCAGTCCATCCTCCAGGAAATCAAGCCAGACTGCTCACTTGAGGGAATGATATTAAAGGCAAAACTGAAATACTTTGGCCACATAATGAGAAGACAGGACACCCTGGAGAAGATGCTGATGCTAGGGAGAGTGGGGGGCAAAAGGAAGAGGGGTCGACCAAGGGCAAGGTGGATGGATGATATTCTAGAGGTGATGGACTTGTCCCTGGGGGAGCTGGGGGTGTTGACGACTGACAGGAAGCTCTGGTGTGGACTGGCCCATGAAGTCACGAAGAGTCAGAAGCGAATAAACAACAAGTTTCTATGGCTGAGGGTGGATTTGAACCTGGATACCTTAGTCTTAGCCAAAGGCTTAAGACCTATATCACACAGGAGGATGCTCCTTCCTATATCTCATATACTGGAGAATTTATATTTGTACATTACATGTACATGAGAATTTCCTACTCCTCATGTATTTCTCATGTAGAAGCATATTATCATTTGGCCTGTTCAGATCATGCTGGTATAGATTTCTCAAAATGTTGCAAACACATTGGTAAAATGAAAAGACTTCTACATCTGATAAAGTCAGTTGTACAATGACAGGATTTATTTATTTATTTCACAGGGAAAGAAACTCTAGCATGTGTTTTCACACTTCAGACATTGTAGCTTTAATATGGAATAACATGTACACCCACACAACAAAGGTGTGAACAATTCAAACTATATATTATGTCCTATATTATACTTACCTGTGGCACAGAAACAATGTGTGAATAGTTTCTTGTATTACTCCTCATAAGTGTAATTACTGCATTACATGTTCTTTTGAAAAATCATCTATTCACATGGCTTTGCATGTACATTGTGTTTCAAAGTACCACATGCAACATGAAGCAAAACAGTATAAATAGTTTTCTGAAATGTCCCAAAACTGTCTGCATGCTTCATTAGCTTAAAGGGGAGCTAGCCTGCTGTGAAATACAATAACTCAATTCGACAGTAGGATTAGGGCAGGGTTTCTCCACCAGGGTTCCATGGAACCCTAGGGTTCCATGAGAGGTCACTAGGGTTTCCCTGGGAGATCACGATTTATTTAAAAAGTTATTTCAAATTTGGGCAACTTCACATTAAAGATAAGTTTCATTCTTTATTTTTAGTTTAAGAACACTGTTAATGCATATACACAGGCCAACACCTGAAATGAATATAATAATTTTGTAACTTCTGGCCTATATTTGAGCCTGGATGTGCAGGGGTTCCCCGAGGCCTGAAAAATATTTCAAAGGTTCCTCCAGGGTCAAAAACTTGAGACTGCTGTTTCAATAAAGCTCCTTCTTAATTCTAGAAACAAACCTGGAAAAACCAAGGGGGAAGGATTTTGATCTGAGCAGGAAAACCAATTCAAGTTGGTGGACAAGGTATGACTAAGAAACAGGGTAAAAGGAATAAAACAAATTAAAAATTTAGTAGCAAAGCAGGAAGGTAGAAAGGCAACAAGAGAAGTAAAAAGAATAGTCATACTGGAGGTATTAAAAAGGGTTTTCAGATTAAAAGTCTCTCTCTCTGACTCTGTCTCTGTCTCTCCATATAAAACCATGTCTCTGTGCCATCTTGACTGCTATGTTTATGAATAGTCTATTCAGAGTTATCCCAAGGGAAAGGTTGAGTAGTAAATGTTGGGTGTAAAGAATAAAGGAACATTGTTTTGTTTATTTTTTAAAAGGAATGGGTAAGTAAAATTTTCCGAAGAGTTAAATGTTAATTTTTTGCGGCAAAATGATTAGTATTGTCGCAGTTTAAATGGTCCTCATTTTAATTTATTATCACAATGCTTATAAAAATCTACCTCATCTGATGTATGTAGTAAGGTGCTGGGAAAGAAACATTTTATATGCATACACTTTTTTCTTTTAAGGTGGTGGGAGGGAAGAGAAGAGAAAACATGGAATAGTAAGGGCACACTGTGAAACACAAAGAGAATTATTTAGGAGGTAAAAGGTAGAATTTCTTAGATAACATCCATAAATAAACAACAAAGTGGTTGTTCCCAGGGAAAAAATAGCTGTATGGGTTTATTGCAATAAAAATAATTCAAAGTTCTGAGGCAGTTCAAAGACTAATAAATCAATTATCACATTATCTTGTTATGCTGAAAAAGAAGCAGATTTATGCTGTTGAAAGGGAAAGGAGAATGCAAGTATCCACACCCAGGAAACCGCCACCAGAATGATAATAATAACAGATTTCTCCCGTTATTTCTTTTTTTTTTCCAGATGCTGCCTTCTCCTTAAGACATTTAAACTAAAGCAGCCACAGAATCAATAACTGGGACTGTGTATGTGCTCCAAAATAATGTAACAATGAGTTTAACAAATGTCATTTTTGTTCTGTATGTTAAGATTTTAGAAAGTTTTAAACTTACACCATTTTGTTAGGAGTGCCATAATGAGGGTTTGGAATAAATATAAAGCAAGACTGTCTCCAAATGTACCATTGTGTTTGTCACCTCATGAAGCATTTGTTAGAAGAGAAAATGTGGGGATAACAAACTGGTTAAATTATAAAGATTTGTTAACCTTTGAAGAGAATGAACCTAAGCTTAACACAAAGGAACTGTTAGAGTTGGAAGGTTTTACATGTCACTGGTTTACATATGTACAATTGTCAGAACGTTTTAAAGTGGATACAAAGAATTTTAAATTTGTCAGTGAAACAACTCAGTTTGAAATGGAACTCTGTATAAGTGATGAACATGTTATCACAAAGATGTATAAAGTGTTGTTACAGATGAATTTAGAAGATGAACAAGTTAAAGAATGTATGATTAAATGGGCTAAGAATTTTGGATACAATATTATGTTGAAGCAATGGGAGAACATGTGGAACAAAGGTTTGAAATTTACTTTGAACTATAACTTAAAAGAGATTTTTTATAAAATGATGTATTGTTGGTATTTAACTCCTGATAAGCTGTCAAAAATGTATAATGGAGTAACAAATGTTTGTTGGAAATGTTCTCTTGGTGAAGGAACTTTTATCATCTTTGGTGGACTTGTGAGAAGGCCAAATTTTTTTGGGATCAAATATGTGGTAATATTCAAAAGATCCTTAAAGTGGACTTACAAAAAAAATCCAGAATTGTTTCCCTTGGGACTGAAGGAGAAAAATCATGGGACTTTGCTTTTATACATGATTACAGCAGCAAGACTTTTATATGCACAAATATGGAAAGAATCACAAATTCCTACAGTGGAGGACTGGGTGATTAAACTGATGGAATTGGCTCAAATGGCAAAGGAAACAGCATTGATAAAAGAAAATGCCATGTCTGGATTTGTCACTAATTGGCAACCACTTTTAGACTATTTGCTTGTGTCAGAAAAAAATGAAGTTTTGATTTTAGGCTTTAATGATTGAATGGTTTGATTTGATAGAAATAATGCTACTAAGGTTTTACTAATGGTAAGAGATTATATTATGTATTCATATCTGTATTGGAGAAGTCACTTTCTGTTTCTGTTTTCTGTCTGTTTTGCACTTCTTTAGTTTTTCTTTTTTCTTCAATTCTGTACTCCATCTTTTCTATATTCTATATCTTGTATTTTAACTATACTCTGAAAATTACTAAACTTATTTTTTAAAAAATAAAGTTTTAAACTTACATTCAAGCATTTATTAAGTCAGCAGGGGCAACAGAAACCTAACCAACAGACCAGTCATTTTTTGGGGGGGGATTGAATATTTATAATATTAGCCCCTGCTTTTTCTTTTGAACCAATATTAATAACTATTAGTATTGGTTACCTGGGGTTGCAAGTATGTAGCCTGGCTATGGACAGGGGCTAAGAATCATACAGGCAACAGTTTTTTACTCACACAGTTCCTAAGGTCATATAAGCAGAATCTGGTAGGTGAACTGAAACAATTATAAATGCATGCATGGGTAGGTGGGTAGGTAAATAGATACATAGAGAGATAAAATAAGCAAGTAAGTGTATGTGTGCATGCATAAGACTGGTTTGTATTTGTGTGGGTGTGTGTTGGTTGACAAGTTTTCTATATGGATGAAAACTCCATCGGAGACATCAACAAATGTCAGATGCTTTAAAGTCACTTCTCAACCATGACTATCTGACTGCAGTGGATGGAGCAAATTTGACTGCTGTTGCTTTCAGTGTCAAGATTTCCTAGTATCTTCTCACTGTCATAAGTTATAGGAGGCAAGATAACTACACATGTTGGGCCATTAGTCTGTGACTCTGGGCTTGACCTTGACATACTGGCCCTCAAAGGAATGCTGGAGCAGATTGTTAATGTGTCACATCTAATCAGAAATAAACACGCTGCTTGTTCCATATGATTGATTTGTTTAATTTGTGCTATATGAAAATCAATCTTGTTACTGCAAAGTATACAATACTTTTAGAAAAACTGCAATTGGTATTATTTTAAAAGCTTTTTTTCTGATCCTTTTCTTTTATATAATGACACCTTTCAGAAATTCTTGGTATAACTCAAGAGACTTAAGTTAGTTATGACTGCCCATTAATTTCAGTGGACCTTCTCTAAATGTCACTAGACTGAGATCAACTCATATTAATATTTATTTTTATTCTTCAAACTTCTATTACCACCCATCTCCCCCAAGAAAGGGGGACTCTGGGCGGTTTAATATAGATTCTTATATTATTATATAATAGCACATATTATTGTAAACCACCCAGAATCCACCGATGGGAGGAGATGGGCGGGGACAAATTAGATAAATAAATAAATAATATACTACCTACTATATTAGAGTTTGAAATCTTAGGTTATTGTTTTCAATAATATTTTTAGAACAAAATCTCCTCTTTCCCTATCCCGCTCCCCCATCCCTACTCTCTCTATAGTACATGTTTCAATTAGATTCTAGTTTTTGGTTAACTGTGCATTTGGGTGATGATGCTGATTTATTTTTCTGCATCATCTCTAATTTGATTGCTACCTATCTCAGCACATTGCCTAGAAAGTTGTAAACTGTTCAAAATACAATGTCTTACTCACATCCCAGTAGAGTCATACATAGAATAAGTCATATTGTAAAAGTCAGCATCTCATTTAAAAATTTTAGTTCTTTTTAATAAGCAATATTTTTAACATGACTAGAGAATAGCAGGAGACCAATATTTCTTTTTTAAAATATGCTATTGCAGAAATCAAAATTAAGTACATATCCCTCTCTGTCCTCATGTAGGGGTCACAATCATGTTCTTTCACAATGCACTTAATGCAGATCTACTATATTTTCATGATATTTACTGATTTATTATTTATATTAAATTGGCAATTATCATAAAACCAACACAGTGTTCATCTTCATCTCTACATGACCCATCAACATGGAGAGAACAGCAGTGTTAAGATAAAAGTGAAAACAATGCCCACATTGGTAGTAAATGTAACTGAAATCAGGCACCCTGAAACATTACATTGTCAGTATGTACTATGTGTTTGTATCTTCTTAGGCATGTAAGAGACTAGCATATACTTAAGAAGGCCATTAGTCAGTAAATTGTTTATTTTTTTATTATTAATATTATTGTACCATGGAAGTTTTGTTGTTAATTCTTGATTGTTACTTGCTAAAATCAATTGACTGTGACAGGCTAAAATCAAATAAATAAACAAACAACCCAATATTGTCAACAGTGAATGACAATGGCTTTTCAAGATTTTTTCCAGCTCTACCAAGAACTTTTTGGAATTGAACCTAAGTCCTTCCCAAATTCTTCCACTGAACTGAAACCAACAACCTAAAATACTGTGATGGGGATATGATGGCCTGTTTCATTTTCTATAATATTTTCAGATTTTCAAATAAATATTTATTCTTTCCTATTCTCCAATCTGTGCAATTTTTATGTACAAAAACATTCATATACACATTTTATGCACATTTTTTCATAACTATGCATTTTTATATCCAATTTTCCCATGCATATATATTTTATACATATATTGCAATGTATGTTGGTTTTTTTGTAAATGCAAATCAAACAAATTTCAATGCAGGCCATTGTTGTGGGCAGTGTGAACTGTATAAACCCTTCCAGTTGTCTTGATGCATGTTCAGTTTATGTTGGAGGATTTTTTTATTTATTTACGCTGAAAGGTGACCTTATTTTTCATGAAGAGTTATTTAGTCATTTTATCCATCCTAACAAATATGCTTTTCTTCTATCTCCAGTGAGACATTTCCCCAAATCATTCTGTTATTAAATTATTTGTTCCATTCTCTTTCTAGTGATATTGGCAAGGAAAGAAACTGCTGTTAATTTTTTTCAGTTTGGATCAGCTAAAAGCAACAACAGCAACAAACTAATAATGTTTTACTTAGATTTCAAAATACAGTTGGGATGGTATGTAGAACTCCAGGATGGTGCCACAAATGTTCAGGGATTGTACCTTGATTTATTTTTTAAGGGTTGTCAGGTTCCATTGTAAATCATATGCTTTGTACAACTAGGAATTTCAAAGAAAACTGGAATAAATGAAGTATGGAAACATGACAGCAACAGCTTCTATGGCTTCTGACAATTTTGTCATATTTCCAAATAGTCAGTGAGAGAAAATGGTGAATTCTGACCATAAAATAAATCTTTGTTCAAGATCTGTTCATGCCCAGTTCCTGTAGATTCTTAATGTCGAGTCATTTTGGCACTTTAGTGTCCCTAGAATATCTGGTATTAGAAGAAAAAACACAGACAACAATAGCTACAAAGTAGTGAACCCATAAATAGAAGAGCTGTGCCATCTCAGAATCTACTTATCATAGTTGCAAGTTCTAGATGGAGCACAGCAGAGTTTGATTGTTACCTGACTGGGCCCGTGTCATGGGTGAAGGAACAGCTTGGCACTTTTTCAACAGACAATTCCCTTAATACCTCCCAGTGCTTGCATCTTTATAGTTTTCCAGACTTTTGTGCTGGCCATGCCTAATCAAATTTAGGCATGGAAATAGAAATCCAACTCATTGTGTATAATGTCACATTGTTTTATATTATTAGTACATGGCCTAGCATATCCAATTTATGCCCATGTGTATAAAGTCCTATAGGGGTACGTCAATCAAGTGGTCTATTTCCAGATATCAGAAAGTAATAAAAAAATTATAGTTGTTAGCCTTAGTTGTTGTTTTTCCATTTCCATGATCTTATAGACCCTTCCCTTAGTTGAAGTTATCTAGAAAAACAGAAGAAAGCACAAATGATACCTCTTCTCCAAAAAACAAACAAAAGTAGAACTTTTTTCCTCCACAAGATAACAAGGCATGTGGACTCACAGGATGGTCCCAATTCTGAATGTAGTCTGTGTTTTCCCATTACAATCAGCATGGGTTCAAACATGCAGCCCAAAACTTGCATTCAAAGATGGATAGTCTAATTTACAAATATTAAAAAAATCTGCCACAGTTTTCTATAAGAGGGGAATTGTGGCATCCGCCAAAACGAATTCTGCAGTGGCAGGAACTGCAGCACTGAATGCATTCTATAGCATACATTCACACTTGTTGTTTTCTCTGTCTGTCTCTCTCACACAGAGAGAGATTGATAAGAGATGCCTTTGAAAAATAACAAATGCCTTTGAAATCTGAGTACAAAAAAAGTACTCTTTTTTTTTAAAGTTTATATGGGACACAGTGGGACATTATAAAAAAAGTTTGTATATTCAGGAAAGTTGCAAATGAAAATGAATGCAGAATGTTAATGGATCTTTTCATAAAGGAAATCAGTTAAAACAATAAGTGGTTAGAATACAGCCCTTCTAATATAGGCAGGAAAACATATCAGATTTATTCCAATTTACATACTGTAGTCCAATTGGGAGTGTAATATGTATATTTATTTTAATCGAAATAAGGCTAGTGTTTAATTAAAATATTAATTTCTCAATTTGTATTAAAGAGATTTGCTTCTATGCTTTTGCTCCCATGCACAAAGTATCCAAAACTCTATGTTTGGTAGAATCATTTCTATACCTAGTTATAACCTGAACATATCTTAAAAGCTTTCTCATAGCCAAACCTTAAATCATCTCTTAATTTCCTATATGTATATCTTATGGTTGAATCATTCCTTAATGTTGCAAACGTCACTCTTAGAGCAATCATGTTGATTCAAATAAATATTAAAATGGATTAATGGCTCACCTCCCTAGCTAGACTATTTTTCATTTAAAACTATGTTACTGAATATGAGTAGCTCTTTTTATGCCAGTGTGTACTGTGACTAAAGTCTATTTGACTCAACTGTCTTCTTAAAATCAATCTCTATTATTAAATTCATTTTACACACTTTCCCCTCTGAAGCAGATAACATTGCCATATCTCTTACATGTTCATGACATCTCCATTCTATAGTTTAAATACATTAACTGAAACTTGTCATCAAAGTCCTGGTCCTTCTGATTTCACTGTCTGTGCTCTTCAGCCATTCAGAATGTTATCTGAACTTAAAAACAATTGACTCAACCTTGGCAACTTGAAGGTGTGTGGACTTCAACTCCCAGAATAGCCCAGTGAGCCTTCAAGCTGCCAAGTTTGAGAAACACTGGATTAGATGGATGAGAGAAAAGCTATTTTAACCTGTTTTTCTCAGATTGCTCCAGTTGGAATGGTATGTTGATGTCCTCTGCTTCCCATTTTTTTCTTAGTTCAACCCTCAACTCTTTAATCTTTTTATATACTCCACTGTGAATCTCACAAACTCTAAAGAGCAGGAATGAAATCAGAGTCTTCTGGCTAATGAGAACTTGGTAAATGTATTTCAGTTCGTCAAGCTTCCTTAATATAGATTCTGAAAGTAGATTTTTAGAAAGAGGCAATTTCACTTTTCACAGCAGAACTGTGTACACTCAGGGCAAGCACCTCTGTGTGTGTGTGAGAGAGAGAGATGATAGGATGGGTGCAGGAATTGTGGCAGTGCACGCTTTAGAAATGATATGGAAGCACAGCCTATATTTTGCAAAAGGACAAACACTGCAACTGTTTGCTGCTAATTAAAAGCAGCTATATTAAAACATGAACCTGCAAAAAGATTCACCTGATTTAATAAGCTGAGTTATTAAGAGACATGTATGTACTGCATTAACAGGATTAACCTTACTATTAGGCAGATTGTGATGGAACTTGCAAATAGCTGAAGTAGTGATAGATGTCTGCAGAACAGCACTCTGAGCCTTCTGACATTATTACTGTCCTTAGTTAGGTGAAGGTCGAACCTTGTAGACTATGTTTCTTAGTTGCCCTTTCATAATGCACACTTAGTGGTACTGCCAGGAAAACCTGCAGATTAAAGAGCAGGCTGAAAGCCAACCAGATCAGGCATTCTGGTATGGCTGAATGATATATTATGAGAATTACTGAATTCTTTGAATGAGAGAGTAATTATATAGGCAAGGTCGGAAACAGTCTGCTGGCTTGGAAAAACGACAAGGTACTCCCTTCTGTTTCATTACAGAAGCTGATTAGACTGGCAATTGCTAGCCTAAAGGGTATGGGGCAGACTAGATTTGTTCTCTGCTCCCAAATCTTGCTGGTTTTCTCCCCCTACCATGGTTGTCATCCTAGCTGACTGCCTCATTTGGCTTAATGGCGGGGCTGGCCCATTATAGATTCCTTTTCCTAGTACTCTACTCCCCTGTTACAGAAATAGGACCTAATTTCTGCAAGTCACTTCTTGTCCACTAACTCAATTCTTTTCACCAAGCATCTCTTACACTAAAAGCCATTTAATGCAAGGCAAACTGAAGAGACTGACAGGCGAGGAAACTGCATTAAGCAGAACATGATACAAGATGCGTCTTAAAACATGAAGTAGAAGAGGGAGTTTGGTGAGCAGCAAAGGAGGTAACTGTCAGCTCACTGGTGGCTTTGAACACCATTCTGAAGATTGCAGGTCTATACTGACTGATGAAAGCTCTACAGAATTTCAGGTAGCATTTTTTTTTTCGCAGTCTTCTTTGAGGTATCAGGAATGTGAGATTTTCTGTACATAATTCTCATGTTTTGCCATTGACATAGGTTCCTTTCCTAACATTCACTGAATAAGTGAAATTCATATACAGAGAAAAAAATGTCTAAAAGCTAACAAAACTTAATGTGGCATATCACCTCAGATGCATCACTGCTTAGGAACCACAACGGTTCCTTTATCAAGCAAGTCACAAGGCACCTTAACACAGAGTAGCAGAATTAACAGATTGCAGATGCCAACAGATGGTACTTCTGAATGATTGATTTGCCTGCTGGGCCTAAGAAAAGCATTTATGTACTAAATGTTCAGAATTAGGCTATCAAAGGCTTTTAGTCAGTAATCCCTGCAAAACACAAATCTAACAGAAAACTAAATAAGGAATTTTGCTGCTGAGTAACTAAAACTTTCTAAAGGTTACTGGAGAAAATGAGAAGAAGAGGTGTCATTTCATTCTCATTGAATTTATGTGATTTTGGCTGTAATGGAAGAATGGGAATACTCTGATCTCTATCTATCATCTGTCTATCTCTATCTCTATCTCTATCTATCTATTATCTACATAATCTCTAAACTAAAAACCATTAGTTCTGTTGGACAAAACAGCAGCTTTAAAGCAATTGTTTAATGTCACTAAGTATGAACTAGTACAGTAAATCTATTTCTTGTCTATGTTACTTTCCCACAATTTATTTACTCTTAATTGCTTCAGTTTCATTTCTTTATTAATCTGAACATTTTATTTTCCCAGTTACCAACAAAATGGTATAAATCCAGAATGGGTGAAATAGGCACTGCTTTTTCAAACTATAATAGAAAGGTTCTGCAATAACCAAGAAAAGATAATGGTTACCCCATACAAAATGGACAGTTGATACAGCCTTCAACCTGTATTAACCAAACTCCTAGGAAGCAAGTGGGTGACATAGCTGGAGCATCTCCTATCACTGCCTTTTCTGCCAGGGCTCAGCCTTGTTCCACTGGTCATTATTTACTGTGTGGAAGCTGTCAGAGTCCAAGGGTGGCCATCCCCTTGTCCTCAAGTGAGTCAACAGTGAGATGTGGAAATGCTCAGGCATCCCTCATTCCTGGGGCTTCTGTTGGAAGGATACACCCATGTGTCCATTAAGGGCCAGCTTATGAAACTTCCCATAAATAGCAATGGACAGAATCATGCCCTCTGACATAGGATAACCGTTCTTCAAAATTCTTTTCAATATTCATATTAAGTATGTTCTAAAAGTTTTATTATTTTTTCTGAAAATAGGTATGTAAACAGTAGTTTCTCTTGCTGTACATATTTAAATATGTATTTTATTTACAAAAAATGTCTTTAAATGGTTATTTCAACTGAGATATACTGTGACACAACATTTAGAGGAGCGTAAATTCCAGTGGATAACTACATTGCATATAAATTCTGGAAGGGCAGATCAGGTCACCTGAATGTGCAAATATCAAATTGCTCAAGCATTCTCAGTTATCACATATTGTTCTCAGATTGTTATGAATAAGTAGAATGCTTATAGTATCTTTTATGTTACAATTTGAAAGCAAAGTATGAAACATAGTAAGAAATCCCTATATGAAATACAGGAAAGCAATAGTCAACAATGAAAGGCCAGAAATACATAAAATATACCCAGATAATAAATTAGTTTAAAGCTCTGGATAAATAAAACACATTGCATATCCATAATAGGAATGTTTTAATTAATTTTGGTTTAAAAATAGCTATCTTTGTTTTTATAATTTTAAAAATCCTTCAGTCCTGTATTATTTTTAAGATTTTGGATAAAATCACTGCATCTCGGTTTGGAAAAAGCATCACATGTTCAGTTGCCTGGTCATTATTATAACTTACCTCTGGGCTTCTCAAAGACCAGAGTACCAGCAATTGTCTTCCTGATAGTTGCTTTCAAATAGGAAGATTATGATTGTTGTAATCCAAAATATCAGGGGGATACCAGCTTCCCTAAGTTCTTTTAATGTAAGAAGTGATCCCCTCCCTACCTGCCCAAAGAAGGCTATAGGTATAGATAGCCAGGGAAGTGACCTGGGAGAAGGAATCCAGAGACTGTCAAGGAACCATCACATGCAGAAGAAACATGCCTGAAGCCCCAAGAGGGGTGAAAGTATTACATAGAGACTCAGACTGCCTCCCCCTGGTTCCCTTTGGTTTAAGAGATAGGGATAGGCAAACACAGGGAGTCTTGCAAGATGCTGTTACTGTAGCCTATCTCAATAAAGCATAGTTCTAGTTGTCTTGCAGAGCTTGTTTTCTGATCTGGTCTACTTGAAGGGCTAACAATGGGTCAGGGGGACACCACCTCTGGCTCTAGGGACACTGCAGAAGCCTTGAGTCCACCCTCCAGAGCTCTTTCAAAGTTGTGAAATGTGACAAAAGAGGGAAATTATTAAATACATTCACAGTAGTTTTATGAATTGCAACGTTAATTTAATAATTTAATTTAATTTAATTAATTGCTGGCCTTTTTCTTTAAAGTGTGGTCCCAGATGCTACTGAAATGTTAATTAGACCCCTTATCCCCTTGTCCCCCAAACTCTGCTTCCCTGTAGTAGATTGAGGATCATCTGAAGTAATGTGGGAAAGATGTGGAGAGGCCCTAATTCTGCCAATTTTCAAGCAAGTCAAGATCTTCTAAAAACTGTAACTAAGGGTCAGACTCAGTGACTCCATGTTTATCAAGCTATCTGATTGTGAATAGCTGCAACTTTTTTTTTTCTTTTCAAATGAAAGCAGTTGAGGAAAGCAATACATCGATCTTATTTTGTTTTTCTATTTTTCCCAGACTGGCTCACATTTCATAGCAAAGGTGGACTAAAGGGAAATATCTGAAAGCAGCTAGATATGGGAGAGGTTACTATGTCTTACTTTTAACACCTCCACTACACTTTTCATTTTATGTTAAAAATAAATATATGCACATGTACTTTATAGCCAAACTGAGCATTACAGGCTCATTGTACACATAGATGTCCAGTTAGATCTAAGGGAAATGTCACAAAATTAAGGCATATAAACCCTCTGTTGCACAAATTGCATTCTAATAAAAGCCACATTCCTTGCATTAAATAATGCTTTCAAACAACATGTAAGAACCTTCTTTTGCAAATTACATAATGTTCAAAAAGTAAGACAAAAGCAAGCTCTTGTATTGCCCTTGCAGCTTGAGAACTGAGAAATTATGTCAATGTTAATAAAGAAAATTTCACATGCCTTCCAAAGGTATCATCTTTTTAAATTAATACATGAAAGTATCAATTGCAATAGGTATTTTTCTGAAGGTGCAGGAAATAACGGTCTTTCAGAATCATCATCTTGATAGAGGGAAGGTGATGCAAAATTGCTGCATCAAGATTAAAGACACCAGATGAAGTGCTACCGATTCATAAAGGAATCTTCGTTTTATATTAAGTGAAAGTTGAAAATGCGGGGAAAAATCTGGTACTTCTGGAAACTTACTGTAATAGGTCTCATGCAGGAAAATGATAGTTTTCTCTCTTCATGACGTGACAAAAAATGATTTGCTGACCAAAGTTACCCCAGGAAAAAAGAAAAGAAAAAGAATATGTAGCTGCCAGGCCTTCAGTTACACATTTAGAATGGTTTAGTAGCTGTCTTGAAACAAATGTGTCTAATACTGACCCCTGGGCCATCTTTTCCCCAGGACTGCTGAAATTTGTGAACACTTTTATGTCTTCAAGAAATTGCTGGAAATTTCTAATCTATCCTAAACCATCTTTAACTAGCTGTAATGGTGAAACTGATTCAGAGTGTTTGACAGACAATACTTGTGAAGATAAAAAACAATTTTATGACATTAGTATCGGAATCTACTAGCTTTAATCCTAGCATTTCATTTCCCTTTCGCCTAATAAGAAATAGAAGTGAAGACAACCCTAATGTATTTTCTTTCGGGGGGGGGGGGCTTTCAAATTTAAAGTGGAATTTAGTCCAAGCATTTACAACTTGTGAAGATCATTCTTCATTACAACTCCAAACATGATTCTAGTCAAATTTTGAAAGAAGCCGATTTATATAGTTCCTGCTTGTACTAAATAATGAATTCCAAGCTGCATATATAGATTCACATGTATATATTCCATAGCTGACCAATTAGAAAAGGATAATTTTGTTTATGCACTGGACAGTCATTTGTACACTTAGCATTCACTATTTATAAAATTACACACAGTACAGAAAAGGTGGCCAGAGAAGGTTTTTCTTTAATCTTTGTTTCTCATTAAACCAAAATCTGGAATTAGAATCTGCAGAGTGCGTAGATAAGTTCTGAAATTTGCTACTACAAGGTATAGTGATGGCTGCGACATGGACACCTTTTAAAGAAGATTAGAAAAATGCTCCAGTGTTTAATCTAATTTGCCTTGAAGAGTCCCTTCATGCATTAAAGGCAACAACATTCATCACCCTGAGATTCTCTGTGTTGCTCCAATTGCTTTCTGGCATATTCAGTAGCCAAAGAAATATGTGCACTGTGTTGTGTATGTGCAGAACCTGGATGTGCTGGTGGGAAGAGTCTGAACAATGTGGAGGAAAACACTATTTCTCTTTGTTTTTAGAAGCAGGGTAGGTGGCATATTATTTTGCAAAGAACTTCACTCCTTCAAAGCATCATCAAAATGAGGTGACTTTTCAGCACTATGAACAGTCATCCGGATTTGGTTCAGTGTTAACACCTTAGCCCTAATTCTCTCCTTCTGAAATGTTATAGGAAACCTACTTTCAACATCTGTGTTGCATGTCACATTCATACAAAGTGACCATAGAAGTTAAAAAAAAAAGTTAGAGAACATCCCTTTAAAATCATTACAAGCTCCTAGCACAACCCCTATGTAATTGGAAGGCTTCAACCCTTTTCAGATGGCTCCTGAAAATTTTAGCTTCTATATATGCATACTCATCACCAGGGCCACAACTGGGGGGGGGGCAAGGAGGGCATGTGCCCCAGGCACCACGCTGGGGGGGCACCAAAATGGGTGCAGAATCCATGTTTGCCCCAGGTGACACAGACCCTAGTTGCGGGCCTGCTCATCGTTCTATTCCCTGTTGAGTAAGAAATGTTATGCAAAGCACAAAAAAGGAATAAGAATTAGCTAAGTCAGGCAAGATATAAAATAAGAAAAAGGAAAAGAAATATAATAAAGTCTGGTTGATGACAACACAATTCACAATACTTCTCCATACCTTTCTACCCTTGTAAAACCATTCTTGCTTCCACTACATTCGTACACCACTCCATCACTGCCATTTCTTTTGGGAACTCCTCATCTCTTTCTTCTGGAAGAACTCAACCAGCAACTCAAACAAAAACCAGCAAAACAAATCAAAACCATGGCTCCATGGTTCTCTGAAATTCAGTTAACAAAGGGCTCTTTGCAGCCGCTTATCAAATACTATGTAAAACATTTCTTGTTTTACTTTATTAACATTCTAGATCTTCTTCATACCTTAGAAGATATTTCCTACTTACAAGAACCTCTAGTACCAGAAGATGAAGTTAGATCAGCCCTCCGTCATTTCCAAGTCAGAAGGCTACAGGAACTGTACTGCCCATCTCCTCTTTGGGGGTAGATGGGCAGTAATAGATATTTGAATGATAAATAAATAAATAAATACCCACTGGAATATTGCCAGCAACAGAAGGAAAAAAAAATCAGTAACCAAGCTATGTCAGCAAATCTGGAGAATGACACATTGGTCAACAGACTGGAAGAGGTCAATCTACACTGCAATACCAAAAAAGGAGACTTAACAGATTGTGCAAACTACCATTCAATATCTTTAATTTCACATGCTAGCAAAACAATTCTTAGGACCTCCCAACACAAATTAGAGCCATTCATGGAAAAAGTTACGTTAGATGCCCAATGTGATTTTAGAAAAGGCTGAGAAACATGAGGCCTTATTGCTGGATAACTGAGAAAACCAAAGAATACCAAAAAGAAGTCACTATGTATTTCATCAATTATGGAAAAGCCTTTGATTGTGTCCATCATGTCAAGTTCTTGAATGTGCTCAGAAAAATGGGAATCACCAGAATATTTTGTTGTCTTCATGAAAACTTTATAAACAGGTTCAGGAAGCCGCAGTATGTACAGAACATAAAACAGACTAGCTCTAAGTTGGCAAAGGAATGACACAAGGCTGTATGCTCTCCCCTTATTTATTCAACATCTAGGCTTAATATACAGTATATTAAGGAAGCTGGATTGGAAGAATATGAGCATGGTTTCAAAATTGGAGGAAGAAACATCAATAACCTGAACTATGCTGATGACACTACCCCGACAGCTGAAAATGCAAAGGATCCACAAGATCTAGTAATAAAAGTTAAGAAGCAAAGAAAAAAACAGGACTAAATTAAATACAAAGAAGATTGAACTAATAACAACAGGTAGAAAAAACAGCCTTGGAATCAACAATGAAGATATCAAAGTGGTAGATAATTTCTGCCTTTTAGGATCAACCATCAATGTAAAGGAACAAACAATCAAGAAATATGTCATGTACCAGCACTTGGTAGAGTAATCATGAAGGTCATTTAAATGCCATGATGTCTCTATATCTACAAATACCAGAATCATGCAAGCCATGATATTCACTGTGACACTCTATAGAAGTAAAAGTTGGACTTTGAAGAAACAGAATATGAAAAATATTGATGCTTTCAACTTTGATTCTGGAGAAGACTCCTGGGCATACCATGGACAGCCAAGAAAACAAACAAATGGATCCTCAAATCAATCCAGAATTCTTACTTGAGGCACAAATGACCAGGATCAAATTATCCTACTCTGGAGGCATTATGTGAAGATCTAGCTCCCTAGTGAAGCCTGTAATGCTGGGAAAGGTGGAAAGAAGGAGAAGAAGAGGATGTACTTAGTTACAGTGGCAATGAATGCACCAATGGAAGAGCTGAAGGACCAGGTTAGGGAGAGATCATCATGGAGAAAATCTATCTATGTGGTTGGTACTGGTCAATAACAACTTCATGGCACATTATCAATCAATCAATCAGTCAATCAATCAATCAATCAATCAAGATCTTCTGCAAAGTTTGGGCAGATTTTTTTTAAAAAATAACTTTTAAAAACATTTGTTTTGTGTTCAGGTCTCTCAAAACAGATCCATTATGAAAAGGTTTTATTGCAATCTATACAGATAATAAAATTTAAATTTTCTCACCAAAAAAAATGAGGCATGAACAATTCCACATCATTTGTAGATTTCTTTATACTTTCAAGATCTGTTCTACAGAACAGTAGAAAATAGATGAATACTGAATGCTGCAAGAGGGAAGAGAGAATAGCAAGTACCAAGAATTGGTTGTGCAATATTTGGATTTCACTGTTAAATGCAGCATTTTGTGTATTTTTTTGTTCATTTGTAGGACACTTCTTCATTATTACAAATATGCAGTTGTGGGCATGGTATTATTAGAAGGCACAGCTGATGGGTGAAATTTGCTTCCCTTTCACATGTGGCCAGAACACAGAAATAGATTAATGGAAAAACCCATCAGTTGTAGACTTCTTTTTCATTTTTGATATCATATGTGTCTTCTTGTTAAATAGACTTTGGCTCAGAAATTAATGGAAGACTGGCTTCCATATAGAAAGGGAAATATTGCTGACATAAGAATTAGGGGATTTGAAGTCTTTTTATACCTTTGTTTATCTATGGGTGTGAAACGTTGAAGGGAATATAAACCCTAGCTCGCAACCACAAGTTCAGGGTCTTCAATAAAAGGAGCAAATCACCAAATTGTTTGCCTCCTCTGAAGGAATCATTGTTAGAAGATGATGCTAAACTATTGGATGTGCTTTAGGCATCACTCATATTTGAAGCAGACGCAGGTGGTCAAGGCTCAAGCCATATGGCATGGAGGGTCACTGAAATGGTTTGAAAGAAGGGCTGAAGCTCAGGAATTTGGGTTTTTGAGGAATCAGTCCCCCAAATAAATTATATGTTTATAGGACAGGTCTCCTTGGGAGAAAAAGCTCAACTGAGTATAGAGCTGCAGTTGCAAGAATTTCTTTCAACAGTTTTAATGGCTGGAATTCCAATTTGTGCTAGAAAAATATGCTAGAAACCATAAAAGGAAATGAGTTAGGAAAGTATACCTTTATTTTTCACTTCAGTTTTTACAGTATACCTCCTGGAAACATTTCAAGTGTATTTTAGGACAATGCAATTTAAAAATATATTAATCACGTGTGGGATTTGTACATTTACGGATAGTCCTACCATCTTTACTCATGCAAGCTCAGAGGAGAGAAGGAAGAGAAATGGAAAGTTTTGTTTTTTTAAGGCTTACACTGCAAAGCACATGTGCAGGAATATGAGAGAAAGAAGATAATCTATCCTACTACTGCTAAAAGAAAATTTTAATTAAAGAAAGTGGTTATAGAGCCCTCTGGGAGAACACCCACTTGCTAAGGCAGGTTGAGCAGAGCAATTCTGCATTTTACATCTTCTGCTAAATTACATCATCATGTTTAACTGCACAAAATGAGTGCAGGGAGGGGAAAAAATGATAGTTTTTAAAAAAAAAAAAATAGGGAAGAAATAGTTGCATGTTTTAAAATACTGCTTGCAAGTTGCTACTTTTTTCTCTTGATGCCATTCTAATTTGCAATTTATAGTTATTCATGCTTGGGAGAAACTATTGGAGGAATTCAATTCTTTGACATGAAATCAATAGCACAATTATGGCACAAATCATAGCCTACCAAGAAAACACTTGGTCTGAATATCACCTTGGAAGCTACGTTATATGTAGTCATGATCATAGGCTGATCAAGTTCAGTATCTCTAAGAACAGGAACCTTTTTCAGCTCTAACTGAAAATGCCGAGGATTGAACCTGATGTTTTTTTTTTCCATTACAAAATACATTCCTTACTCTTGAATGTTGTCTCCTCTCTCCAAAACTCACAATCATAATCACACGTCTGTTCCATGTGCTCCACAGATGCTAGGTAACTTGGGATGGCAAGTAATTTTAGCTACAGTTTTCAGTATGCAGTTGCAGAGGTAAGATTATCATGTCAGTGTTTGCTTTTTCCCAGTGAAACAGGAATCTCAGGAACTTCAACTTCTGTTGATTTCACCTAATGTTTCCTTGTTTTATTTGTATTGTAGAAAGCAGTTTCAGACATGGGCTAGAGCACATCCTTTAGAAAAAGAAGGGTTGGGATAAAACAGGCAAGATAAATTATGGCTGCTCACTTCATTGGTAAATTGAAAGATGTGGCATTAATATCCATGTTGTAATTGGGCACAAATGTAGGCAAACTGGAAAGCAGAGGCACATGGTTTAAGCAGGTATGAGGGAAGATTATAATGTTAAGATACCCATTTATCTCCCATATATGTTTCATAGATAGACAGACAGACAGATATTCATATATATACTTAAATGAATCATGAGAGCCAGTTTGGTGTAATGGTTATGGCACCAGGCTAGAAACTGGGAGACCATAAGTTCTAGTCCCACCTTGGGCACAAAGCCAGCTGGGTGACCTTGGGCCAGTCACTCTCTCTCAGACCTAGGAAGGAGGCAATGGCAAACCACTTCTGAAAAACCTTGCCAAAAAAACTGCAGGGACCTGTCTAGGCAGTCTCTGAGAATCTGACATGATTGAACAAATTAAAACAACAACAACAACTGAATCATAGTTTACTTTTAGGTTTGTATAATAAACTGAAACATACAGTAACTACATTGGCTGAGTTCACACACCATGCTTGGCAAAAATGGAGTAGACAAGTGTTTGGTTCATTACATTGTGTGAACACAACCTATACTTGCATTCCAACTCATTTACATTTGTACATATCATTTTTTTTTAAAAAATGTATTGTTGCAACAATAAAAAGAAAGTTGGGGGGGAAGGAAAGATAAACAAATGTTCAGATGTTATGGTACAATTAATTTGTTCACTGTTTGCCTAACATTAAAGGTAGAAAAAATACAACTGAAGATTAAAAATTTAGAACAGTATTAGAATTTCATTTTTTTTAAAAAATGTTTATGATGGGGTTTTCAGTTAAAAAATTATATTAAAATATGTGTATATTTAAGGGAAAGAAGGCTTGTCCTGCCCATGGTATTTATTAAATACTTCTAAGATTATTATTTTTCCTACTATCCATGAAGCATGTTAAAGAGTACCAGAACCTTTTTAGATGTTGAAATCATTGCTATTTTTATTATGCATTCAAAATTAAATCTGGTTTTTCTTTTCATATTCTGCACTGTAGAAATCCATCTAGAAAGTCTGTATGGCATTACTGACTTCTTCAAAAGGATGTTCCAGTAAGTAGCATCTCTGAAAGCAACATCAACTTTATTTGCCAAAATTAACGCCAAATCGTCAAACTGTATATTCCACATAATTTATGATAAGAAAAGAATGTTAATGAGATAGGCTGGGATTATGTGATTGGATGAGATTTTTTTGAGATAAGTGAAATTTGCTAGAACTCTAGCATACTGTAGCATGAGTTCAAGATGTGGGAACTAAGTAATGTCACAAGTTGTAACTAAGTGATGTCAAAAGGCAGTGGTTGTTGGACTCTTGGGTTGGCTCATGGAATTTCACATAATCAAATATGTGCCAAAACATGCACATTAGTTCAGTACAGAGACATACCTGGAGCAGTGATGGGTCTGTGTAGTTGGGAGGGGGGAATTGTAAGAGAAAGATAAATTAAAATCTTTGTATAAACCAAGCCAATATTTTCAAAACTTACTCTGAAGAACAGAAGGGAAATAATCCAAAATCCACTTATGTTTTAAAAAGTGAAATTCTCCAAATTCCCTTCAATAAACCACTTCAATAATGCTCTGTATCTCATCAGGAAAATATGTATACAACCCCAACATTTGCTTTGTTAAAAGAGATAGTACTATACAATATTGCACTGAGCATCTATAGGAAATAGTTTACTTTCAAAAACATGTTTGTTATCCTGTTATCCTCTAAAGTCTGTCTGATGATGTGGGTGATATAATATAAATGAATCTCAAAACAAATACCACAGCAGAAGTGTTATATTATCTCAAAACAAAGATTATCTCAAACACAAATAAGAGGCAATTGTGAACTTTATTGTCTGATTCAGAGAAATGTGCAAATTGTTCAATTGTGCATAACTTGGATAACATATCTAAGACTTCTTAGGTGAATGTATGGACACCCTAAACTTAAAAACATTTTCTAAGAAATGTATCAGTGATGTTATGAACAGTGATGCTTCATTTAGACTTGCAAAATCATTTTCGACTGGAGCAGTCATCAGATTAAATATGTGCACAGTATTAGCCCACTGTCTACTGCAGGGGTAGAAGGACTTGCCATATTCAGTTTCATCCAGTTCCTCATTTTTCTAATCTTAAATTGTATCTATCCTGTTTATTCATCAGATAGAAGATAGACAGACAGATATAGATAGATAGATGTGTGTGTGTGTGTGTGTGTGTTTGTGTGTGTGTGTGTGAGAGAGAGAGAGAGAGAAAGTGAGAGAGAGAGAGAGAGAGATGATAGAATCCTAATATATAAGCTATTGCATTTGGCTTGTGAACTGGATCACAGAAGTACGAAAAATGCTGTTCATATAAGTACATACAGAATAAAATATTTGTTCTGAAATTTCAATAAAGAAGATATGGGTAATTGCTAATAGATGCAAGAAACATGTTCTAACTTCTTCTGTCCATGAAGGACAATGTCAAATCTATTTTGGGGGGGCATAGGTACTTGCCTCTCTCTCTATGAAATGCAAACCACTGCATAAGTTTCATTTGTGTATTTGAGTGACATGGAAGATTGAATCAAAGAAGCCCATTCAAATAGATCTGGGATGAGAAACACATAACTCTCCAATCTTTACAATTCCCACCATTAGAGATATTACTTGGATTTGCTGGGAGTTATGTCTCAGAAATGCCAAAGGTCAACAGTTTATCTGAGCCTATTGCAGGGAAAGCAGTGATATTCCGTTGAGCATTTTATTTTCATTCATGCATTGTTGAAACCCAACTTCATTGTGATATACTTCATTTCAACACATTAATTCCATGCTTTTGCAACTAAATGATTTGGAAGATAAAAGCCACAGTAAAGTACAACAGAATTTTTTATTAAACAGTTTTCCTTTGGGGGGGCAGGAATAAATTAAAGCCATTTAGAACAACAACAAAAAATCTGTTAATACATGAACATCATTGAGTTCTGCTTGACAATAGAGCATTGTCACAATAAAAAAATTGTTTCTGAACATCCAAAAATAGCATCCTTGTTTTCTTCCCTCCAACTTATCATGAATAAATTGACAAATGGTTTACAAGATCATGCAACCTGTTAATAATCAAATGATCCATAGAGAATGCAAAATATATAAAATGATATAGAAGTTTAAAACTAGTCCTATAATTCCAGATTTTCTGAAGTAGCAAATGAAAATCATTATTCTGTTTGCTCAGATATTATATAGACCAGGTTTCTCAATACTCCCATAATCCAGAGGGCAGATGGAGGTAGACCGTAATACAGAATTGTTTTAAATAAATGTTGAATTCCTCTACATGTGGGGGAATAACTGTCCCATTCACTTCAGAAGAGGAAACCTTGCATATACCTCTCTCCTAGGCCTACAAAGATTCTTCTGCACTAAAATGAATGGTAAGTACTTGACAGAGCTCCACATAGAGAGCTATTAGGATCCTGTGGATCAACCAGACCCAAAGCACAGCATACAATCTATGATCAACTCATTTCTGTGCTAAAACCTGAGTTTCAGTTTTGTAGTTGCAGAATTTGAATTAGATCATGTAGAGGCCAAATCCATCAAGTCATGCCACACTGAAGTTACAAGCAAGAGGAAAGGATGGGACATAATAGTTGATTATGTTTTAAAAAATTAGTTCCAACATATATTTTAATGAATCAAAATCAACAGGCTGAGAATTCTAGCAATTCATAGCTAAAGAAGCCAAGAGATTAGCAATGCAGTTTTGGTTTCATTACCTTTATAATTAGTTCAGCAATGTTTATAATTTTCACCTTATTCACGTGGTGAGATTTTTAAATACTCATCCCACTTATTGCATGCTGATTTGGGAATAAAAATCACAGAATTCTACGATACGTCATGGAAGTGCATCAGGTAGACACTTGTGGAAAGCTATCTTCAGGTATGAGGAGAAGAGCAAAGAATTGTGCCAGACTGACAGTATTGGAGCACTTAATTCCTAATCACTCTCATTTTTCAGTTGGGTATCTGTCGTAATAGATCATCCTTTTAATAGATTGGTCCATTCACAAAAATATGACTGTTTGAATCAAAAGTGGATGAACTGGAGTGAATATAATGGACAGGAAAGAACACAGAAAAATATTATTTGTACCATGAGCCAGAAAATAAAACAATAAAACAAAACCTGAAAGCAAATTTCATGCAAATTTACTGGGTACAGATTCTGCATAACAGAATTTGGCTTTAGGTTATATAATTAATAGTAATTTCCTACAAACAGTGGAAAGCACATGAATTATTCTTTAAAGTGCTAAAGAAACATTGTTTTTGCTTTCTAACAAATATAGCATACCTGTGATAGAGCTGATCAGGCACACATTATAAATTAAACCAGTACTTTATTCTAGATGTATAAAAAAGGGTAAACAAAAAACAGACTTAAGTCTAAGGACACTATATTTCATTGATCTGCACTGCACAATCAGGAGGAAAGAATTAAAAATACCTACACACATACACACACAATTGTCTAATGACAAAACTAAACTGGACCTCATTTGGAATTAGGAAAGTGATGCTGATAGAACTTGTACTTACTTGCCCAGTTCTACCTCTTCTCCAGGTGTGTCCCATCTGATTACTCCACTGATTTTTTAAAAAAAAATTAACATAGGCAATCTAGCTTGACAATTGTTTGTAGTATACATAGGCTGGTTCCAAAGGAAACTGTATGAAACAAAATCTATAGCAGGAAGGCTAGTACAGCTTTGGCTACAAAAATTCCATTCCTGCTAAAGTTAAATGACATTAGCAACCTCTGGACCCCTCTTCTTTGGAGTTCCTCTCTTTGTTCTCCTATGGGGCTTCTTCCTTGCCCACAAGGCTCTTGCACTTCTACTGGAGGAGCCACCCACATTTGTTATAGCATTTTTCTTGTGTATTAAAAAAATGACTGGAACCGGATGTCTTATAAGCCCTGTGATAGCATATGACCTACAGCAACTCTGTGCTGTTATTGTCAGAAGAAAGAGCTAACTACCATTCTTAGCCTTCCCATCAGTCTTCTGCAAAACATCTGCTGTCCACTTATTCTGAGCTCAGTATTTAATCTTGTTCCTTGGCTGAATGATCCTAGAAATATCAGCATTCACCTATTTGTATTTCTGATGTTTTTTTTTTTTCCTTCCAAAAATGGATTGGGGAAGAGCTATATGGCAAGGTACACCACTGCTGTTACAATAGAATACTAAGCAAGAAAAGAAAAAGCAAGGGATTATTAAAAGAAACTGATGAGATGGAAAATACAACCTGACAACGTAGCAAGGCAACTGTGGGAAGACCACGTTCCTCCCCTGCCAAACTCTACATTCTCCTTTTCACATATATTGAGAAATTTTGAAAATGTGATTTTTTCTTTTTAAAAAGACTAATTAGAGGGCCCAGCTGCATAATATTTGATAATAATAATGTGCAAAGCCTGTTCTAGCTGTGTAATGTTTGATGTTTTGCTGCACTAGTGAAGCAAAACATCAAACAGGTCAACAATATTTGGTATAATCCTCAAAATATTTGTTCAGAACCAAGGCTTATCAACTGGGAGGTTTAGTCTCCTATCTGATCCTGTGGAACAGACGTAGGACTGAGCTAATGTAATGGTACAGCTGTGAAAGCACACAGAGCATGATAGAATAGGAAGAAGGTAAAGGGCGATATGCTTGCCTGCTTACAGTATTGGCGTCATAGCCCAACCCTCGACAATGTCAAGGCAGACATTCATATTATGCCATAATATTCCTATTTAAATGAAAGATCGATCAATAAAGAGGAAAGCTGTGCGTTTTGCATTTTAGTAAGATACACAAATATAGAGTGAGACTTTTTAAGGGGAAACTAAAGAAATAAATACAAATGCAATGTGCATAACTTAACTGCTCACAGCGAGCACAGGTCTGGTTGTGTCATGAGTAAGGATGGCGAGCAGGGGCTCCCATCCAGACTGTCAAGTGCATGCATAGCACTGAGGAATTGGTCAGCCATTCAAAGAGACACAGATCGGGACCGCCTTAACCTTTGGGGTTTATATGTCTGGGTTTTCCCACGCTTCTTCAGTTTGTTAGGATTCCTGTTAAGTACTAGCAATAAATATTAGAGACCAGTTCCTTGTCTCAGCATGTTTCCTGGCTGTTAGGACAGGTTGGCATGATTTGTTCCATGTCCCATGTTACACAAAAGGGCTGATATCCAGCTGGATGTGTTCGTTGACTGATTGTGATATAAAAGCTAAGAAAAGGAGACCTGGTTCACACACAACACTAAATGATGATAGTATTTGTTAAGCTTTGGCTTAGCATGTTGTATTAGCCCAGCCAATTATGGTTTATTCAAAAATCATGGTTAAACATGGTTAACAAGATGAACAACCCAACCAACAATGTCTTATCTGAGGCTATGAATTCAAGGCTAAGCTGAACATCAACCTAGTAACTGCATTTGGGGAGAATGAAAGGTAATGTGGGAGCTCTAAGGTCTACACCTGATGTTTAAAAATATTATTACTATTATTGTTATTGTTATTATTATTATTATTATTATTAGTAGTAGTAGTAGTAGTAGTAGTAGTAGTATTGCCAATTGCCACAGTGGGAGGTGAAATCTGATCAAGGGTAATGTTGGGGGTCAGGGAAACAGCCCACCACTGCACTCTGATATACTTTGGGAGCAGAGGTATATCATTTAGGCCTTCTGTATGAAAGTTTCCAACTATACCAGTAAACAACATGAACTTATGCTAGAGTCTCTCTCAGAAGAAAATGAGATTGCTAGCATTTTGAAAGTCTCTCCTACTGCATGGTGCAGCACATGAAATCACATTTTCATCTGGGAGAATGATACTAAGCCTGTTATGAAATGCAGATGTTCCCTTACCAGGCTGGACATCATTATCTTGGTGACTAGTACTCCTGGGCTCTAAATTGGTACCCTGCACTATAGCTAAACCCCATCCATTCAATCTGCACAATAAGCATCATCATGGGTTATGGATTGTGCTGCATTGCAGAAACAGCCATTTTACTTGGTTTTAATGATTTATTTGTAAGGGGTCATACAATAAGGCCCTCCCTCCCTCCCAACATACATACTGAGAGGTTCCTGATATCTTGAAGATGAACTACCAGTCTTGATAGCCAGTTCTGAACTAGATTATACCTGACCTTTATTGCTCTTGAAAAAGGGAAAA
This sequence comes from Candoia aspera, assembly GCF_035149785.1. Classification (NCBI taxonomy): domain Eukaryota; kingdom Metazoa; phylum Chordata; class Lepidosauria; order Squamata; family Candoiidae; genus Candoia; species Candoia aspera. The sequence continues at coordinate 62,537,810 of NC_086160.1, forward strand.
GAAAATTGCATATACATTTAATATACAGTCTCAGGATGCTTCACCTATCCTATATTAGAGTTATTTAATATTTATCAGTCTGAATGACACTTCACACTATCAAATAAGAAGAAAAGAAGAATGAAGGCCAGGATTGCTTGATTGATTTTATATATAAATTTGATTTTATTGATTTTATATATATAAAATCATATATAAAATGATTTTATATATATATATATATATATATATATACACACACACACACACACACACACACACACACATATATATATATATATATATATATATATATATATAAATAAAAACATTACCCAGGCATAATAAAGATGGTGAAATAATTAAGAATCACATGGATCTTGGCTACGATCAATAGTTATAACTGCACTCAAGTCATTTTGATTTGCAAATAGATTAAACTGAGATTCTTTGGAAGGTAATTTTCAGTTCCCTTGCAGTACTGAAATTGTTGCCTACAGGAAATATTTAAATAAGTGCTTAAATCTTTAGGTAGATACTAAGGCTGTACATTGAGCAACCATCCTCAGAATGTTACAGCAGCGATCTCCTCTAGTAGCAATGATTCTGGCACAAATGCCATCAATTAGGGGATACAAAGATGTCGCAACATCTCCTTGTTCTCCTATTGAGAAGAAATTCAACATATGCTCTGTGTTCCACTGACTTAAGTATGGATGAAATGTTGCATGGTTGTTCTTGTTGTTGTTGTTTTTTATACCGATGGAGGGATTTTAGTAAAAGCTAATCAGTGGGATTTAAGATCTTTTCATTGGGTAGAAGTCAGAACCAATTTTTCAACTGTGCATATTAATTTTGCAGCATGGAAGCACATGAGGTCCTAGAAGCTATAATATAGCATAAGTTATTGAAAGCACCATCAATTGTGTAACTTTACTGATGCTCTTGTACCACCAGCATGCTAATGATTTCTCTTTATAAAAGTGTCTCTTATTTGTGAAGAATGTGTAGCTCATATTTCTCTACAGCCCTTTTCTCTCCATGACAAAAAAAAAATGTACAGTGTCAGATTGCAATAAAAACATTTTTTTCTTCTTCTTTCTAAAAAGATTCCTTTCTCCTTATATCAATTAAAACTTCCACTGTAATCTAGGTGTCATACTTGACAACAGCAGTTCTGGAATAAACAGTTTCCACAGAAGTGTGTATGTTTGTGTGTGTACACACACAAACACACACACACAATGCATGCAGAAAAAGACATACAGTACATACCAAAAATACATGATTTTTGGCATGTCAGAAAGATTCACTATGTACAGCCTTGCAGAGATGTATAAATCATTTTTTACATGGAACTGTCTTACAAAACTAGAGATCTTTTTCAGTACAAAGGTACCCATTCATTGAAAGAATGCCTGCATGTGGTCGCTTTATGTGTTACACTATACACAAGAGGATATTGCAAATGACCTCTGCTTTGGAGGTGTTATTATTGTACAATATTATGTAGCTGCCATCCTGGGAGGTGGTTGCCCTTCTAGTATTGTAAGAAATACTATAAGTGTGCTGGAAATACTGATACAAAACAGGAACAAGTGGATATTCCTAGCATATACCCCTTGTTTTAAATCTTCTATTGCTTTTTTTAACAGCTAAATATTTTTTTTAAAAACTTAAGAAAATAGCAGAGTTATCTTTTCACAGACATTAACAATTTTCCAGAAATAACAACAGAAGTCCCTCCCCCCCCACAAACCCGCCCCCCAAGACTTAAACCTAGATGTGTATAAAATGGAAGAGGCACCTTTATTCATATCCTGGAAAGGACTGCTTTTGACCATGGAATGCTAATTGTACATTGGCAGGGTGGCTACAGGGCTCCATATAAGCCACACTGAAACCTGCCACCACCACCACCATCTTCGAGTATCTTTTACATGAAAATATATTTCATTAACAGGGGTTACACTTCTAAATATGAACAGTGAATTTAAACAGTAGAATTCTGCTATTAACAATGTACCGGGCTGGGATTTTCTGTGCTATTTGATGGAGCAAGTAATAGCATGGCATTACTAAATAAGTAATAACCCGGCAAGATTAAGGTATGTACAGAGGTCTGGAAAGAAACACACCCAGCAATGCCCAAACCTTCTAAAAAAATTTTCCTAAGACCCGAAGTACTCTGTGTCAGCAAGGAATAGTGGGCTAGGAATAAAAAGTAGAATTTCCAAACTTCAGCTGATGCAACTTTTACTTACTCATTTACTCAGAGGACTCCAGGACATTTCTCACAAATTCATTTTAATAAAAAGCCTGGGAGGTAGGATAGGTTATGATTATAGAGAGCTTCATGGAAGCAGCAAATACTTGTATCTCTGGTCCAAGCCCGACTCTGTAACCAGTAACCCATATTACTTTACAGATCATGGATGGCCATACTGCTGACATGCAGGGACATGGACTATTAGTGGGCCTCAAAGGCTGAGTCCACACAATGTGATGGTTTGTGTTATGAAAACTAGGCCATTGTTCTAGTATACTATGTCAAGCAGACCACTGTATTAAGCCATAATATATAACTGCCCAGAGTCCCCTTTTCCGGAGAGATGGGGGGTGATAGAAATTTGAAATATAAATAAATAAAAATAAATAAATAAACCTATGTTTTGTGGTTGCATGTGGAGTGATTTTGAGGGGAATGGGGGTGGGGCTGTTACTGAGGCAGGAAGGGTTAAGCCTCTCCACTCCACATATTGCAGCCCCAAGAACCATACCCATATCCATTTGTATCTTTTTCTCTGAAAGTGAAACAGAGATATAGCTGCATGCTACGCATAACATATTGCTTGATCTTGTGTTCAGTTGCTATTGCCATCTAAAACTACAGTCTTAACCAGACATAAAGGTGCATATGCCATTGAATACACTAGGGCTTAATTCATAGTAAACATGCAAAGAATTGCACTATTTCTAAATCATAGGTAGAATTTGAGAAAAACTGCATTGTATAAAGTGAGATTTCTAATTTGTTTGAATTATTCTGAAGCACATCCCTCATGAACAGAAGCTTCAAAATTTCTTACCATGGCTCTTATCAAGTTGATAGAAAAACAGGATATATACTGAAGTGAAATTAGTCTTCTGAATTTTGCTTATTTGGAATTTATGGTATGTTGTAAATTAACTGACTCCAGGAGATTCTTCTAGTTTGACCTACATGTTGTATTAAGATATTACAAGTCACTATCCCCCATGATAAAATGTACACAACAGATTAGTGTGGGCAAATATAAATGCACCAATCAGGTAAAGAAGGAAAGCTAATCAGCATTCAATTGTCCTTCCCAGATGATATGTGGGATTCACAAAGCTGAGTAAGTGACAAGATACAAACATCAATTGTGAGAAGATACAAACAGCTGAAGCTCTTGGGGCTGAATTCCTATGTGTTTTGCTTATTGGAATTTATGGTATGTTGTAAATGAACTGACTCCAGGAGATTCTTCTAGTTTGACCAACATGTTGTATTAAGATATTAACAGTCACTATACATCTGTGGGTTTTAATTTTTCATGTAACACTTTTCTGCTCGCAAAGTGAAACCAGAATGGTTTCTGTAAATATAAACTGGGCATATTACCCAGATGAGTTTTGCACAATTAGGGTGAGAATCTACAATATTCTTCAACAAAGCTTACAATTCTTTATTGCACATAATCCACCTTGGCTAGGCTACTCATTTTGATATTAAAGATAACAAAATAAAGACCTCATAGACTATTATAAAAGAATATCAAAATCCTTCAAGATTATTGGTATGATCTGATTTTAGCCTGTTGCTTAATGTGGTGATGCAAGGTCTCACAAAATACTCTGGCTTGAAACAATTTGGTTACTAATAGCAAATACAGTTGTAGAGGTCTGCATGTCTGCACATGAGTATGTGGTACACCAGCTTTTATTAATACTAGTTGTGATAACTGAACTGATTGAAGTTGGACTCCATCAATATTGGGACACTCTTAACTCATGCATTACACCACATAGAATGCAGTATAAAATCTGCCACAGCCCAAGTGAGTTCCTACCATCTGACAATATAGCAAAAGAGCAGAAGCAAAAAGGTTATTGATACTAGTCTTGAAAGATAAATCAAACCTTAGGTGGTAGTACAGTACATCTCTTAATACTACTTTTGGAGTCAAAACAAAAAGTTCTGCAAATATTTGGAGATTTGATTTGAAGCTAATTTAATTGAACCTCCAAATCAAATAAAAAATAAATAAATACAGATTTTTTAAAAGTTAATTGGATGCCTCTAAATCAATCTGGATGATTTAAACACTTCTGCTCATGTGCAAAAACAATTTTTTGCTAATCAAATTGAATTGGCCCAATTTGCTGAATGAATGTGAATGTCCAAAGACAATTGGATTGATTTTCCAGTTTGAATCAACATTTCAAATTAGATTTTGCATGATTTATACAGACCTAGATTTTACTTCTGGTTTTGGTGTAAATGAGACTGATATGAAAAGGGCGAACAACTCCTGATTGATGAGTAAACAAACTTTTTTTTTTTCTATATAAAAACCAAAGCAAAATGAAGGATAGAAGGAAAATCCTGAAGACTACGATCATCTTCTCTCCCCAATTTGGGAGTTATTTCTAATTCTATTCATTCCTCACATCTACATCCACATTAACATCATTAAAAGAACAGAAATGCTATTTCATATATTCTTCAGAAATCGTAGGTAATCAAGTTATGGACAGCAAAAGGAAAAGAAGAATGTTGGGCCTCTGCTGGACATTCTGTCAAGGTGATCCCATCCATTCAATATGCCAAGGCAGGTATATCATCAACTTCACTAAATTTGTAATTCACACTCTGGGGAATTCTGAAAAACATTTCAACTACTCATTAAAGTTAACATGCTAGTCTTCCCTGTCCCTCCCCCACACAATCCTTTTCTTTATTTTACAGGAATAGCTCCAATTTCAGAAACAACCATTATAAAGGAAAAAAAAACAAAACAAATGGTGGGTAGCAGCTGAGAAGAATCAAAGTCAGTTAAACTGTCCACCTGAATAAATATGTGCTGACTCTATTTACCCATCTTGCTGGCCTAAAGTCTGAAGCTCAGACGTGTGAATGTTGTGGTGAAGGAACACATTTTTCCTGCTGTACATGTGCAAAGATATTGGTCCTCTTGGGGGCTGTCCAAGCCTCCCTATGAAAGTAGAGTGTTGCCGTGGCACTGGAGTTTGATCTTTCAGAGGGCCAGCAAAAATGGGGGCATTATCAGCCTTGGCTGTTGATTTTGACACACTTTGCATGACTCCTGCTAAGCCATTTTGACTACCTTCAGAAGAGAGGGTTTCATAAGTGCCTCTTGTGTGCTTGATAGCTTCCACTATTTCTTTTTCCTTCAGGATGTTGCCGAGACAGACACTTGACAACTGGCAGCTTTTGTTTTCACAGGAAGTTGTTTGGTTGCCTGATGAATATCTAAAATGGTCCTCTGTGGGTGTATGTGCTGATCTTTTGTCCTTTGTGTTGAGAGTTTGGCTCACCATTTTGTTTAGGTATGTAGCCTGGAGCAAAGGAAACAGAAAAGGGAAGGAGAACAATATTAGAGAAAGAATATATTTTTAGTAAGGAGGCTTAGGACATGCAGAACATCCCTGTTAACATCTGCAGCTATGCAACTGGATATGTGTTTTCACTGATTCTGGATTAAAATAGCAACAAACACCAATATCTGACATTTCCCTACAAATATAAAGAAACACTGGAGGATTAATTTTAAAATTTTAAAAGAACCACAATTTCAGGTACATTTTTACTGAACAAGGAATGAATTTATTTATCTATTTCAGATGGGTGGAAACATTAAAAAAGACATTAAGAAACACATGCCCTTGTCTTATAACAACAAATTCATGGATAACTATACTAATACATTATTATACTTATCAAAATGTTCATTACAAACGGTAAGATTTTTCTCCAAGTTGTTGGCATTCTTTGGTGCAGTTACGTAATTCAGATCCCAACAGATCTGCTCAGAACCGGAATCCAATTTAAAGTACTCCCAATAGATGCTGTTTGGCTTCTGTTTGGACACATCCAGTGTTCTAGATTTAGTGACAAAGAACCTGACATCTCTCCAGAGGTGTCTCTTCATTAGACCTGTCATAACCCTGGCTCTATGACTATAACGTCTGCCCTGAGATCCAACCTTAACTCCTGGAAAAAGTACTTAAATCAGTCCTTTTCTCATCACTGTACAAAACAACTGACCCTGGCAAGATAAAGTAGATTTCAGGTACAGAGAATTCTAGCAATATGAGATTGGTCTGAAAACAGAATTCCGACTACCTTTCTTAGAAAACAAAGACCCTCAAATGCTAAAGGACTGCCAGGGTACAATGTCCCTGCATACAGTTAAAAGGCACAGCAGAAATCACATTCAAAAACTTGTCTTTATGAAGGGAAATTCATATAATGAACATTTTTCTTTTGTTGAAAAGGTGCATCACAATATCTACTGCCAGTTTCACAATTCCAAAATGTATTCATGTTAATCTTGTAAAGTAAAAGGAATAACTGAATGGTTTAAAAAAGGGATGTGTGTGTGCTTCTATATAGACATACAGAGAGAGAGAGACAGACAGAGAGACAGAGAGACATACACACACACATACTTTGTTACCCAGATAGGGACCATGCAAACTTCTAAGGGAGTTCTTTAAAAGGTACAGTATGTCATACTGCAATTAACATGTTATGCTTCTCTCTTCTTTCTGAAGGTAGAAAAAAAAACACATTACAGTTCTAAAGTCCCAGGCTGTTATACGAGAACCAGCTGTCTTTTGTACTTGGCCCTTTATGTTTTTATAATTATTCTCTAATTACCACATGTCCCCATTTGCACCTGTGTATTAATTTGCCTGGGTATACACGCACCCAATAAAACTGAAAATACAGGGATTTTTTGTCTGCGGCAAGAGCATGCTATAAACATAATAAGTCATATGTTACAGTTCATCAAAATGGAGAAAATAAATATAAAATACTAACCAGCTTTTTACCCTATAAAATTTAACAATAAAAAATGATTCATTACATTGAACTATAAAGCATCCTTTAGCACCAAACTAGAAGATTATCCTAATAAGGGATAAGCAAGAAAGAAGTCCCTTCCAACTCTGGTTTTCTGAAATTGTAATTTACAGACAAAGGAGCAAAGAGAGCATTAAGCAAATGCTGAGGCTATAAGGAGTAGGCTAATCCTGTCTTTCTTCAACACCAGTAAGTCCTTAATGCTTTTACGGTGAGTTGGTTTTCAGAATAAAGAGGTTTTCTATGGATCATGACCCATTCAGTTTCACTAGCCAAATGATCAGAATGAGTCTGGTAGAACCTTTACTGACAAACAAATTTTATGAAAATGTATAAACTTCCATGAGCTGTAGCGCACATCACAAGATGGCTGCGGCTGTCAGTTTGCTTTGCAGCACACGAGCTTCCTTTTCTAAATAATGAAAATCCAGTAAAATGACATAGAGCCACAAGGCTGCCAAATGAGATATTGTCATATTTATTGACACTAAGTGGTACTACACAGAGGACCCACAATCCTTAGTCTATAGTGTGTGTGTGTGTGTGTGTGTGTGTGTATTCTCCATAGTCTAGACCACAGATTTTCTGACGTTTCACCAGCAACTGTAGCTGGCAGCTTCAGAGGCAAGGTGGTCTGCTATGCTAAGGAATACAGCAGGACTGCCTGGGCTCCTGTCTTTATAGTTAGGTGTGCTGACTGCTGATTGGGCTGGCCATGTAAGTCTACACAGATTTAATAAACCATGGTGCAGCAAGCTATGATTTTCTGTGTGGTATGGACACAGCTTTTAAGTCATCTGCTATTCTGATAACTACTGGACAATTGCAATGAGAGATTAAATGGCTAGGTAAGTTACTACCATGGGCTACATACATACATACATGCATGCATACATATATTTAACCTGCTTTTAGGGCTTAGAGTGAGTAAGAGATCCAAGGTCACCCAGGTTTCTAGCCTGATGCATTAACCACTACACCAAACAGGTTCTTTATACATAATCTTACAAAACTGCCATATGCAGCTCAAAGGCTGATTCCTGTCAAGTTATTCTGCAAGACATTCAGAGCATTGTGGAAAATATGTGGTCTAAAATGTGCCATCTGGTGGGGGAGGATGTGGATGAACCTGAAGAATCTAACAGAGATGGAAATGTCTCTCCCAAGAGTGAGATTGGGCTTCTGTTGAAATTCTGGATGAAATTGGCAATGAAATTGGCAACACTGATTTGAAGAACTTAAAGGGAGAAATTGAGCTGCAAGACATGAGTGAATTTGACTTTCTGATGGAATGTTATGGAAAAGAAGGGATTATTATGTATGGAAGGTTTTTTGAAGAGAAGTCTGTGTTTGTGAAGGGAGCAGCTGGGCTGTTCGATTTCTTTAAGAAAATAGCTCTGTGCCTGTTATGGGGATATGTAAATGTCTTGGTTTATTCTGAAGTGGGTTAAGGGACTAAAAATATTTATCTGGATGGTCTTTTGGCTTTGGATGATTTTACTTTTTGTAAATGATTAGGATCATGATTATTAAGGTTTCTTTTTGTTCATGTTTTTTTGTATTATAGTTTTTTGTATTATTAATTATAATGGTAGACAATTTACATGTTTTTTTTTATTTTTGATTATTATAGTAGACAGGAATGTATAGAATAGCAGTAGGAAGGGAATAATTAAGTAATTGTTATTTTAGGGGAGATGTTGATTAGGTTATTAAAAGAACATACATACATACATACATACATACATATATATATATATATATATATTTCTTTTAATATAAAGGGAGGGAGCAATGATATTTAGTGATTTTTATAATGTGCTAAGGGGTTGAATTGTAGAAATAATGTGATTTTGGTTTAATAGTTAATTCTGTTCCCTATAGGGTTAGCCCCATTAGTATTTAGAGATCATTTTAAGTCATTGTGGCTAAAAAAAAGCCTTAGATAAAATTAAATTGCTGGGATTCACTGTGGAAAGTCTGTGCTCATTAGGATTTGATAATGCTAGAACCACCCTGAAACAATGAATCTGGGATATAGACCTCCAAACAAATTTAAGTAAGGTGCTACACCCAATATCTGTCATTTTCTTCCAGAAGAGTTCATTCCAGCTTCTTATTTATCATATATCACAATTTTGAAATTTTGTAAAGCTTTCACTTTAGCCAGACTGGACACACTACCCTCTGCAGTCCTACTTGGATGTTTTAAGGGTACTCCTATGCACCTTTGGTTATGTCGATGTGGTGATGGCTCAATAGAAACTCTAAGCCATATGTTGTTATACTGTTCCCTATATAAGGACTCTAGACAGATCTTTATATATCCGTTACTGAAGAAATTTCCCACCAGGGAGTGTGATTTCTATTTAATGCTACTTCTTTCAGACAAGTAGCCCAGTGCTATGCTACTATCTGCACAATATGCCAGACCATCACTTAGATTTAGAATTTCTTAACATAGTATTGTATTTCAATTTATTTTAGTATTTTCATTCTTAATTAATTTTAGATCATATTATACTAATTGCTTTTTTGTTATATATATATATATATGTATGTATGTATGTATGTATGTATGTATGTTAGATTGTTGCTATTATATAATTTTATTGTATCTGGCCTTAGGGCTGTAATAAGTGTGTTGTTGTTGGTTTGATATAGAGTAAGGGATTGTCTCTCTCTCCCAGGAGAGAGAGAGAATCCCTTACTCTATATTACACCACATGGCATATCGGGCAGTAAGGGTTCTCCAGCTCTTTCAGTCTTGGGCAAGTGTTCTGGCATCCTTCCACTTGATATGCAAGTAAAGGATTGATTATGGAAAATTGCTGTATATCTTTGATGTTTAAAGTTGGAAGTCACTTCTCTTTGTAATCTATTTAATTTTTTTTTCTTTTGAGTTTTCATACTTGTTTAGTCCTTTTTAATTTTTTGTTTTGTTTTGTTTTTCTGTATCTTTTATCTTTTTTTGAAATTTAATAAAATTCTTTAAAAAAACACCGCTGATGATGTAGAAGCATCTCTGATGTAAATAGTTGCATAAATACACAGTTAGTTACTGTAGTTCTTAGCTAACTTTTCTTTATTCCTCGTGAGAACAGATGAGCTTTGCAGGAGATGTTGCTTTGATGCCAGTTTGTTACCTGAAAAATACTTCTTACAAATTCCAAATTTAATTAGAGGTTGGAAGACAATCTAAGCTCTTTATTTCTGCTCCATACCTTTCCACACCACTTCTTGTTCCTTTCCTTCCAGAATTTTGTCTTGTTCAAATTCTTTGTCTCCCTCAAAGAGGGAGGGTTTGAGGAATTATAATTCTTTTTGTATACATGCTAAAGATCATACCTGAGAGAAGATGTTAATTCAAATGTCTGAGCTGAAAGCTTGCTGTCTGGCATAATGGCCTTGGCAGGCAGGTTAAGAGATGGGGTAATGGAGTGAAGGTTGTCTTCCTATTCACTAGACATATAACAAAGCTGTGTGTTCTCAGTAAAAATTAGAGCTTTGTTCTTTTCTTTTATCTGAGTCTAGCATCTCCACAGGCTTCAAGCCTCCAATCATTATTTCCCTAGTGCCTGTGCAACCAGGCACAGTAGAAGACTTTCTGTACATTCATTTCAGTTTCATTTAAGTAATCAGACATTTGGAAGAAAATTTAGAGAAGCCACCAAGCTTTTTTGATCTTCAAAGCTGTTGGTTCAGGGATCCAAAGCTGCATGTTTTGTACCCCTTTTCTCATATTATTTCTTAGCCTCATCAGTAGCTGTTTATTTTGAAAGTGCTGAGGGAGTCACTGACACATGCTGGCTGCCGATGGGGATTTTTCAAGAATATCTTTGGCAAAAGAGCTATAGCAGACAATATAAAAAAGAATCAAAGTAAGTAAAATGGGCCAAGTTCATTTCAAGTAAAACTACTAGTCAAAATCAAAGCTGGATATTCATGATGGGAAGAAACACCCAAATTGTGCTTGGGAAAAATGGCTAGAGCGGAAAATCAAAGGAAGGATTCCAAATATGTATGTTGGCTTTTGTTTAAGAACAGTTGCAATTCTGTAGCCAAAACAACAAATCCAGGCACAAGAGAGAAATGAGCTACATGGTAGAACATCAATATTTGAAAAATTACAAAAATAAGACTGGGCAAGCCAGTCATATTAGGCTAATGAGGACTAATTCTCAATAGATATACTGAAGATTTATTGATCAGTTTATTTTTGTCAGGAGAATCCATAGGGGAAGGTAAGGAAAGAAGACGTCAAAACTATAAACATAAATATTTCACTCTGCAGCAGTTTGTAATCTAATGTAATCGAACTAATAATTTTCTAGAAAGGAGAGAAAGAGCAAAGCTGTTCAACCCTTTTCTATATTCATATGACTTTAAATAGCTTTTGTAGCCCTGCAAAACTGCAGATCTAATTTACCAGCACCAGTTAAAATCAGCCCCTTAGCATATACCCAATCTGTCAGTATGTCGACTGCTTAATTTGTACAGTGCCTTGGTTTCATGCCTACCAGCATTCAGTGCAGCAAATGATCCAACAGAATGTAATTTAGCTAGACTAGGTAATAGTTCTTCATTTTAGTTTGTTAAGACCTGTTCTTCTTTATTGATTTTGGGATGCACTTAAACTACTACTGTACTTTTTACAACCTGAGTCTACTTCCATTGATCAACTTCCTTCTGGTGATATCTACCTAGCTAGGAAAAGTCGATTCATCCAAATAACACATGGTAGAGAAGCTTCATGCATGCTGGAAATGAGGCACAACTGGTAAATTCACCACCTGCAAACTCAGTAGGCACTAAGTGATTTAGAACAATAGAGATGAAGATTTACTAGACTGCATCCCCCAATTTTCATTTCCTAATTTAATCAACCAAAGTTATTAAATATTTTATAAATGGCTGATTATCAGGTCCTGCTTGACATGCTATGTAGACACTTTTTCAGTACTACTTTTTTGAGGAACATGTCCTCCTGACATCACCTCCATCTCTCCTCAGCCTATTGCTTAGGCAGCCTAGAATCATCTTTAGTTGTTCCAGTTTGGAAGTGATATTTTCTTCCTTTTTTGACACACACACACACACACAGACAAATTCTCCTGAAGGCAATCTAGGGTGTGGACAGGAATTGTAATCTGGTCAACTTCAGTTAGCTTGACAACTTTGTTGCATTAATGCACCTCCACGCTGGGCCTCCATAGCCATTTTGAAAAAGATCAGTCTGGTCCTGATCTTTTTCTATTTGGCATGGAATACAGTCTCTGCAGATACTGTTTCTTATTGTTTTAACATGTTGTTAGCTGCCTGGAATCGCATTCAGGAGATAGGTGGCCATATAAATCAACCAACCAACCAAGCAACCAAATAAATGAAGGAGACTGCTATTTGTGTGTGTCCACATTATGGGAGATTCTAAAGTAAGGAAAATACATGACACACAGATAGGCACAAATGTGGAATTGGTGATAGGAGAGAGAAGAGGCTGTTTGCATGACCAAATATAATTTGTGGGAGGAAATTGCCTTCAGGATGGAGAAAGGAAAGAAAGATCCTGTGTTACAACCATACTGAGAGATCTTTTGTTTGGGCTTTGTATTCCAGATCAGCTCTCCTGGTCACTCAGATATGTGTGTGTGCGCGCACACATGCACATATGCAGGTGGGGGGATTTTCTTTGATATAGGAAGACAAGGTCCTCAGAAAGCTTCTATTTTTTTGATAGAACTATCAAGGACAGTCCTATGGAATGATTTCATAGATGCTACCATTGTGAGGTCATCTGGATTTCTGCACATTAGAATCAGAAATTCCATATACAGATGCACTTCTATGAGTCTTTGAGGGTAGAAACAACGAACAGTAGAGTTCCAGAAAATATTAAATGTCACTAGAGATGCTGGTAAGTGTTATCCAGAAAATGATTTTACATTTCAGTCACCTCACTTCCTTTCAACGGGCCAAAAAACTCTTTATAAATATTGTAATGCTATATACCTAATTAAATCTTGAAAAATTGTAGTGAAACTTGATGCAAATGTTTTATAATCCTTTTAATTGAATGTGTGAAAATTAATCTCATCCCTCTACCGTTTCACATGCAGCACCTCAGAGTACGTTGTTGATATCTGAAGCAAAAGCTCTCAAAACTGCTTTGTTAATAGAAGCAGAGCATATTTCATGTAAAATATTCACTTGTCAGTGTCCTATTCCTCTAATTTGAGCTCTGGAATTCAGAGGTGTGTCTGTGTGCTGTGTAAAGAGCAATTTAAATTAAGAATATCGTATTGTTACTGTTTAATGATCTAACATAAGGATTGTATAAAATTGCTTCGTATCAGTTCAAAGTATTTTCCATCTAAACCAACCCTGTCTAATCCAACCACACCATCAGCATCATTTTATTTGGGTTTTGTACATGAATTTACTTTTATAAAGTCACTTGGGGTGGATTGAATGCTGACATTTTTTTCAATAAAAGAAATAATAACATTCAAAGAGATTGATTCTGTAACACTATCTGGGCAAATAATATGTCCTAACAGCCAGGAACCACGCTGAGACAACGAACAGGTCTCTAGTGTTTTATTGTTGCTACATAACAGGGAAATCCTAACAAACTGAAGAAGCGTGGCAAAAACCCAGACATATAAACCCCAAAGGTTAAGGCGGGCCCGATCGGTGTCTCTTGGAATGGCTACCTAATTCCTCAGTGCTACGCATGCACTTTACAGCCTGGATGGGAGGCCCCTGCTTGCCATCCTTACTCATGACATAATAAGAACTTTTAAGATTCATGCCGAAAACTTTAATACATTTTCTTATTTAAAACAAACAAACAAACAGATGGCCTGGTATTCTTTTGTACTCTTTCACTGAAACAAATAGGCAAGTTTCTGAAACAAATGGATAACTTTTTGTGGGATGGCATTGCTTATATTTCTCATCACTTCTCCAATTAATTTCCTTGCATGCCACTGTATTACAGAGTCTCAAAACTCTGAGAAACATTATGTCTTCATAAGGATTTCAGTGCAAAATAATAATGTTCAGTACATGGCTGGAAAATTATTTTACCAATGCTCAGATTAGAACAGCCATACAAGAACTCATTGATATCACCATCTTTACTGTAAAAGTCCAGATCCTATCCCTGGCATCAAAAAAAGGAGTAGACTGTACTACGGAGAACTGAAAAACAATTTTCACCTAAGAGCTTGGAGAGCCAGTATTTTTCAGGACTATAATGGGCTAGATTTATCAATAATCTCAGGCCCCAGGGACAGATATGTGTGAATAGTATAAAGCAGCTTCTGATATTCAATCCTGATCAACCTGCATTCATACAAAAGCTAGACTTATAAAAGCTTCCACTTCAATTTATCCAGTGCTAATGGCATATCATATCACTCACCGATTTTAAACCACTCTGTGATATATTTTCTGGATGTACTAATTATGTATCATGCCCTTCATTTCTGCCATTAAACCCATCAAGCAAACAGTAATATCAATATGCACTTAGCTATATCAGCCTTCACCATCTTGGGCACCTTCCAAGTTTATGGTTTTGCAATGGCCCTGCTGGTTGGGGAATACTAAAAGCTGAAATCCACACATCTGGGGAGAATCCAGATTGGGAAAGACTAATCTAAGGATTGCTTTCCATTATTCTGCATTAGAAATCAAATTCTTACTATTGGCTTCATCATGTGCCCTCTAAAAATAATGTGACCAACTAATGCAACATCAAGAAAGTGGGAGGAGGGGAAGTGGCTTGTGCAAAACTAGTTCTTATGCAGAAAATAGTATTTTCTTTAGCAAAGCTATCCCATCTTGACCAGAATTCTATGAAGTAGCACTCTTGTAAGCCACACTAAATAGAGAAAAATGGATAGAAACTGGATATAGCTTTACTTTGGCAAAGCTTTTCTTTTGTTGTTATGTTAATCAGTGGAGGCATCCTTCATTTTAAACATACAGTTCTACTTCACAGTGAAAGCAAACATCCTAACAGAAAGGGTTAATTGGATGCTGATGCCAAGAGTGAGAAAAATAACCTTCCTAATTACTGATTCACTTCTTATTTTTAATGATAAAAAGATTGAGAACAGGGCATATTCTCAGAAAATGATATGGCCATATAATCCTCTTCAAACAATTTTTTTTAAAAGAAAGAAATAAAGGAGCATGGATGTTCCAAGATAAAACAAGTCTCCAGTTTTCAGACTTTTTTTCTGATTGGATTAATGGAGTAATTCATACCCCTCTCTCAGAAATGAATCCCATAAAAACAACAGGGCTCAATCCCAAGAAAATGTACAGGAACATTCCCATATCTAAAATCCTCCAGATTACATTGGATTTTAACTCCCTGAATTCCCATCCCATAGGTATCTGGAAACACCTCTGAAGGGATCCTGATTGGAACAGGATGGTAGATAAAATTGCAATCTATTTGCAGTATTTTTCATTTACAGTTACTCTTCAGTTTTTAGTTGCCAAAGCTAAAATGCACTGAAGTTGGCATCTCTTGAAGAAATACAGCAAGAGGAAGGCAAGAATTCATTGAATATCATCTACTTTGCTCATAAAAGATCACAGGTTGAATCCTGGGTATTCAGCAGCTGTTTGAAACCTTGGATAGCTTGCTGACTATCAACAGAGTGAATACTGAGTGAGATGGGACAACGATTTGATTCTGTTCAGTATAAAGTAACTTCCTATTAGCTTTATGTAAATTGCAGGCATTAAATAAGACAAGAATGCTCATTATCAAGCAGCTGTTAAATAATAATGGTTCTATTGCATGCAAATGTTTCATTTTAGCATTAATTGGAGACACTATGAGTGGCATTTCTGTATCACCATTAGACCACCTGTGGCACCATTGTGTCAGTAGGGACACATTTTTTACTTCTTCTTTTTTTCCATCTGGAAAACAAGACCAGGATGTTTATAGAGCAAAATGAAAACTTAAACTTTGCAGTGACTTAATGAAAACTTAAACTTTGCAGTGACTTAAGACATCCTCAGACTCCCTTAAAATCCTTTGCTCACCTCCAAAAAATTGGGTCATAGTAGCATTTTAGTTTAAGCCTTAAGCTTCTGCAAATTTCAGCCCAGCTTACTTCAGTGATGTCATGATATCATGAGTTATGTTTGTTTGTTTGTTTGTTTGTTTGCTTGTTTATTTATCAAATTTGTCACCGCCCATCTCCTCCCACCGGAGGGACTCTGGGCGGTTTACAACAAAAGGTTCCTGAAACTTTCAGGAAAAACAGCAAGACAAAATGTAAGTTTCAGGTTGCAAAGCTTGCTCACTTTTGATCTACAATTTAACAATTGTAAACAATTGTAAACTGCGTAGAGTCTCTGGGAGTTGGGCGGCACAGACACTTAATAAATTATTATTACATGGTTATGTTGTGACTGTTGTGAGTGTTTTAGTATTTTAGTATTACTAGACTGTTTTAATTGATTATATTCCATTCACAATACCATTAATAAATACCATGCAAAAATGTAGTCATATTTCAACTTTTCTCAAACCAGGATTAAATAATAGCTGAAGGCTATGAATGCCAACTATGGAAGAAGTCGAGTTCTTAAGATTTCCTGATACTCAGGGTCCTTCAGAGTAGCATTTTCAGGGTCTGCCAGAGTAGCATTTTAGGACAGGCATTCAGAGAGACCCTCCAAAAGCTGCTGTTAAATTATTATTTTTAATGTGACAGAAGGGGGAATTATTAAATGCAGAAGAGATAGTTATACTAGCTGAATTTCATTAACTTTTAATCAAACTAACATTAAAAATGATTCAGTTTTAGATTCTGTCCAGTCTTGCTTACTTCTTTTTATAGGCATCTTCCACATTTTAGAGTAAATTCCCTACCATGGCACTCAAGGGCCAAGTGGCTCTCAGCTCCCTTCCCAAAGTGATTGTCTCTACTGTTTCAGATTTGAGTGAGAAAACAAATATGTGTCTGCTCTGGAATAATCCAGTCTTGATGTCAGCTTATTTCCAACCCTATCCCCCATTTCACACTGAGTATCTACCCATCTATTCAAAAGCTGTACAATCACCAATACTCCCCTCAAGATATACTGTATGAATACCACAATCAAAAGACATGGAAGTTGATACTCTCATCAGGATTTTCTGCTACAGTGCCAGCTACTTGCTTAAAAAGACTTTGGAGAAAATAATTACAATTTGTCTCCCAGCTATATATATATATCACAGGAGAAATGTCTTAATTGAAAAATAATCTATATTTAATACCATTCATTTGAATAATAACCTCCACTTAAATATACTTCATTTGAAAATGAAAGAACCCTGCTTTGTAGTTTTAATACTGGATTGAACCAAATATATGTTAGGGTATCAAGTTTAGAATCAAAAAGAAGTGAAAAGCTGTCTCATTAGAGAGTCTTACTGATGTCAGGTTCCTCACTTTGGATAGAAGGCTTTTTTCCCCATTTTATTTTATAATATCAACTTCTCTAGATTTAAAACTCAATATGCATTATATTTTTCAACAGAGAACGCAGGACAGCTGAGAAAGAGGATAAAAGTGGGGCAACAGAATATGCTTGATACTACAAACATTTCAAGTACACACCTGCATACACACATTATGGAGATATCCATGCTGAAGCCTGCTGTTGGATACTTAACACAGACTTTGTATGTTTAAGGGTAGCCTTTTTGAAGTAGTGCAAAATATGCCAATCAATTTGCTGAGGTTTCCTCATCACCTTTCCAATCTTGTTTTTTTTTCTTATGAATCAATTCCCTAGGAATTGGCCAGGTACCAAACTCTTCACGTTCCTCTACAAAGAGCAGTCCAAATCTTGTGGTCTTGTTGGTGTGATTTGTTGAGTGGTCAGCAAAACCCAATGCAACGACTATCAATGCCAATGTCTCCTCTGTTGCATTCCCTTACTTTCCCTACATCTCTCCCTCCTTTCTAAAAGCATACAATCTCAATGTTTTATGTTGACAAGAGCCTTTGGGATTCCTGGCTACTACCAGACTCTTCAGCCTACCTTCTGCATTTATTTGGTAGTCATGGTTACTGCCTATCTTTTCTTCCATCTCTGCTCCTAAATCCTACATAATCTCCTCCACTGTGTTCTCCATTCAGTCTTTATTACCACCGTCATGCACTATAAAAGATGGCATCGGTTGGTCTTTGCAGCCAAAGCAATGCACTTTCTTCATTTTTAAAAGTATATGCAGAAAGTAGTTTCATGAATCAGATAGTACCTTTGCAAGAAACACTTCCAATGAGAGGACTGTAATGGCAAATGCTCCAGTGCCTTAACTATCTCACTACCCCAATGCCTTAACTAGCTATGTGTGCATAAAGGCAGCACCAGACTGGTTAACTGGCCTATCATTCATATTTTGATTGTTTTCCCTTTATAGTGGCACATAAGATCCTGGCTGGCCAGTACATGCAAACTGCCAGTTTTTGGAAGATATTTGAGGACCCTTCTGATCTGCAAGATCTCAACCAGTGCTCCTTTTTTTTACAGCCTAATCAGGCCAGTGGAAATCAGTTCCCCACCCCCTTTCTGGAAAAAAAATCCTTTGCTTTGAGAAAAGACATGAGCAAGAGTTCAAGTACAGTAAACCAAGCCAAGCCAAGCCAAGATGGGCTCTACAGTTCAAAAGAATGGGTGTGAACTGCCAAGGCAAATTCTTTTATGTGCTTTGGAGAAGACAGAATGAATTCAGACAGTTTTATCTCAGGTGTTGTCTGCTGAAAATGTATAAATAACCTCCCAAGAAATATGTCAGTAAATAAATAAATGAAATCAAGTTTTATGTTAGCATGAAATGTTCATAATATCATGCTAATTGAGCAACCTTTTTTTGAAGCATGTATTTTATCACATTTTTATGTTCTGAAGGTAGAGAAAATGACGATTTCCAGCTCTCATCTTGCCATATGGGTTAAATAAATGATTTTATATCCAGGCAGAAGTTGTGTAACTTAATAAATGTTTCTTATGTTTGGTGATTTTTCATGTACGTTTTATGCAAAACACCCACCCACAGGAAATTGTACCCACTTTGAGTACCCTGTCTTGTTCTATGCCCTATACTTCTCAGGACTCAGAAGAATTGCAACAGGTTCAGAGAAGAACACCAAAAGATGATAAAGGCATTAGAAATTAATTCCTAAGAAATAAAATGGAACTTCCTAACAGTAAGAGTAGTTTGAGAATGGAACTAATTATGTATTGAGATGTTGGGCTTTCCTTCATTGAATGTATTCAGATAGGGCACCTGCCAGTGTTGCTGTCACTTGGATTCAAATGCTCAGTATGAGGTTGGAGTCAGTGGCCGAAATTACACTTTCCAGCTCTGTACTTGTACGACTCTATCTTCTACACCGAGATACCACCATCCAGCTGCACTAGATGCTGTCATACGCCTTAGGCTATTCATCCAGCAGCCTCTCTGAAGGTGTTGTGTGATGCTTCCTTGGAAAGGTCTTAAGCATTTCAGTGTAAGCAGTGGCACCTTCCAAACCCATACAGGCTTCAACTATGTTTGTCTGAGTGCATTTCGCTTTGTTTTCCTAATTGCATTTTTATTTCTTTTTCAATATATTTTAATTACTTTTCTTTTTTTTCCTTTTCCTCCTTATGTGCCATCCATCTTGATGGAAAGGTAGAATACCAATCCAAGAAACAGACAGCGAAAGGAGTAACATAGCCTAGAAATAAATACATAACTCAGAGCAAGAGTTCTAATGCTGCTTGAATTACAATGTAACTAATTTTATTCTTAAATGTCATGGTGGTGGGAAGTGACAATTCTCAAATGCTGAGATTTGTATATTTAAGGATCTGCTATTCCTCACTTTCAAGTAATCCATTCAATTTAGCTTGGCCAATGCAAGCTAAGGTACTTGGCTTTTAGAAATTTCTATAAAATAAGCAATATATGTAAAATGGTAATCAGATCTTGTCTGTGTGTTTGTGTGCAGACATCACTGTATAAATTCTTAAATAAAAAATGTCCCCATAAAAGGATATGTGGCATTTTTTTAATCAATATGCAGTTAGGACCATGGTTTCCAGCTTTGGGGGAAGGAATAAGTATGTCAGTGCTTGAATTTGGTGACATTAATTTCAGCTGAGAAAAACAAGGTTTTAAAAGTTAATTAGTACCAAATGTCTTGGCTCATAAATACCACATGCTCCAAAGTAGTATATTTTGGCAATATTTTTGAATGTTTCTTCCTACTGCAATATTTTAGGGATTTCTGGCACAATTTATTTCAGAGAGAAGGGAGATGAATTGGGGGAGAGAAAGGAAACTTTTCTTTCTCTGGCATACTTGTTTATAATATAATTGTGAGCATTTGCATCTTCATATCTATTACATACATAATTTTTGTAAAAAAATTGCACCAGAGGATGTTGAAGTTATTTCAGCACATTGTGAAGTCTAATTTACAGGATTGTGCCTCATTGCTATAATTCTATTTGGGTGGGAATTTCACACTTGCCCTGAATCCAGAAGTTTCCATATAGATTCTGAGAAAGGGAAGAAATTTTATATCTACATCTAGATAGACAGACAGACATCAATCCATTTTTAATATAACCTGAATTGCTTTGATTGGGTAATATTTTCTAAGGTTCAGATTATGGTTCAGGCTTCATGGAAACCAGTGTCTGCCCTGAAAGTAGATGGATAACAAAAGAGTAGATGACTTAATTCCTTTGGTAATGAGTTCTAAAGCTACCTGAAGGACCTTTCTTAGACAACTTTTAAGATTTTTCAAGGCAACACACAATAAAAAGCACAGATAAAATCTAAATACATAGAAATAATCCAACATCCATAGAAATCTAAAGAATGAAAGCAGCAGCTGCAGCTAAGACTATAACTGGTTATAAACATTTATTTTAATTCTTCCTGCAGGTTTTGATTCCTGATTATCTGTACAACTGATGGAAACCATTGGCCTTGTGCATTTGTTGTTATTGTTCCATATCCTTTCTTTTATATATATATTAGTTGTGGCTTTTGGTTCTTTGTGGTTTTATTTATGTTGTTTTCTCTGTTCCTCTTCAAGTAGGTTTAGGGATCTCTAAAACTCTTGCTTTCTTTTGCCCTTTGTGGTAAGCAGACAACTGATCTGATGGTTAAAGAACACAGGTCTAGTGATCAATGCCCACATATTTTAGTGGTGAATGCTCACATCCTAGGCATATCCAGGTTGTGACTGGGATTCATCTTCAACATGAATCCTTTCTTTCAGTTTCTTCCAGCCTTCATTTCTTGTTAGGCATTGTTGTTGTTTATTTGTTTACTCGCTTCCGACTCTTTGTGACTTCATGGACCAGCCCACGCCAGAGCTTCCTGTCGATCGTCAACACCCCCAGCTCCCCCAGGGACGAGTCCGTCACCTCTAGTAGTTTTATATGGGGCTTGTCAAAATATCAAGCCAAGCTATATTTTTTTTCCAGCCCAAGATTATTTTTTATGTATTATTCTATTATTAACCTTTTCCTCTAACTTGCATCTTTAGAACATACTTCTGCTTCTACATTTCCTTTTCTGATAAAGTTCTGGAAATTATCTAGATAGAAAAGTGGAACTTTAGCCAACAGGTTCTGCTTATCAGAAGGAAGAGTCATTTTTCTTGCATATGTTTAATGATAATCATAACCATTATTATTTTTAAATAGAACACAAGCATTGCCACAGCATAACTGTGTGTGGCAAAGAGGAGGATGCTGCAACTCAAGTTTACTCTAAACAGAACTTGGTCTATGGATATATGTTTTTTAGATGGCCCACTGTTTGAATAGCAACCCTTTGAAACTTAATCAAAGTTCAACACATCTATTAGCAGTTTAGCTGCAGAGATTTCACTCAGTGTGCATTGTGCTTTTGAGCTTCTTTGTCACAGGAGAGTAAATATAATTTTGGAATGTAAATTTTGTTTTAGAGACTAAGAATATATTATATTGTATGAATTAAGAATACAAATAAGTAAACTCATTTCCATAGCTTTGTAATCAATCTGCATTGGTCTTTTGGGAATATGGTGATGTGCTAAGTCAATTTGTTTCTTTCCCTCTGTGAGCTGTTGAAAACAGTATTTTGGTTTGCTTGTAAAAAACAACTTGTAAGCAGAATGCTAACTGGACTGTTCTCAACTGTTCTTGGAATTTTTGGGAAAGAAATCCAGTGAGCTAAAGAAACAAATTTCTTTGAGTATACAAAGGGTGAATTTGATGCTAGAGAATCCTTCTGATAAGCAAGAAAACTTTTAGTCTTGAGCTTTTAGTCATGCTGTACTCTATCAGCAAACAGTTTTCATTTATGCTTCAGAGGTGGGTGCATTAGAAACAAAGCATGATGCTTTGTAAAAGGAAGTGAAAAGGTTTAGAAAATTAGCTGTACAATTATATGAAAGGACAATTTAAAATTTGGGAGAAGAGGACATAACTTGGAAAAAAGAGCCAATAGTCTGCCAAAAGGAATAGTCTTGGACCTAAGGTCAAGCATGTTGTAAGCATATGAGAATAATGAATTTCCATCTACAAATTAAACATTTCAATATATAACATTTAAACTATAATGTTATTTGTATTGGGGTTGGTTAACTGATTGAGAGATGTATCTAGGAGAAAAGATATTTTACAAATTGCAGTTTTAGAATCCCTAAGTTATTTTTCTGAAAGAAACTCATATTCTCCCTGATAAAAGCATTTTGGCTAGAAAGTGGATGGATTGTTTGTGTGTGTGTGTGTGTGTGTGTGTATACTGCATGTATGTATGTATGTATACACACACACACACACACACACACATTTGGAAAATGGCCAGAGTGATGGCAATATTAATTAGGGAATCTCCAAATCTAATAGCTCAGAAAAAGGTTTTGGACACTGATACATACTATATAATATAATTTTGATTGTTAATGATGGAGAACATAAGACAGCTTGCATATATTTTTATGATCCAACTAGAGAAAAATGAACATTTTAAACATTGTTTTGTAAATTTTGTTGTTGTTTTTTATAGGTAGCTGGGGATTCTAACTCAATCCTCAGAATTAGAATGTCCTCCATATGGCACAAGCTCTCTATATAAACTATTTTTTAATATCTTGGACAGTTAGTTTAGTTGAGAAGTTTTATGTTGGTCCAACTACATTTTCTGATTATATCATTTAAATAATGTCACTGGCTTTTACTTAGAAAATCCAAATTAGTGAGAGATGATATTTTAATATGTTTTATTTCTTAGATTGTTTTGTTAATATGTATTTGTTGATTTTTTAAAAACCACATTTTTTTCAAATAAACAGATGATAATGTTAAGAGCAGCTGTCAGCTGTTTAAATCATTCATATGAGATAACAGCCTATAAATCTTTATTCAGAAAATTTAGAAAATTTAGAAAATTTAGAAAATTTAGAAAATTTAGAAAATTTAGAAAAGGACATAAAGGAAGCTTTGAATGTTTATGCTAGAAACCATACTTTGGACTCATATAATGCTTTTAGATTTGTTAAATTGGGAGCTCAACCTATGATATCATTTAAATTTATTAAATTAAATTAATTAATTAAAGTGTACTAAGAAGATATACTGGGAACACGGAGAAAACTGGCAAATTGTTCGCTTCACAAATTGTTGGCTTAAAAAAAATTGAAACAAAACAAGTGTCACAGCAATATAACATGTATAGAAGAGATTTTATGTGGACAAGTCATGGGAATTATAATATAATTAATTTCCAATTTATGGAATTTGACCCATCTTATACATGTGGGATAGATGGATGTCTTTTAAAATGAAAGAAATCTTCTAAAGATTTTGTTTGTCCATTCAGTGGATTTTGTTACATCTCGAAATTTACAGGACATATCTGATATGACTGAAGCCTAAAAAACTGGAGAGACCCATGGGTCAGATGGGATCCCTTTTTGAATATTCTAAAAAATAGAAGGAAAGACTGATTCCAATATTGTTGGAAATACATAATGAATCCTTTGAAAAATGAGCACTACCCTCATTGCTGTATGCAGCTTATACAATGGTTATTTGGAAAATGGGACTTTTACAAATTGTGCAAGTTATTATCCTTTTTAATTTAAAGGCTAAGATTTTGACTACTCCTTTGACATGAAGATTACAGAAGGTATTAGATTATACCTTCATAGATTAGCATTAATAATCTATCCTGCACACTCTGGTTTTATGAAAGGAAGCCAGACCTCTGATAACATTAGATTACTGGTCGATATCATTATTCTCTGATTATAATGAAACAGACGTAATGGCTTTATTAGATGCAGAGAAAGCTTTCAAAATGGCGCAAATAAAGCTTTGGGAACAAGTTATTAAGAAAAATGTATTTCCATCACAATTTATTTCTTGAATAAAAATGTATTATACTAAGGCTTCCACTAAGGTAATTATCAGTAGGATTATTTCCCCAAAATTAACATGTGACATGAAGCTCATCAAAGGTCTCCCATATCTCTTTTAATATTTAATTTGCTGTAGGGACTTTTAGAATATTTAATAAGACACTCCAATTATATTCAGGTAGCAGGATTGCACAGAATTTATTATATACTTGACAGCTTAGAACTTTTGAATGATGATCAAAGATCTTTACCTTGGTCTATGGTAAAGCAATATGGTAAACATTCTGAATGAACAATAAATTGGAAGAAATCCAATATTTTGCCAATTGGTAAAAATATTTATGGAAATATTTAAAAAACTGAATTTTGTTTTTTTTGTTCAGATTCTATTGAATACCTCAGAATAATTATTTATAGGGAAAATCTTGTCTGGTAGATAAATTTCACGTTGTGTAGCATAGATCGAATGTAGAAGAACAAATAAATGGGGGAACTGAGACGTGGTTGAAAATCCATATCAGCTGACAGAAAACAATGAATGTAGTTAAAGGGAATAAGGCTTTAAGATTGTTACATGCACTGAGAGAAATCCTGTGTTGATTCTATGCAGATATTTTAAAGGAATTGACAATGAATGATCAAATACCAAGGATCTCCCTTTCAAAGCTACAACTTTCATATGAAAATGGAAGCTTTAATTTTCTTGACTTCTGATTATTTGTTCTGTAATTTATTGGAATGAAAATTATATTGTTATATACCATTATGGGGTCAGTTTGGAAAATTACTATTTAGCACCCCTAATGTCATGAGTGAGGATGGCGAGCAGGGGGCTCCCATCCAGGCTGTAAAGCGCATGCGTAGCACTGAGGAATTAGGTAGCCATTCCAAGAGACACAGATCGGGCCCGCCTTAGCCTTTGGGGCTTATATGTCTGGGTTTTTCCCACGCTTCTTCAGTTTGTTAGGATTTTCCTGTTATGTAGCAGCAATAAAACACTAGAGACCTGTTCCTTGTCTCAGCGTGGTTCCTGGCTGTTAGGACATCTAAAGTCTTGGCAAGCATTTGGGCATGAATTTAGTAGGAATTATTTGGTATTTCCAGCACTGAGGGCAGTTAGACATATTTGGGCACTATTGACAAAGTAATTAAAATTCAGCTTTGATATTCATGAGCTAAATAAATGATCCTTATTTTTAAAATGTGGGATTTTTTTTTCTTGAAAAAATGGAAGGAAAATGGGATAGTTACTTATTATTACAACAGTTAATTATTACTGGCAGTTTTTAAAATTTCTGAAAGTTATAAAAAGAATGTGAAATTGTTGTTAAATTATATTCCCCAAATCTGGAACTTGTTTATTTATGAACAGCTCTGGATATATGGTGCAAGGACTTTTTCAGAAAAGATTATTGCATTTTTGGAAGGATGCTTGTGTGCCATAATCTAAAAGTTGAGTTAATGAAATCTGTCACCCCACAGCCTTTGAATTAGTTCTTTATTAATGGACAGGAAAGACCAGGAGTATGATTCTGTGTGGTGAAGAATCAACTTGCTGTTTAAAAATAACTGTATCTGTATTATAAGAAAGTAGAACAATTTCTTGTCTTTTTTCCTTCCTTTTCTGTTTATACTTACTGTATATTAGCTTTTGAATTGGCTTTTTAAAAGATTTTAAGATACGGTTTTGTTTATATTGTATTCACAAGATTTCTTTTTATGTTCTCACTTGTCATTTTGAGAAAATTAATAAAATTATGATTAAAAAATAAATAAAGCCAAACTGAATTGTATATGTTTGGCTGGGTATATCAACATTCAGGAAATGTATTCTCACTTATTTCCTAAACTGGATTACAGCCAAGAATACAGCTTAAATTAAATTCCTATCAGGAAATATTAATATGCTTGAATGATTCTCTGACACTGAAGACAATTGGGCAGCTTCTGTTTGTATGGTGTATTAGGAGCAGTGAACAGTGAAAGGAAGGAAGGAAGGAAGAAGATTAGTATGACCCTTTTCTTAATAATAATAATAATAAACACAAAACAACAAAACAAAAGCTTTGATACAGGAAAGATGTATAAAATCTTCTTAGCATCTCTACAAACTCAGCCAAATCTTGATTGACTGATTGATTGATTATTGTTTTAGACTATAACAATTTCATGAGGCAGGGCAGCAGTCATGAAAAATGAGTTACTCCCACTAAAACATCTTACACAAAAATAGGAGGAAATCTAAAAAAGGAAAAGGAGAAGAAAAGAAAAGAAAGCAAGCCCTAGTGGGGGCTTTAGTGGGAATTTGCCATTTGTAATTTTTTAAGGAATTATTTTTAAACAAGCAATGAGTGGAAGTGGAAGAAGACAATAGAATAGGAAGGACAAGAGACCTCTTCCAGAAAATTAGGAACATCGGAGGTAAATTCCAGACACAATGAGAAGACAGGACACCCTGGAGAAGATGCTGATGCTAGGAAGAGTGGAGGGCAAAAGGAAGAGGGGCCGACCAAGGGCAAGGTGGATGGATGATATTCTAGAGGTGATGGACTCGTCCCTGGGGGAGCTGGGGGTGTTGACGACCGACAGGAAGCTCTGGCGTGGGCTGGTCCATGAAGTCACGAAGAGTCGGAAGTGACTGAATGAATAAACAACAAAAATTCCAGACAAAAATGGGTATGATCAAAAACAAAGATGGTGAGGACCTAACAGAAGAAGAAGAGATCAAGAAAAGGTGACAAGAATATACAGAAGACCTGTATAGGAAGGATAACAATATCGGGGATAGCTTTGACGGTGTGGTCCCGAGCTAGAGCCAGACATCCTGAAGAGTGAGGTTGAATGGGCCTTAAGAAGCATTGCTAATAACAAGGCAGCAGGAGACGGCGGCATCCCAGCTGAACTGTTCAAAATCTTGCAAGATGATGCTGTCAAGGTAATGCATGCTATATGCCAGCAAATTTGGAAAACACAAGAATGGCCATCAGACTGGAATAAAACAACTTATATCCCCATACCAAAAAAGGGAAACACTAAAGAATGTTCAAACTATTGAACAGTGACACTCATTTCACATGCCAGTAAAGTAATGCTCAAGATCCTTCAAGGTAGACTTCAGCAATTCATGGAGCGAGAACTGCCAGATGTTCAAGCTGGGTTTAGAAAAGGCAGAGGAACTAGGGACCAAATTGCCAATATCCACTGGGTAATGGAAAAAGCCAGGGAGTTTCAGAAAAAAACATCTATTTCTGTTTTATTGACTATTCTAAAGCCTTTGACTGTGTGGACCATAACAAATTGTGGCAAGTTCTTAGCGGTATGGGGATACCAAGTCATCTTGTCTGCCTCCTGAAGAATCTGTATAACGACCAAGTAGCAACAGTAAGAACAGACCACGG
This sequence comes from Candoia aspera, assembly GCF_035149785.1. Taxonomy (NCBI): domain Eukaryota; kingdom Metazoa; phylum Chordata; class Lepidosauria; order Squamata; family Candoiidae; genus Candoia; species Candoia aspera. The sequence continues at coordinate 62,565,760 of NC_086160.1, forward strand.
AACAACGGACTGGTTTAAGATTGGGAAAGGAGTACGGCAGGGCTGTATACTCTCACCCTACCTATTCAACTTGTACGCAGAACACATCATGAGACATGCTGGGCTTGAGGAATCCAAGGCTGGAGTTAAAATTGCTGGAAGAAACATTAACAATCTCAGATATGCAGATGATACCACTTTGATGGCTGAAAGCGAAGAGGAACTGAGGAGCCTTATGATGAAGGTGAAAGAAGAAAGTGCAAAAGCTGGCTTGCAGCTAAACCTCAAAAAAACCAAGATGATGGCAACCAGCTTGATTGATAACTGGCAAATAGAGGGAGAAAATGTAGAAGCAGTGAAAGACTTTCTATTTCTAGGTGCAAAGATTACTGCAGATGCTGACTGCAGTCAGGAAATCAGAAGATGCTTAATCCTTGGGAGAAAAGCAATGACAAATCTCAATAAAATAGTTAAGAGCAGAGAGATCACACTGACAACAAAGGTCCGCATAGTTAAAGCAATGGTGTTCCCCGTAGTAACCTATGGCTGCGAGAGCTGGACCATAAGCAAGGCTGAGCGAAGGAAGATCGATGCTTTTGAACTGTGGTGTTGGAGGAAAATTCTGAGAGTGCCTTGGACTGCAAGAAGATCAAACCAGTCCATCCTCCAGGAAATAAAGCCAGACTGCTCACTTGAGGGAATGATATTAAAGGCAAAACTGAAATACTTTGGCCACATCATGAGAAGACAGGACACCCTGGAGAAGATGCTGATGCTAGGGAGAGTGGAGGGCAAAAGGAAGAGGGGCCGACCAAGGGCAAGGTGGATGGATGATATTCTAGAGGTGATGGACTCGTCCCTGGGGGACCTGGGGGTGTTGACAACCAACAGGAACTTCTGGTGTGGGCTGGTCCATGAAGACACGAAGAGTCGGAAGCAACTAAACAAATAAACAACAACATTTTTTTAACACACGCCTTAAAAAAAATGGGGGAAATTTTAACCTTCAAAATTATCCCTAAAAATGTTTCATCAATAGCAGATGTCCCCCAAACTTTCTGCCCATATATCTTCAGTCTTTAGCTATAGATTGACTAAAAGCATAGGCTAAAAAATATAAGATTAATATAACAGTTGTATCAATTCTTTTACCAGGGGGTGTTGCATGTTTCAGTGTTTCTAAGGGCTTCCTTCTGCCTGGTCCAATGTCTCTTAAGAACTCAGGCTTTGACAAAGGAAATTGCACTGAGCTAGTAAGAGCCACATTTGTGCTGAAAATATGAAATGAGTCTGCTAAGGAAAACTGCTTTCACCTTCAAGGGCACAGTGAAATATTGCCATAGACATCTATTTTTAGAGATTGCTATCAAAAAAGGCATCTCACACTTTGTACTTTCTGTCTCACACTTATGATAAATGAATATCTATTTAAAACAAAAAGAGGACCTGTGTGATGCATTTGGCATACAGTAACTGGGCATAGAGGGTCAAGACTATAATGTTTTCAAACTGCCATGAACTCATAGATTTGGCGATATTTTATTTATTCCTGATGTATTTTTCTCAGAAAGCTCAAGGCAGAAGAAATTAGGAGGGTCTCCACTAATTTTATCCTCATAACAACCCCACAAGGTAGATTAGGCTAAGGAGACTGACCCAAAGAAGTTTGTAATCAAATGGGGACTTGAACAGCCTTATTCCAATACTTTGAAAATGCTTGGTTATGATCTCACAGGTGTTCTGTTTGGATGCAAACATTCTTCAAAGTGGATTATAGTCCCTGGTTCTGCTCCAACTACTGTACATGATTTATTTTATAAATCCAGGAACATGACCACATCCTGATAAAACATTAATGGACAACTGGTCTAAAACTAATACTGGATTGAAGCTCTGGGTTCTAAAATGAATTTAATTGTGCCCTCTTTAGTTTCTTAAGGTTGATGATGTTGTTGTTGTTGTTTTAAGAATCTTATGTTATGGCTCTTTGCACATTTTTCTTGTTTGTTGTTTTGAGGGATTTTTAAATAGAAGAATTTGTATATTCCCAAATAATCAAGTATATTCTGCAGCAGATCATCTAAAGTGTGGTAACAGTTAAACATTGACTCAGAAAACTCTTGTGAACATCCCAAACCTCAAGGATATAACCGTGAAACATGACAAATAGTGCAGTGTGTTTGTTGACAGATGCTGTTATATGCCTGAATAATGTGGAATGCCTATCTCTGATCTCCTATTGGCAGTAGACATCTGCAAGAGGGGTCAAAAAAGTCAAGAAGGCAGATATAACTGCACAATCAAAGCCCTGTGGATACCCTGGCACTACTCACATATGAATGTCTACTTTTGCCAATTTGTGAAGTTTCACTCACTGCATGATTTACTACCCCCACACTGAAACTAGCACTTCTGTTTAGGAAATTCCTAAATTAAAAGCCAACTTCAGGGCATGCTATTTCTTTCCTTTTCTAAAACCAGGCTACTATTTATGTTTTTATTCAGTAGCTATCATCAGCTTGTTAAACTAGTCTAAATTCAGTCCATAACTCACTCACTTCAGTCTGTTCCACTGACTTTAATAGGATGTTACCAGAACACATCATCTTTAAATATTCCTCATTTTCTCACCCTGTGATTGGTGCTGATTGGAACATATCATCTCAAAAATATTTCTTAACACAGAGAGGCCTGTATCCCTGAAGTGGTGCTTATTTTTTTTAATATATGATCTATTCACCCTGCGTAATTGCTATATGCTATTTCATGATCACTAGCAGCTGTCAACTTATACAATAAAATACAGTAATCTGGTCTTTCTACTACCTGTTTAACCACCAAACCAAGAGTATCAGGTGAGCCAATAAGAAATTCTCCATGCTACTGAAAGACTGGGGGGGGGAAAGCTTGGTTATTTTCACATTTTACTCATCTAATAGAGCTTTGACTTATATTAAATGCCAGCTGTGCAGAATGATTGGTCTGAATACCAAGAGAGTTTAAGAAATTCATACACTAATGAATTAAATTCTCCCATTACATTAAAAAAGCAAAATGCTGGTTCTTTTTTTTATTTTTATTTTTAACATCCTCCTTTTCAGCATTTTGCTCTTTTAATCATCTGTAGCTTTTCCCTGTTCACATCATACATATGCTTGAGACAAAGACCTTCAAAGGAAAGGTACTGTAATTTGCATGACCATTAGCAATACCCAGAATACCACTATAGTAGCATTTATTTTCTATTCATTATTGCAAAGAAGGCTTAGATTCACACTTTGGACTGTGTACTTTTACTGTATGATCTGCAACTTATTTTTATATAGGTATCAGAACTTATTCTACCATGGTCAACTGATGTACAGAGAGATTCCTGCAGGGTTAAAGGGAAGGACCAGCTTCACCAGTTAGCTAATTGATAAACTGGTGATTTCTGGAATAACTTACCATGGCCATCATTTTCTGAATGTGCAAGTCCCCCATTGAGGCCATTTTGTGAGCAGGCTCCTTAATGCTCTGCAAATTCCCAGTGTGACCAGCATTTTGAAAAAGGTATAGCCACAATTCCAATGACTCCTGGGACAGGGACAGTGGAATGATTGTTACCAGCTGGTAAGAACTGCCAGAAATGGACTGTATAGTTACCACCACTAGGATACTGGAGGTTGATAGTTCCAAAACATAAAGAAAACTATAACATTTTTGCCTATTCTGTCTCTCATTTCAGAACCAAGTCAACCTTACATGTCTCCCCATTGCTTCTCATCTCAGAATTTCAAGATACAATCTTTTGTTTGTTCATTTACCTTATATGCTGCCAGCTTCAACTGATTCTTAGGATTCATAAAATGAACACAATAAAACAATAATAGCCACAGAAGGATAATAGATACACATAATATAAATAGAAAACCACTGTGCTACATCAACATACATAGCCATTAGGCTCCACTTGCCCTGAGAAACAGCTCTTTCAAGATCTCTTGAAATGATGCCCCTATAGATGCAACCCAGTTCGCTGTGCAGAGGCTGTTATCTACAGTGGGAGTCAAAAGAAAATGTTGACTTTGGGTCCCCAAACTTCTCACTGTGGGATTCCCTAAACTTCCCCATCTGGGATAAGTATACAAGATAGGTAAGTTGCATCTGGCAAAGGAGGTCCTGAAGATACCATGGAAAGGAGATACCATAGAAAAGAGGTTCTGAAGATACCATGGAACAAAGCCATATAGGACTTGAAAGGTTAAAAACTACTCTGAAGTACACCCAGGAGCCTCCTGGCAACCAATGTACCACTATGCACTAGTGTTACATGGGCATATGTTTCATTAGCCAACATGCAGCCATTGTATTTTGCATCAATTGCAGCTTATCAGTGGTTATGAAAGCCTCATGACTGGCTGGGGAGTTCTGGAAGTTGAAGTCCACTCATCTTAAAGTTGCTAAGGTTGAGAAACTCTTCTCAATTCTTTCAACTCAATCTTGACTCCCTACAACTACAGGGACAAGTCCATGTAGTTTCCTAGGCTATATCTATCTATCTATCTATCTATCTATCTATCTATCTATCTATCTATCTATCTATCTATCAATCAGAACTGGTTTCTCATTGCCTTCTTTCTAGAGCAGAGAAAGAATAACTGGCCCAAAGTCATCCGGCTGGCTTCATATCTAAAGCAGAACTAGAATGCATGGTTTTCCAGTCTCCAGCCTATTTAACAACTATACCAAACTGGCTCTCCTCCTTTCATTTTACCCTCACAAAAATCTTGTAAATTGGGCTGAGAGATAACAACAATCCAAAGTGACCCAGTGAACTCCATGGCCAAATGGGATTTGAATCTGGGTTTCTCTAGTCTAAGTCCAGCATCTCAAGCACTTCATTGCTCAGAAATGATATGTACAGTGTGTGTGTATGTATGTGTGTGTGTTATTTATTTAATTTATAGACAGCCAAATTTTCAAGACCCCTAAGAATTTACATAGAAATGAAAACATACAGTAAAAATTAAAACATAAATGGTAAAGTACAAAACTACAAAATAGCCTAACCCCCTTGCCCCCCCCAAGAAAGTATGAAAAGAATAAAACTGGTAATACAATGATAACAATCACTGTCAAAGCTCCTCTTGCATTTCACCACTTTCTGGGAGGCCATTACTGAAGATACCCAACTCAATATTGGTCTCACAGATACATAGCTTTCTCTATTAAGAGTTGTTCCTCAGTGTAGATGCTGTAACCAAAAAGCAAAATTCAGACTCTTTCACCTCTCTAGCCTATGAAAATAGGGTACCACAGACAGCTTCTCTGGGAAGGTTATCCCTGACTGGCCATTCCTAGTTGGTACAGGTGGCTTGGAAGGCACCCTGGAACTAAGCCATTTAGGACCTTTGAAGTCAAAACTAGCAGTTGGAATTGCACCCAGAAATTGTCTCCATGCTCAAAGTGACAAGTGAGCCATCTCATTTTGAACTAACTGTAGTTTCCAGCTCACCTTCAGAGGCAGTCCCATATATAGCATATTACAAAAAGCATTGGGTGGTGATAAGGGCATGAATCAGTGTAGGCCGGTCCTTCAGCTCTAGGTACAGCTGCAGTTGGCATACCAAGCATAACTGAGTGAATGCCCTCCTTGTCATAGCCTCCGTTTGTGCAACCAGCATTAGTTATGAGTCTAGGAAGATACCCACTTACTCCCTAAAATGCAGTGCTACTCCTTGACTGACAACTCGAGCTGTCAGTCAAGGAGTGGCACTGCATTTTAGGGAGTACTCAGGATCAATGACAATCATGTCAATCAATGAACAAACAACAACTCCGTCTTGCTGTATTAACTTTAGGCTGCTTTGTTGCATTCAGACCAATGCCCTCTGGGTACCTCCAGTCATCCAGGCACTAGGACAAGACAGCAGGATGGCAATATAAAACAGTATCATTAGCAATGTTGACGGTATTGCACTCCAAATCTCCAGATTATTTCTCCCAGTGGCTTCATATAGATGTTAAGAGGGGGAGGGGGGGGAAGAAGACTGATCCTTGTCACACCACACACACAAGTGGCCACCAGGCTAACCTCTGCTCCCCTTCACCATCCACTAGAACCACCCTCTGAGGTAGCAATGGGACCACTAAAGACAGTGTTTTCAACTCTGTAGGTTTTCCAGATTTTAGAAATTAAGATTGGGAAAGCATGCAGAGCATGGCTCCTAGAGTTCATTCCAACCCTTAAAAATAGCTATACATTTGATCTCAGCCAAAAGGCCAAGAAGCTTCATTGTGGGTAACATGACAAGAAAGGAGGAGGTACAGAGACTTAGAGTGAAGCAGTTGACAACATTCCATGCTGACGCCCAACTGCTACTCTGTAAAGAGTCTGAGGGATTTATTCTCTTTGCAGTTCCAGCTGGATACAGCCATTTAAAAACCTTTTTAAACTCAATGTTATTTTGCTATCTTCTGATAGCACCATATCCAGTCCTGTCCTATTCCCTATTCTGATGGACAGACGGATGAATAGAATCCTAAGTCCCTTTACGTAAGTCTTTTTCAACATTTCATTTTGAGATTTCCCCAATCGATCCATTTTTTCTCAGGCAACTTTGCCAAATATATGCACTTTGATACTTAGTTTTTTGATCTGAGAAACCTGTAAACCTCACTGAATTCCTTGCCAGTTCATATTTCCATATATGCCAGAAGAGATTCCATTATAGGTATCACAATATTGGGGGATAAAATCCATGACAGGCTTTTTTTCTATTCCTAACACTTCATTAGAAAAGAATGTCCTTTGAATTAGACAGTATGATCCTTGGTTGAGCTGCTTCTGCAATATAAAAATGTCATTTTAAGAATAAAAATAATATAAAAGAAGTAGTGACATTTGTCTATGCAGATAAACACATAATTTTTAATTGATTTAGTTTAATGAACTGCTGACATTACTACAAAGATGTCTTTTCCTTTTTTAAAATCAATTTCTTCATTACAAAATAAAATTTACATTCAGTGGATACATGTAGTGATCTGTTCAGTTGATGTATAGTAGTTTACATATTGTTATGTAACAGTTGATTTAGATCAAACTATTCTCAGTTCAGAAGGGACGCGGTGGCGCTGTGGGTTAAACCGCTGAGCTGCCGATCGGAAGGTCGGCAGTTCGAAACCGCGCAGCGGGGTGAGCTCCCGTTGCTCGTCCCAGCTCCTGCTCACCTAGCAGTTCGAAAACATGCAAATGTGAGTAGATCAATAGGTACCGCTTCGGCGGGAAGGTAACGGCGTTCCGAGCCGTCATGCTGGCCACATGACCCGGAAGTGTCTATGACAACGCCGGCTCTAAGGCTTAGAAACGGAGATGAGCACCGCCCCCTAGAGTCAGACATGACTGGACTTTACGTCAAGGGAAACCTTTACCTTTACCTTATTCTCAGTTCTCTTTTTAAAAGTGTCTCTCCTTTTTGTCTGACAATCTGAATCAGAACTTTCTCTTTTTCACCCAACTTCACTGTCAAATATGGGAAGCAGATTCATCATACTCTCGAGTTCTATGAAGAGAAGAGGATGTTCTTTGTAATTTAATGTATTTTACTAAATAAACATTGACAATGGTTTAGGCAAGCCATTAAAACTCTGTCTCTTTAAGGGGAAATAACAGCTGACTATTCTTATCTCAGCCTGACAGAAACATGTTATACTGATGAATGGTACAATTCATACAAGTGTGTTTGCCTAAGGATGGGATCACACAGAACCAAAGTATCCATTTTAAACTAGAGGATATGGACTCTAAGTTTGGCTTTCTATATAGCTATATTTAAAGCTCCAGAAAAGCTTATTCCAGTTCAATTTTTAATGAGGGGAAGAAGGCAGGGGATGGGAAAGGAAAAAAAAAAAAGGACATTCTTTGGAGAAGGTAGCATAAAAATAATTTAACTAAATGAATCATGGCAAAGGCTGATTTGGTGACAGTATGGAACAATATTCACTAAGAATATTGTAATAGAGTGTGATCATTTTTTTTTTCTTTATAAACTTCCTTTTATGCATGTGTATGTCTGTGTGAATAGGGGATCTATCTTAAATTCATTGTTGTCTCTTTTTGGGAAGGTGGCAAAAAACCAGCCTTGACTAATCCCCCCAAAAACTAAGCAATGTTGGAACTCCAGTCATTGGGAGTCAGGTGGCATACAAACCTAATAATTAATATAGATTTCCAGGAGGAATAGTGAACTAGCACATCTCAGAATGAGCAGAGACAACAACTGCAGCAAAGACTAAAGAACCAGCAAGAAGACTGGTTCTGTGGAACCTCTTCAGATAAGGAGAGGATGGGAGATCACCCCCAAATTCTCCAGATGACTGCTCCTCATGAGAAGACAGTGATCTTCCATGGGTTTGAATGCTGGGAGACAAAGGTTAGCCGACATGCTTACAACTGCCAGCAGAGCTTCTTTTTCTAAGCACTTTCAGAAATTACTTATTTAACTATCGTAAGGCTAATAGAGATCTTCAGACCAAGTCTGAAAAGCCACTGGGAGAGTTTACCTTCATTCTTGAATAAAAGAAAAAATAACTATAAGCTTAAGAATTTAAAGAATTGGAAATAAATGACTCTGTTCTAAGAAAGTTATAAATGAATTAAGGAACCAGACAGATTTGGAATATTAGGGCTTTTGCTAGAAGATTTTGGAACAGAAATTCAAGACTTTATGATTCCAGAAATTGGGCAGCAGAGGGGATTAAAGATTCTAGGCAGAAAAGGAAAAGGAAAAAAGAAAAGTGAAAGCTTCCCTTTCTCTTTTTGGTTGTACTGGAATTTACAAAATGACACAAAACGTTGACATTTGAAATACTCCAGGAGATTTTTGAAGAATGGGATTAGAAATTAGCAGCTACAGTGTCAACAATGATGTCTGTTCCATGGATAGACTATGTCCAAAAGATGTTAAAAAAGGAATGATAGATGTGAATGAGAATATTTTGAGAGATTTACAGGTGAAACAAATTTTGTCTGACATAGAATCAGAAATACTGGAAAATAAAGAAGTGTGGATTATAAAACAGAAAAGACAACTAAAGTGGAAACACAAATGACTATCCAAGAGGACCTGGATAAAGGCTTCTAATGGACATACAAAAGAGGTTGGTTAAAGCCTTGAAAATTAAAGTGGAAATACAAATGATAAACCAAGAGAAATGACCCAGATAATGACTTTTTATTGGATTTACAAAAGAGGTTTTCTAAAACTTCAAAGAAGGCTTTGGGATGGGAAAAATAAAAAAGAGAGATCAAATCCTACGAATACATCTGAATGAATTAAAGATCAAGATTGTAAGAAGTAAAAGGAAGGAATATAAAGTTGGTCTGTCCAAAATTAAAATAAGACATTTTTTTAAAAAAAATCCTTCCATCAATGACCAGCAAATTTAAAAGAACAGTAACATATTAAAACAAATTAATACAGCAGTATACTAAAAGACAAATTATATAATACTATTACATAGACTCCTCTAATATAGTAACTGATTACCCAAGTAAAGATAAATTTAAACATTAAACATTATAATATAGAGTGAATATTCTCTGGCAACTTTTAAATTAAGAAATATCAATCCAAAAGTGATATGAGAGGCAAAGGTGGGAACTTCTTAAACCAATTACTTCTTTACCTGTTTTTGCCTTAGACATGTTTTCATAAAGCTCTGGTAACCCTTTATGGACTTTTTGCTGACACCAGGACTGAAAAGTTGATGATTTATAGATGTGTGTATGGATAAGGATGGGTTGTGCGAAGAAGAGCTATTTTTTGTAACCTTATAAGGGGTGAAGATTTATTAAGTTTGTTTATACTTGTGATGAAGATCGGAAGTCACTTCTCTATTTTTTTTCTTTTTCTTACTTATCCCTTTTTCTTTTTTTTCTTTCCTTGCACCTTTTAGTCTTTCTTTCTATCTCTCTTTTTTCTCTCTGAGTTTAGTTTGCTTTTACTGTTGTAATCAGAATTTTCAATAAAAGTTATTAAAAAAACTCAAATCTAACAATGAATAAAAATAAATAAAAATGCTTGTATGGGAGTCCACAATAAAATCCCAGGGCTCTAAACTAGACTGGGAAGTTTTAAAAAAATCAGCAGAAGCAGAAGCAGAAGGAAACCATTTCTGTATTGTTATCAAGAAAGCAATATGGATGTGCCCTTGAAGTTACTAAGAGTTGAACTTTACTCAAGTAAGACTTCACTGCTTCCTTCTTGTAAACACCATATCTAGATGTATGGAGGAAGTACTAATGCTATCCTATACTGTGAATCTTACTTTTTATTTTGCGATCCATCACTACAATCAAATTAATTGCATGTAATGTGGCAAAATGACTAGGCAGTGCAAGCACCGAGAGCTTTACCTGGGCCATTTGTCAGAGGGAGGAATATGCTACTGAGTTTATGTGCATGGAATTAATCAGTACGTTTTTAAAATTAATTTATTACTTTAAATTAATTAATCAGTAAGACATCCCAATATACCATTTGCTTCTGCTAGGTCTGTGTCCACCCTTAATGATCAAGCAAACATTTAGCAAACATTCTTTTTCTTTCTTCCCTTATTTTTCCCCCCTTCCCTTCCCTTCAAGTTTATGGCAACCAGCTTGATTGATAACTGGCAAATAGAGGGAGAAAATGTAGAAGCAGTGAAAGACTTTAAATTTCTAGGTGCAAAGATTACTGCAGATGCTGACTGCAGTCAGGAAATCAGAAGACGCTTAATCCTTGGGAGAAGAGCAATGACCAATCTCGATAAAATAGTTAAGAGCAGAGACAACAAAGGTCCGCATAGTGAAAGCAATGGTGTTCCCCGTAGTAACATATGGCTGCGAGAGCTGGACCATAAGGAAGGCTGAGAGAAGGAAGATAGATGCTTTTGAACTGTGGTGTTGGAGGAAAATTCTGAGAGTGCCTTGGACTGCAAGAAGATCAAACCAGTCCATCCTCCAGGAAATAAAGCCAGACTGCTCACTTGAGGGAATGATATTAAAGGCAAAACGGAAGTACTTTGGCCACATAATGAGAAGACAGGACACCCTGGAGAAGATGCTGATGCTAGGGAGAGTGGAGGGCAAAAGGAAGAGGGGCCGACCAAGGGCAAGGTGGATGGATGATATTCTAGAGGTGACGGACTTGTCCCTGGGGGAGCTGAGGGTGTTGACGACCGACAGGAAGCTCTGGCGTGCGCTGGTCCATGAAGTCATGAAGAGTCGGAAGTGACTGAATGAATAAACAACAATATAATGTGCAGATGTTATAACAACTAAAGGAGAAAGGAGACCAGTGTAAGCTTACATATTTAACCTGTTCAATATCTAAGGAGTTTATACTGCCCCTATTTATAAGTCAGAGGTGTAGGTGGTCTTACAGTTGAAGCATCTGAAGAAGACATTTGTTTCATTTGCTATAGCAAACCTTAGGTGCATTTAGGTAGGAATACTTCAGGAATTCAATATTGGTTGATTTTGTTACAAACTGACCTGATTCACACTTCCCAGACTAATGTGCATTTCAGAATTTATGCATTCATTGCACTTTTAAAAGCTGTTTTCAAAGAGATCATATATATTATAATGTGAGCATTCATGTGGATGAAGAAACAGATTACAAAACAATGTGGAAATAGGAGAGAATAGAGTTTTGCATGAGTGCATGCAAAATTACCTATGTTGAAAAATGGATTAATTATTTCTACCCTCAGGTTCAGATTGAGAATGGGATCATTTTGACTAGAAACAGCTTTCCAAAGAGTTGTACAGTATGTACTGATGGTCTACCTAGCTTTGTAGATTCTTTGCTGATGAGCAGTATTCTCCAGGGCTATAGCGTTATTTAAAGACACTGAGGATTTCATTGGAGACCATCTACATGTAAAATAGGTGGTCTACTTCTGACATACGGCTTTTTGTTCTGTGAGAACTACCAGGGGCTTTCAATGTTCACTGTGCTATTAGGCAGGAACTTCTAAGGTAAAGAATAAAACATGCAACTCTACTAACTATTCATGTACTTTTGCTGAATCCTGCTACAGTATGTTGTAGTATTGTTGTTTATTTGTTTAGTCACTTCCAACTCTTCGTGTCTTCATGGACCAGCGCACGCCAGAGATTCCTGTTGGTCGTCAACACCCCCAGCTCCCCCAGGGACGAGTCCATCACCTCTAGAATATCATCCATCCACCTTGCCCTTGGTCAGACCCTCTTCCTTTTGCCTTCCACTCTCCCTAGCATCAGCATCTTCTCCAGGGTGTCCTGTCTTCTCATGATGTGGCCAAAGTATTTCAGTTTTGCCTTTAATATCATTCCCTCAAGTGAGAAGTCTGTCTTGATTTCCTGGAGGATGGACTGGTTTGATCTTCTTGCAGTCTAAGGCACTCTCAGAATTTTCGTCTAACACCACAGTTCCAAAGCATCTATCTTCCTTCTCTCAGCCTTCCTTATGGTCCAGCTCTCGCAGTCATATGTTACTACAGGGAACACCACTGCTTTAACTATGCAGACCTTTGTTGTCAGTGTGATGTCTCTGCTCTTAACTATTTTATTGAGATTTGTCATTGCTCTTCTGCCAAGGATTAAGTGTCTTCTGATTTCCTGACTGCAGTCAGCATCTGCAGTAATCTTTGCACCTAGGAATAGAAAGTCTTTCACTGCTTCTACATTTTCTCCCTCTCTTTGCCAGTTATCAATCAAACTGGTTGCCATCATCTTGGTTTTTTTGAGGTTTAGCTGCAAGCCAGCTTTTGCACTTTCTTCTTTCACTTTCATCATAAGGCTCCTCAGTTCCTCTTCGCTTTCAGCCATCAAAGTGGTATCATCTGCATATCTGAGATTGTTAATGTTTCTTCCAGCAATTTTAACTCCAGCCTTGGATTCCTCAAGCCCAGAATGTCACATGATGTGTTCTGCATACAAGTTGAATAGGTAGGGTGAGAGTATACAGCCCTGCCGTACTCCTTTCCCAATCTTAAACCAGTCCGTTGTTCCGTGGTCTGTTCTTACTGTTGCTACTTGGTCGTTATACAGATTCTTCAGGAGGCAGACAAGATGACTTGGTATCCCCATACCACTAAGAACTTGCCACAATTTGTTATGGTCCACACAGTCAAAGGCTTTAGAATAGTCAATAAAACAGAAATAGATGTTTTTCTGAAACTCCCTGGTTTTTTCCATTATCCAGTGGATATTGGCAATTTGGTCTCTAGTTCCTCTGCCTTTTCTAAATCCAGCTTGTACATCTGGCAATTCTCGCTCCATAAATTGCTGAAGTCTACCTTGCAGGATCTTGAGCATTACCTTACTGGCATGTGAAATGAGTGCCACTGTTTGATGGTTTGAACATTCTTTAGTGTTTCCCTTTTTTGGTATGGCGATATAACTTGATTTTTTCCAGTCTGATGGCCATTCTTGTGTTTTCCAAATTCGCTGGCATATAGCATGCATTACCTTGACAGCATCATCTTGCAAGATTTTGAACAGTTCAGCTGGGATCCCGCCGTCTCCTGCTGCCTTGTTATTAGCAATGCTTCTTAAGGCCCATTCAACCTCACTCTTCAGGATGTCTGGCTCTAGCTCACTGACCACACTGTCAAAGCTATACCCAATATTGTTATCCTTCCTATACAGGTCTTCCATGTATTCTTGCCACCTTTTCTTGATCTCTTCTTCTTCTGTTAGGTCCTTGCCATCTTTGTTTTTGATCATACCCATTTTGGCCTGGAATTTACCTCTGATGTTTCTAATTTTCTGGAAGAGGTCTCTTGTCCTTCCTATTCTATTGTCTTCTTCCACTTTCGTGCATTGCTTGTTTAAAAATAGTTCCTTCTCTCTTCTGGCTAACCTCTGGAATTTTGCATTTAATTGGGCATATCTCCCCCTATCACTGTTGCCTTTTGCTTTCCTTCTTTCTTGGGCTACTTCTAGTGTCTCAGCAGACAGCCATTTTGCTTTCTTGGTTTTCTCTTTCTTTGGGATGTATTTTGTTGCTGCCTCCCGAAGAATGTTGCGAACTTCTGTCCAGAGTTCTTCCAGGACCCTATCTACTAAGTCCAGTCCCTTAAATCGATTCTTCACCTCCACTGCATATTCCTTAGGAATACTAGTGAGCTCATATCTATCTGATCTGTGGGTCTTCCCTAATCTCTTTAGTCTGATCCTAAATTGTGCAAGAAGAAGTTCATGATCGGAACTACAGTCAGCCCCAGGTCTTGTTTTTACCGACTGTATAGATGTCCTCCACCTTTGGCTGCAAAGGATGTAGTCAATCTGATTTCGGTGTTGTCCATCTGGTGAAGTCCATGTATAAAGCCGTCTCTTGGGTTGTTGGAAGAGAGTGTTTGTTATGCAGAGTGAGTTGTCTTGGCAAAATTCTATCAGCCTATGTCCTGCTTCATTTTGTTCTCCCAGGCCATGCTTACCTGTAATTCCAGGTGTCATCTGACTGCCCACCTTAGCATTCCAGTCTCCTGTGATGAAAATAACATCTCTTTTTGTTGTATGATCCAGTAGGTGCTGCAGATCCTCATAGAACTGCTCTACTTCAGCTTCTTCGGCATCTGTGGCTGGGGCTTATATTTGGATCGCTGTGATGTTAGATGGCTTGCCATGAATTCGAATTGAGATAATTCTATCATTTTTGGGATTGTATCCAAGCACTGCTTTAGCCACTTTACTCTTAATTATGAAGGCTACTCCATTTCTTCTGTGGTCCTCTTGTCCACAGTAGTAGATCTGGTGGTCATTTGATGTGAAGTGACCCATTCCAGTCCATTTCAGTTCACTGACGCCCAGAATGTCTACCTTTAATCTTGACATCTCACCAATAACCACATCCAATTTGCCCTGGCTCATAGATATTACATTCCAGGTTCCAATGGAGTGTTGATCCTTAGAATATCGGATTCGCCATTCACCACCAGCACCGTCGGCTGCTAGCCATCCTTTTGGCTTTGAGCTAGCCACGTCATCACATCTGGGGCTAGTTGAACTCATCCTCTGTTCCTCCCCAGTAGCATTTTGACCATCTTCCAACCGGGGGTCTCATCTTCTGATGGTATACCGACATATCTCTGGTTGTACTGATCCATTTAGTTTTCACGGCAAGAATACTGGGGTGGGTTGCCATTACCTTCCCCAGGGATCGCATTTAGTCTGACCTCTCTGTCATGACCTTCCCATCTTGGGTGGCCCTTCACAGTTTAGCTCATGGCATCATTGAGGTGCTCAAGCTCCAGCACCATGACAAGGTAACGATCCTTTGCTGAAGATGTTGTAGTATACCACGCAGGTATCTTTGGCCCTGTCAAAGATTTTTAGCATACTGCAATGCTCCTCAGGCTAACCATTGCCTACACTTATCTATACTTTTCTCACCTAGCTTGGGTCATCCAGAGAACAAAAGATGGGGACTTAGCTAAATATGGCAATATATTAGGAGGATAAAGGTGTGTTTCGTTAACTGCATTAGTCTGATGAGCTGGAAAAGCTGCACTTTTTGATATTTATACAAATGACTCCTAACAGTATCAATATAGATACTCTTATCTATATCTAAAACTTTTTTCCCTTGGAATTTTGGTTTTAGTCATTTAGTCATTTAGGTACAAACTTTGTTCATGCACTCAAAGAATACTGATCTGTTTGAATGCTTTGAAGATGCAGAACTTGTGAGTTGGTTTTGTTTTTCTATTTGGTTTTCTCATAGAAAAAGACAGAGGGAAAGAGGACCTCAGGAGTTGACCCTTTAAGGAGTAGGCAAAGAAAGGCTCCTGTGCTTTTTCCTACTAGTTCTCATTCAGTCTGATGAGAATTTGCTTTACAAATTATTTCAAAGGAGAAGGGAATTTCAGTGGCCAAGAGGTATGTTTTCACTTGTCTTTCACTACACAATTCTCTCTCAAAGGGTGTGCAGCTTCTCTAACTTCTTATTTTCCATCTTTCCAAAGGAAGATGACCATAACAGAACTTCTCCAACTATTTTTTCTTAAATTAGCAATGCAATTTACAGCTGCCATAATTGAGAAATTATTGGAGTAGTTCCTTGGAGAAATTCAAATTTCTTTGCATACCAATCTGGTAGAGAATTTCAAAAGGCTATTGGAGCCCAGGTCTAGATGGGAAAAACCTCTGGGAAATTCTTCTTCAAGGGATTTGTGGCAAAGGTTCTGGAGAACAGAGCATCTCCCCTACTTTGCCTTTCCTAGTAAGCAATATATAGACTCTGCATCTCCAGTATCTGATCACCTCATAGCCTGGGCTGAAGTATTGGAATGCCAGATTTCTGAGCTTCTGTACAAAATATAGGAATCTGTAAAAATAATAAGGCTTGGTGTTCAAGGCAGATTTTTTTTTTTTGAGCCTTAGGGGTTGCTAAAGTCCATGTCTTCAACAGCCTTCTTTGAATTCTACATTCAGGATCTTTGACTTAGATTCACACTGATCTTCTTCTGCATTTCAACCATATTTTTAGTACCTTGCTTATAGTTGTACATTTGGGCCTAAATATCTGGGTTACTGATGTGGGGTGTCTGCAGAGGAGGAGGAGTCAACATGATTGCATGACTGGACAATCAAAGACCCACTGCTTTTTAGCATGCATCACATGTATTGCACACATATAAAAATGTATAGGTCTTCAATTTCCTGGTCACATAGCCATTTTGATGCTATTGAATCCTCCCTGTGTGGACACCCCTCCAGTGACTGATCTGTCACTCTGGCTCCTTGTGATTCTGCAGGATAGAACGTCTTGCTTCTCTCTAATAGACTAGCCATCAGGATCTCCTGTTTTTTTCTGGCTTGAACTGCAGCTAGGCACTGCAACTTCTGTCATACTGATATTCATACTGAGTTATCCCATTTTTTCTTTAGCCTTACTCTTTTGCTGCAAATAACATACAAAAGTCAGTTAAGAGGAAAATACAATTTCATCCAAGATCGAAAAGCAACAGTCTTTCTCTCTACTACAGGTAGAATAAGTACATACAGCAAAATCAATATAGAGGTGAAACGTGCTCATTTTTTTTATGTTGTAAAATGTAATGACAATGAAAAAGTGATGTTGTGGCTGATAGGGATATGTTGTATCACCCAAATATTTATAAAACTCCAATAGCTGAGTAAGAGACAAACTTAACAGTGAGCTGCTGATATGTCAAGCCAACGTACAAGCATCTGTCATCCTATTACTTATAAACTAATAGCTGATTATGATAATTAATTCTCACTAATAACCATCTCTTTATCAGGAAGCTAAACCTATCCTTTTTCTTTTGGAAAATCATGTGATGTATAACCTCAAAGCACCTAAAATCTTACAAAGAGGACACAGATTGTTGGAAAAAATATTAGTGCAGAAGAATACAAGTGCCTAGCTAAATGAAAAAAAAAACTTGAACCCAATTTTTGACTCAGCAGAAAAAGCCAATCAATTCTTCCCTTGATCTTATGGCATTATCAGTGAAATCTTTATCTTGACAATCATCCAGTCCATTTTATTATCTTTGCATAAAAATTACTTTATCAAACACAGTGAACAGAAATATTGAAATAGAGGTATTTGTCTCTTTTGAAAAAGCCATTAAAGATAGGACCACCATCTGGTAGTGAAATGGCAGAGTTAGTCTCTGAAAAAAATCACTGAGAGTTTTCTATAGCCTGAAAACATAAATACATACATACATACAAATAATTTCATACCAGTTAAGTTGCAATAAGAGCAACACATCTCTTCAAAAGAAGAAGTCAAATTTATCTGCATAGGTAAATTTAAAATTGAGGCATTGTTTATCCAATAATCACTCAGATGTTTGTAATTCTATAGGAATAGGAATAATAGAGTTTATAATTTTTCACCCTTGCATTTCACACACCACTTCTCAGTGTAATATGAGGTAGCTCCTTATATCAATTTAACCTCTGAAATTTCGTTATCTACAGTATGGCACATTAGCAAAGCACCTATGAGAGGATTATTTATCTCTGTGGCATTAAACAGAAGCCTATGCAAAAGCAGAAGGACATATTAGTGAATAAACTGAAGTAATTAGAGTCAAGACACAAACATAGCACAGTTCTGGACTTAGAAAAACATTTTCAATCAACTAGATTTAATTGAATTAAATGAGACTTTTAAGAAGTTGAATTTTCGTTATGCAGAAATTTTGTTAAATCAGGCGAAGAAGTTCATATTGACCTTGCCTCTCACATCTGCACTGCATGGAGATCTTTGTGCACTGGAAGAAAGCTTTTGAAGGATGGGTTTATCCGAATTTGGCTGAATGTACATGGAGTTCTCTGTGAAACTGAAAACCATCTATATGTCCTAACAACCAGGAAACACACTGAGACAAGGAACTGGTCTCTAATGTTATTGCTAGTACTTAACAGGAATCCTAACAAACTGAAGAAGCGTGGGAAAACCCAGACATATAAACCCCAAGGGTTAAGGCGGTCCCGATCTGTGTCTCTTTGAATGGCTGAACAATTCATCAGTGCTACGCATGCGCTTGACAGTCTGGATGGGAGCCCCCTGCTCGCCATCCTTACTCATGACACTATACTAAGAATTCTTAATTCCATGGACAAACTCATAAATGTAACTGACATAAGATTTTTTTCCCAGAATTTCCAGCAATTTTGAAACTACCAGGCTGCAGCTAGTAAGACCCAGAGTTTGTTTGTTTGTTTGTTTGTTTATATTTCAAATTTAGTCACTGCCCATCTCACTCAAAGAGTGACTCTGGGCAGTTTACAATAAAGCAAAAATAAATACTAGTTAAAATACAATAATACAATATTCTTAAATAAAAAATATAGTCCAAGATGTAGATGTTAAAAAAGTTCTTAATGTACTGGACCATCTTCAGGGTGCTAACCACTCCCAGGGTTGGTTACCCCTCCTCACACCCCACGCAAGATGACAGAGCCAGGTCTTCACCCCTTTCTGGAAGAAAGGCTCTCTTCCTGGGCCTTGCCAATCAACATTCTTTCATGGATGGGGCCTGTAACATGCTTTCTCTGCCTGACTGGGTGGGATGGGTCTATGCAATGGGGGTGAGACGGTCCCTCAGGTAACCGGGACCCATGCCATGTATGTTCATCATACCATGTATGTTTATCATACATATACTGTATATATTATGCCTACTGCAGGACACACACCCATCAGTTATGTCACTGAAAATACATGCTGGTGCATTAGAAAATGCAAAAAAGTCTAACTAAATGTTCTTCAGCTTGGGGAACTATCTTCCCCTGCCCCCAATCCCTCCACTCCTTTTCCACTTCTCTGCATCAGCTGGAGTGTATATCCCAATGCATTTCTCCTGCTTCGTTTTTTCATTGAAAACTCTGAGTAAGTGCCTTACTCTCTGCTTTTTAGATCATCTTTCACACTCACACAGGCAGGTGTAGCAGCTGTAGCAAGCTCCTGAAACCATTTGTGAGCTGTGGTTGGTAAGGAATAAGTGAAGAAAAAATGGATGAGGTTTACAGTACACTGGGGATGGCTTGCAAATCAAATGGGTTGCGGTGTGACAGGGCTCATTAATTTTGAAAGAAGTACAATTGATGAATCCAGACTACACACACATAAATACCTTGATTTTTTTTTTTTTTTTTTACTGCTGTTAAGTGCATGCTTTTCCCCTGGCTAATTTTTGGCACCATTATTCTTCTTCCCAACACTCCTGCTCTTAAATGGATCGGTTCTGTTTGCAGCCTACATTACTTGTTTATGTGAGTCCATGAGATTATATACAAAGTAATATGAGTTGCTACAGTAAAAATGTTGGCATGGAAAATTGAAGACCAAAGCAGGAGAAGGGAAATGGTCGGTTAATATTTTAGAATAGGAGGACAGGAAGTACTGAAAATCACAGTAAGTAGAAGGTGTGTTTGACAAGAATGAAAAAGATACAAAATTGAAAAGAATTGGCTTCCTGCTCTTCAGTGCTTTTAACCTAAGGTCACCAATTTATTTCAACAGCATGGGTTTTGTAGAATTCAACATCATGGATCTTATGACAGAGTACAAAATCATCCCTTGGAAGAAATATGAATAGCGATTTCCATCTTGAACGATTATATACTATCATAGTAGAGAAGGAACAAGCAACTACAGGAACATATTCATGAAGCCCTCACTAGGAACTCAATATGCACTGCTTCTAGTTCATGGAATGGAAATGGCAAGCACTATTATCTCAAATGAAAAGGTTTCTGGCTGTTTTAATATGAGGAAAGTTCAAGGGTTCTGCCATTATTTCTTCTTTGGTTTTTTATTACGCTTCCTTGAACAATGACACAAGTATTTTTTAGGTGCCAAAACTTACAAAACACATTAATAAATGTCAGAAATGTGTGACTTCCTGGCTGATCTGAAGGAGAAACATCAGTGGCTTCTTAGCTGGACCATTTGAAATAAAAGTGAACAGTAACATGAACAAAGAAACATGTAAATGGCTGGATGTTATAAACTCTTGAAAATGTGTAGATAACGAATACATAAGATGTTATTCCTAATAGAACAAATTTGGATAAAGTGGTTCAAATTCAGGTCCCTGTTCCAGAGTGATCTGAAGCTGAATTGAGTTCTTCTCATGACATTAGAATTACCTTTGTGGTAGGAGGTGGTTATCATTTTATCCTCACAATATCATAAGACGATTTTCACAGTTTGCTGGAAAAACAATGAAGGGTTTCATGACACTTTAAAGACTAACAAATTTATTACTGTATACTGTGTTTCATGAAAGCTTATACATAGTCTTGTAAAGATAAAATGGTAAAACAGAGATGAGTTGCTTAAAATAATAAGATTAAAGGATGAATAAGAACAAAATAGATGATCTGACAATATGTAAACATGACAAGCACATTATAGATTCCATTCTTTCCTATTTTTCTGTTGTTTCCCCTTTTCTTCTTATCTGTTACAATGGACACTTATTATGATGACCCTACAGACTATTTAACATTTGGTTTGTTATCATTTTAAATAATATGATTGTACCACTTAATATTGAAATTATGTACTCTCTTCAATAATCACAATGCTCTCTAATTTAAAACACCAGAAAAACACCATTGTCCACTAATATGATTATAGAAAACTATGTTCATCTGAATATATATGATATACATTTTAATAATAATAACCACAACAACAACCTATACTCAAGGATGAAGATCTTCATGCATAAATTTAATAGCATATAAACAAATTCAGATTTTATTTTTAAAAATATTTTTCTTTTTTCTTCATTGTATTCCTTCCCCAAACTAATATTTCTCAGATATCTGGGAGCTACAAGTCTCAATACATCTGGAAAGCATCATATTCAGAAAGATTATTTTATGGCATGGACTATGATGGGGAAAAGCAGATGGGAGAGCCACATGACATATCTCAATTGTTACTTTTGAAAAATTGTTTCAATTAACAAGACAAATACAAATTGATAATACGTCTATGTGTTCAATAGCTTAGTTGCACTGCACTGTACTTTCCCCTCCCTGAACCAAAAAACATTGCAGTGTTGTTTAAAAAGCAGAGGTGCAGCTGAGCAGGTGATAAATGCAGTATGGGACATACAAGAAGCAAACACACAGTAAGTATCTAAAGCAGCAACAGTACTTTGAAATGACAAATGTTGCTATCTGTGCCAGGTTCCACAACTTTTGTAGTCACTATCCATACTCCAGTTGAATGCAGATCTCCCTTGCTAAGCCAGCTTTGGTTCTTATACCTCCACATTCTGGGTCTTGTTTGACTACACTGAGATCCATTCAATGGTATCTTGCATTTCCTGGCATTCAGTTCTTTTTAGCACCAATTTCTTCTCCTTTGCCTTCAATATCCTCAGCGTAATTAGTTGTCATTCTGGTTGGCCTCACAAGCATTGCCTTACTTATCTTACCACCTTTGCAAGTATGAAATGGATACTGATACAATAATGTATGTGTAGCTGCTATATTCTGAGTAGGTATGCTAACAGCTGCTTTCAGTTTGATAGCTGGCATATTATGAACAGCTTCTAACTGTGTTAATAATTGGAGATTAGATAATGTGAAAGCACTAAATAGTCCAATGATCTATATGATAAGCCTATTCCTCACCATAGCTTCCCACTAGTTCTTCATGTATCCTTGCAGACATCCAAAACCAAACAGGTTGTAGTTGCTTTACTGATACCAGCTGAGAGTTGGGGTATTAGTCTAGATTCTCATAGGAAAGCTCTGAAAGAAAAGGAGTGGCTGTCACTGGACTGCTACCCAATTCAAATGCTACACTGGCATTGGAGGTGGAGTTTTAAACACCCATGGAGAGGATTCTGGGAAGAAGAAGAAGCTTGGTCTTGGAAATGATAGTAGCAGCTAAAGGTGCGAGAATGGATAGAATGGACTTAGTTCTAGTGACTTTGAACATGGCCTTTGAACATCCAGAGAAAGAATGGGTAGTGGATTGAGCAGTTTGTTTGTTTTTACTTCTACAGGTTCATCTTTTCTTGAGTGGTGAGTGGTCCACAAAATGTCCAATGGTAAGGCCAGGGTCAAGGCTTTCTGAAGAGGGAAAGCACTAACCAGTGCAGATGGCACAATGCGGTTGCTCCAGAAAATAGATGGAAGAAAGAAATCCAAAGGTTTACCTATCCGAAGTTTATCAGCTGGATTCCAGCCAGAGGCTAAGACATCTGACTGAGACTGAGGAAGGTCTACCATTAAATTCTGTAAGCTGTTTGCTTAAAACTAGACAGGAATAGTTCTACTATTTGGCAACATAGAGGGATGCATACATACTAGGTGCACACAGGTAAGTTAAGCTAATATCATAACAGGATGATAAATGCTTAGAGTTGTTCTGAGCCTAAAAGTCAGAGAGCACACACACACACACACACACACACACAAAGCTTGTTTAGTAACTTTGCAGCAGGCTACATCAGGCTATCAGTCAGGAGATTAAATGCAAAACAATTAATGGAGCTGGGAAGGTGAAACTGCTTGACTGTTCTGATAAAGCTTGGCTGAATTTGCTTATCATGTCCTTTAGGTGAATAAATAAAACAGAAAAAAACTGGAAAGCTCTTTTGTTTTGTTTTGTTTTGTTTTAATGGCAAAACATTAAACAAATTCAGGCAAGAGAGCATGAAAATGGGAGCCTCAACTCAAGCTGAATTGCCTACAAGCTAAAAGCAGCATTTGAATTTGTAACAAAAGAGAAGTTATTTAAATCACATACAATTTAATCTGTTTTGAGGATAGGATTCTAGTGTGCAAGAATGTTTTGACATCTTCAACTGCCTGCAGACGGTAGTGATAGCATCACTGCTTCATGGGATAATTTTAGGGTCAATGGAATGCATAGAGATATTTGAGAATAATATTAGGGTTTTAAAAAGCAAATAAGCAGCAGTTGCAGCCCCATCATATTCCTCAGTAGCAAACCATGTAACATTTATGATGTCTAAGAATATGACATAGTGGCCAGGGAAACCATTTATTATAAAATGGCCCAATGTAAGTGGCATTAAACTAAACAAAAATATTTTATCTGACTTGACATTCTTTAATAATGTAAATTTTCTCCCAGCATTTCACAGATTTCATTGGACCTGCTAGGCTCCTCTAAGACTTCTGACGTATCTCTGGGTGGCAGTGAAACAAAAGCAATGACATGAACCACTGCAAATTCTTATTGGCTTGTGGTTATTACACATTCTTCTTCCACTACTATAAATTCTCATTCCCAACTAGAAGATTGATGTAATGTATACTGCTGAATTTTTATGTTGAGAACAGCTTTTAAAAACTGCCTACAATGTCTTTTTTCTCAAGGTTTTACAGAAGAACTATGGCAGGCTGAACTGTGCTGATCCAGGTTTGTTATCTCAAGCAAGATACATGAGAATAAGTCTGTTGTGTTAGTGCCATCTGAAATGTCATGATAAGTAGTTACTCTTGAATTTCAAGCAGACTGCAAATGATCTGGCTTTAGGAAAGTCCAGAAGTTCATGACATCAGGTGAGATGGGTTAGTCCACAGATGCATGATCATTGCCTGATGACCACAGAAATAGTGACCTGCGTGTATATAATGACTCTCATGAATCCAGATCCATGGGCTTAAATTATTACTATTGTTCACACATTGAACAGTAAGCAGTTAGGTGTTTCAGACCAGGAGACAGGCCTGCCGGTGTAAACCTGAACTAAGAAAGATCACTGATCTGTCCAAGCCCAGTTATTTTGGTACATAGGTTGTCTTTCACTACAGCTGATGGAATTGACCCTTGATGTTGTAGTCCCATCAGCACACAGTGTTAGATGGTAGAAGGTCAAAGCTTAGTGCTAACAACAACAAAAAAGGTGTACAGAATGCCCAGGGACAGTTCCTAATATCTCCAAGTGAAATATACCACTGGCATTAAGATTCAGAGATACTTCTATTTTTTTGAAAATCTAAAATGTTGCTACCAGAGTAGATAATACTGAGCTAAATGGCTCAATCATTTGATTTAGTACAGCTTAATAACACTACTACAACATGCTTTCACCAAAGATACCAAAATATCCATGACCTGTGTGCCACATTATCTAATGATGTACACCTATACATCTATGCTGGGAAGTAGCTGATATGTTTTAAACAATAATTGCAAGAAAGCAGTATGGAGAGTGGTGTCTCTGTATCAACCAGCCAATGTGGTTCAGCCTAATGTAAATTATATCGTAGCACACACAAACCAATATCCAACCATCTTAGTTACTTAGTTTCATCTTAGGTACTTAGTTATTATTTTGCAAATACAAGCAAAACTTACTCCTTTGCAAACTGTGAACTACATCAAAATGGCTTGTTAAACCTTAAAAATAGGCTGACAAGGTTTAATTATCAGATGGAAGGAGGAAAAAAATATTTTCAGATGAAAAGCAAAACAAAACAAAGTCAACCTTGTCCACCTACGGTCCATAACCCACTCACTTTGGGTCATCATCTCACCTGCTGCAATCCTCAGCACCAAAACACAATGTGCCCCTCCCCTACAATTTATGAATGGTTGCTCAGCTTGCTCTTTATCACTATGGGCAGCAGGACTCAAACCAAGATAGTATGCACACTTTTCTTCCTTCTCTCTATTTTCTGTGGTTCTTCATTGTTGTGCCTAATTACAGCCTTTGACACTTCCTTCTGGTCTAGTTAGGGCTAAACTTCAGTTGCTCCTGGTGGTGACTTCAGGGGGTTATCTAATATTGGCCACTGAAAGATGCAAGAAATCTCTATGACAAATATACATTTGGGACATTCTGCATAGAATGTAAACTCAGTTTCTGTTTTCTCTTTTGGAAAGAAGGGTTTTTAATAGCAGCTTTTCAATGCCAGAAAAATGTGCCAAACAATATTTTGGAACTATGCTCCTACTGCTTCATACATTGGATGGCAATTCATTGTTTAAAACAGATACACAATTGCAATTTTGTAGGAGTATTTTGGAAGCCAAAGCAAGCAGCTGGCAGCTAAAAACAGTCCTGTGCACTTGTTAGTAATGCTTTCTGTCTGTAATTCTATCTGAAATCACGTAATGCATTGGAAGAAGGCTGACAAGCATCACTGGGATTGGATCAGGCCTTCGAATCATTATATTGCCTGTAAAAACAAAGGTAATCATCATGTTGATGATTAAAGCACCTATCTATAGCCATGCAAAGACATTGGAAATGTGCCATGGACTTCAGTTAGATACGGATTTACAACACAAAACTATGTTTCTTTACTATATTTTTGTATTTTTTGTTAAAAAAAAACAACCACTGAATAAACCTAAAACAGCTTATAAGTAACATTTTTATGACAGATCTAAAGGTTCTCTCCAAAAAACAAAACAAAACAAAACTTACGAAGGTTCTGATATGCACATGAAGCAACTGTGAGAATAGAAATAATTATTTATTGTCCAGTAATATGAAGTCTTAGAAACTTGGACCATCAATATGGAGATTACAGAGGATTTAGCAATGAGCAATGGATTTGGATGAGTCCTGGAGGTGAAGTAGGCTAATTTTAACAGATGTTCTTTTGTAGAACATAGCTTACCATAATAGGGTGTGGACGTAAATGAAACAAAATAAATTTCAAAATTTATGATTCTAGCCTTTTCACTAAATAGCCATCTGTATACTATGCTAACATTTGTATTCCTTCATTAAGCAGGTAATTGAATTTGATGGCCTAAATGGCCCTTTCTAACTCCACTTGTCTATCATCTATGAAACTTGGGAAGAAGACACATGGATAACATTTTTTCAATGATACTTGCTGAATTTCTATCACTGTGCTATCTTTAATTCTTTCCATACATCTACATGATTGACAGTCTACTATGTTGTGGATGATTGAAATCTGTTCACACAAACAGTTCCCTCTGCATATAAACATAGGGTGCCGTGGGAAAGATTCTAAACATTCAAGACAGAGTGACTTAGTGGTGAAGGAATAAGTCAAGGTATCTCACATTCAAAGTGTAGAGTCAGCTTTGGGGCCCGTCAGTATCTCTTAGTCTAACTTACCAACTTACTAACAACTGTGATTCTGTGGGAAGGTGGAAGGAGCACTCTTTCTCCTCTCTCTCCACATACATACATACATACATGTATAATACATACATACCACTCTGTGCTCTTGGAGGAAAGGTAGGATTTGTTTGTTTGTTTGGGTTATATGCCAATCCAATCACAACTATCCCTGAGCATCTTGCATCCATAATACATCCAGATAGTATTAACAACAAAATATAACAGATACAATTTAATAAAATCTCTCTGGCATGTTAGTTTTAAATGTGTCTAAAGGTGGGTTGGAGGGGATATTGATGCTCAGACGCCTAGTGTTTCTGTTCCAGAAAGAGTATGTATCTCTGGAGTGATACAAGTCTATTCTTTTGTTACACATCACATGGTGGTTCACTGTTATGCTGGGCACAGTGAGAATTAGATAGTTGGGTTGTACAATGCTTTGAATTTATGATCCTGAAAATAGATGCAGCTATTTTAATCAGACTGGCAATGTGTGGATGCTCCTTCATGTTCTGAAGCACTGCACAGCCCTGACATGCTGTACAGTTGGCCCCAACCTTGCTGGTCTTAATAAAGGCTATCAAAACCTGGCTCTTTCTCCAGGCTTTTTCTCCACAATACAAAGGTATTGTGATGTGCTGGAGCCCCAATTGGATGATGGTATTATTACGTTTGGATTATCGTTTGTAGGTGTATGTATGGAAGTTTTATTTTTGTTGAGACTTATTGAAGTGTGGTCCTTTTGGAGGGAAGGGAAACCACCCAGAGACTAGGTGGCCATATAAACATTATAAATAAATAAATAAAGTTATGTGAGAATTTCTATTTTCCCATGCAAAATACTAAATGCATGAGAAATCATTTGTTGATCTCTGTCTAAATGATGTGCTGGAATCCATAATGCTTTTAAGTAGGATTTTTTTTTTCAAGACTCAATCAGCAATGGCACCAAGATGTTGTTTCAACTTCTCACTTTAACCTACAAAAGAAACGAAAGAGTACTCCATCTATTCAGAATAGCGCCCTCATGTTCATAAATGGAAGGCAGTTGAGCTACAGAAGACTATGCTTGATTTATGCACTGAAGCATTGTTAGTCAAAGCTAGGAGTAAGTTTCAAGAGGAAACTGGTGGTCACCAATTTCTTTGTATTCCGCCTGAGTAGAGGTAGTCTAATTTGGGTGTAAAATTCAAAAAAGTTAATGCAGCTTTTCTAAGGAATAGAAAAAAATACCTAATAGCTAGTTGCAACTGTAAGGAATCATATATATGTCAGAATTGCAAGTAGGTTATGAAGCATGTTTGCTGACTTTTCCATTATGATTTGTACAATTCATCTTTTGAGAAATAATAATGTCATAAAATGATTAAAATTCAGATATCCTTTCATAATACAAAAGATCCCCTTTTGATTATATACCTGTAAAAGGCTTTTGTAAAAATGATGCAGTAGCTCTCTGATTCATCTTCCTAAGCCAGAGTAGAGGACTATCTAAATCTATATCTTCTTATTCATTTAATTTGTTCTGTCTTTATGTATTTTCATTATTCTTGACCCCTGGTTTGTTTTCTTTTTCATTTTAAATTACTATTCCTTCTAAACATAGGGTAGGACAATCTCATTCTAAGATCAAGTCTTTATTTGGAGATTTTATTATTTTTACCCAACAAATCTTACTATCAACTTTAAATACTTTTGAGTAGGCTATGAAATACTCAGGAAAAGATGTAAACAAAATCATTTTGGATTATAATGGCCATGCCCCATGCTTAAAAGCTTATAGTTCAGAACAGGTTGCTTGTATTTATACTTATAATCATTCAACCTCAAAATCTTCATCTGGGTCTCAACATCTCCATCAAGATCTAGAAAGCTAAGCAGGGTCAGGACTGGTTAGTACTTGGAAAGGAGACCTTAAGAACATCCCAAGGCTGCAGACTAGACTGTAAGGTTGAAAAAAAAATCCTAGAAGAAGATAATGGCAAACTACTTCATTATCGTTGCCGAGATATTACATAGATATGTCCTTGAAGTAACCAGATTTCAATACTTTACCTTCCTTACTTCTTCAGTGTTATGGAAATACAAGTTCTGTAATATAAGCTGACTAATTCTTTTAAAACCCCGGCAGAGATGATAGATCTAGGTATTGTGGAGATGCCTGGGACACAGTCTTTGAGAGAGGCAGTGGTGCCAGTGCCCCTTAAAGAGGCATGGGTCCATCCTCTCCTTAAGAAGCCATCACTGGGTCCAACCATTCTGGACAATTTTCATCCAGTATTCATACTTCACTTTTTTAGGGAAGGTTGTTGAGAAGGTGGCGATGCAACAGCTTCAGAGGGTCCTGAATGAAGCAGGTTATCTGAACCCCTTATAGTTGGGTTTCAGGCCCCAGTGACATCTACCCATCCTATCAGGTCCAGCAGAAGAGGCTTGTTGTGTGTTCTATCCACTAGAGAGTGTCATCTGATGGGACCCAGGAGAAAGACCTTTTCACCCACCCTATGGAACATTATTCCCCCTGAGGTCAGGCTGGCCCCAACCTAGATGGCATTCCAGAATGGCCTGAAGACCTGGCTTTGCCATCTGGTCTTGGGATCAGAGAGTGGTGTAGAAATGTTTTATTCAAAATAAATATCAGAATAGAACTTAGAAGTCCCTATTCAAATATTGATTGCTGTCTGTCCTCATACGTATTTAAAAATTATTGACACTGTGGCCCTTCAGATGTTGTTCAACTACATCTCCTGGCAATCCTACTAGCATAGCTATCAACCTCCCAACCCTGCTATAATAGCTTAAGAACATTCAGTTGTTCCCAGAGCTGGCCTTGCATTTATTATGCTTATGAGAATAATAAGCATAAAATGGTTGCACTGTTCGTGAATTATTGTGCTCTCCTGATGAATGTTTGCGTAGTTTTAATTGTTTTTAATTGTTTTTAATGGTTTGTATGGTTTGTATGGTTGTTTTATTCTGTGTTTTTGGTATTGTTTATGTTTTAATTGCAAGCTGCCCAGAGTCACGAATGTGAGATGGGCTGATAGATAGATAGATAGATAGATAGATAGATAGACAGACAGACAGACAGACAGACAGACAGACAGACAGACAGACACACTCACACGCATACACGCATACACGCATACACGCATACATAGTGTTTATATCCTTCAGTATGTTTTGAGGGAATGTGCTGGAAATTTCCACTTACCCAATCATTCTCTGAATAATCCTAATATTTATTTTTACATAGATTCCCTGAGCATGCCTACCAGTTTTTTGCCATTTACTAAGGGCAATTTTCATGCAAAAACCAAATGGTTTAGATCAATTCAAATTTACTTGATAGTACAACCTTTCTGGGTGACTGATAACCTCAGAGGATGGTCATTATGCTCATATAGACAGGCTATGAATGAGCTTAACAGCCATCTATCTACCTGCAGAGGATAGCAAAACTTGATGGCTCATTGACCTCTGTGGGCTTCTACAGACAGCAATCAATATTTGAATAGGCACTTCTAAGTTCTATTCTGACATTTATTTTGAATAAAACATTTCTATTCAACAACAACATGCCATAGTCCAGAAATTGAGGAAATTGTGGCCTTTCAGAAAATCATAGCATATAAGGGTTGGAAGGTACCTCGATGTACTGGAGATCATCAGCTACAACCCCCTGCCCAGTGCCATAATCCATTACTACTGCACCCCCAAGAGAGGGTCGTCCAGCCTCTGTTCATCTCCGAAAACTTTTCTCCTGAGACAGTTTGTTCTGTTGTTTCACAACTCTTAATATTAGGACTTTTTCCCCTTGATATTCAGCCAAAATCTACTTCCTTTTAACTGAAATGCATTGTTTCTTGTCCCATTTTCTGGAAGAATTCTGAAAAATTCTGTATCACATTTACATGACAGCTCCTCTCATACTTGAAGGCAGCTGTCATGTTTCTCTCTCACTTTTTCTTCTCTAGGCTAAACTTACCCAGTGCCTCCAACTATTCCTCATAGGTATTTAAAAATTATTGACACTGTGGCCCTTCAGATGTTGTTCAACTACATCTCCTGGCAATCCTACTAGCATAGCTATCAACCTCCCAACCCTGCTATAATAGCTTAAGAACATTCAGTTGTTCCCAGAGCTGGCCTTGCATTTATTATGCTTATGAGAAGTCAGGATTAAACAATACCCAGGATGCAACGTTAAGCTCAGTGATCCAGTTCTTGTCA